>NC_066519.1:17468648-17511148 GCF_024679095.1 Eriocheir sinensis
TTGTGTTTCTTTTATTTTTATTTTTTGACATACACTTAACTCTAATCTATTTTGCTTTTCTCTTACTGACGCCTCTTCATTTCTTTCCATTTTGGCAATTCGAATATATTGTTTCTTTTTCGTATTTTTTGAGATAAGCTTTCCTCCTGTGTTCATCCTCTCACCCTTATCACCTTATTTGTCTACTTTTCCCAGGGGCTTCATATCACATTCACAACGGTTTATATCACAACGGTTCATATCACAACGGTTCATATCACATTCACAACGGTTATTAATTTTGCCTTGGGTCATCAGTAGTTACCTGCACTTTACCTGTTTGCCTCGATCATATTCCCTCTAAACACGCGTCTCTCTGCACTAAACTCACTCTGGTAATGAGGTAATGTTTTATGCATGTGTATTTTTATGTGTATTTTTTAATTTTTTTGTATTGTCTTTAGCGAGTATTCCTGACCTTTTGTTGTTGTCGTTGTTGTTTTTGTTGTTGTTTTTAAGTAATCCGTTTGACAACAGTAAGTTTTTCCTTCATTTATAAAGAGGACAGGATATTGGAGCGATAATGTATGCGCGTGTGTGTGTGTGTGTGTGTGTGTGTGTGTGTGTGTGTGTGTGTGTGTGTGTGTGTCCGCGATCTCCCTCTCTCTCTCTCCCTCAGTATTTCCGTTCATAGCTTTATATTCAACTAACTAATTAACTCAACGACCGAGCTTTAATTATAATCATCAACACCAACAACGAATACTAATTTGTCCTTCATTACGCTGACTAAATCCGAATCTAATTGCCACCAATGACAACGCAAGTAATGTCTCCCCTTAACTATTTGCTCCCTCTTCAACTTCTCTTTAGGATTTTATTTATAGTGTCGCCGCTCCTCAGCTTGTCTCCCTTACCATATTCCCTCTTCCTGTTCTTGTTTGTTTTTCCTGTTTTTGTGTTCCTTCTTTTTCTTCTTTCTCCGTTTCTTATTCTTCCACTTTTTGTATCTCTTCTTCTTCCTCTGCTTTTAGTTCTTACTCTTCTTTCCCTTTGTGTTCTTCTTTTTCTTCTGCTTCTTCTTGTTCTTCCACTTCTTCGATATATTCTTTCTCCACGGTTTATTTTCTTCCTCTTCCTTTTATCTTCTTTTGGATTTATTTTTTTAGTTTTCTCGCCGTCTTTCTCTCTCACACACCTCCTCCTCCTTCTGTTCCTCTTCCTCCTCTTCCTCTTCCTCCTTTTCCTTCTTCTCTTCCCCCTCTTCGCCTTGACACCTCGTCTTCAAATCATTTTTTATTAACTCATCCTCTTCGTTCCTCTTGTCCTTCTCCTCCTCCTCCTCCTTCTCTTATTTTTTCTCTTCTCTTCCTCTTCACAGTTCACCCTTCTCACCTTGTATTTATTTTTAGTAGCCTCCTCCTCCTCTTTCTCCTCCTCCTCCTCCTCCTCCTCCTTACTGCTAGAGGCGTCGAGGAGGGAAAGAAATAAAGGCGAAAATCAATCCAATTACCTTAACTCTTTCAAGGACGAAGGAGAGAGAGAGAGAGAGAGAGAGAGAGAGAGAGAGAGAGAGAGAGAGAGAGAGAGACAATACACTTAGGTTATTATCTTGAAGGACTTAAGGACTCCACTCTCTCAGTTTTAAGTGGTGTGTGACGCTACGTTTGGATAAGGGGGACGCTCTCTCTCTCTCTCTCTCTCTCTCTCTCTCTCTCTCTCTCTCTCTCTCTCTCTCTCTCTCTCTCTCTCTCTCTCTCTCTCTCTCTCTCTCTCTCTCTCTCTCTCTCTCTCTCTCTCTCTCTCTCTCTCCTTTTGTTTTCTTTCTTTTTTTTGTTTGTTATTTTATTTATAAGAACTTTATTATTTTCTATCTAACGAACTGGTCTTTTTTTTTTTGTTGTTGTTGTTCCTATTACTACTACTCTACTACTACTACTACTACTACTTTCCTTATCCTTTCACATCCTTTCACACTTATTCACTCTCTCTCTCTCTCTCTCTCTCTCTCTCTCTCTCTCTCTCTCTCTCTCTCTCTCTCTCTCTCTCGCTCTCTCTCTCTCTCTCTCTCTCTCTCTCTCTCTCTCTCTCTCTCTCTCTCTCTCTCTCTCTCTCTCTCTCTCTCTCTCTCTCTCTCTCTCTCTCTCTCTCTCTCTCTCTCTCTCTCTCTCTCTCTCTCACTCACGGCCTATCTCCCCTTTCACCTCCCAACCATCACAAACAGACACGGAAAAAAGGGGAGGGGAAAAAAAGGTAAATTCCCCTCAAAAGGAAACTTCATCTCCAACACAAGTTTTAAAGTTTTCCATCTGAGACACTGCTAAAAAATGTGTCAGCAATCAGAGGTGGGTCGTCCTCCTCCTCCTCCTCCTCTTCCTCGCCCTCTTCCTCTTCCTCCTCCTCCCTCCTCCTCCTCGATTTCTTCCCTTTATCCTCCTCTCTCAGTTTCTCTATTTGTTTCGTTCTTCCTTTCTTTCCTTTGTCTTATTCATCTATATTTACTGTATCTTTTGTACTTTTCTCATTTTTTCCTCTTTTCCTTCTGTTTCTCTATCTTACTCTCCTTTGCTCCATGTTTTCCCTTTCTTCTTTCCTTCTTGTATCGTTTATTCCCTTTTCTTTCGTTCTATCTTTCTTTTCTTCCTTCCTTCCTCTTGCATTCCCTTCTCTCCTTTATTCCTTCTTTATTTCTTATTTTGCAGACATCCTCCTTTCCATCATTATCCTTTCTTTCCTTTCTCCCTTTCATTCCTTTTTTTTTCTTTTCTTCCCTCTGTCCTTAAATATTTTCTTCTCTTCATCCTTTCTCTTCTTCCTTTCCATCCTTATAACTATCCCTTCCTTCCTTCCTTCCTTCCTTTCTTCCTTCCTTTTCTGACCTGCTTCTGACACAGCTCTTGATAGAAACGTCAGTGTGTGTTATGCTCTCTCTCTCTCTCTCTCTCTCTCTCTCTCTCTCTCTCTCTCTCTCTCTCTCTCTCTCTCTCTCTCTCTCTCTCTCTCTCTCTCTCTCTCTCTCTCTCTCTCTCTCTCTCTCCTTTCGTCCATAGGTTCATAAGAGGATTTAATCTCCCCTTGTGGGATCGGATGCGACAAAAGGCTCACAGGGATAATTAGATTCGGCCCGCCACTAAGTGCAATATGGCGGGCTTAATAATGTCTGGCCTTTTTCGTTCACCTTTTTTTCCTCCCCTCTCGTTATTTTTTTCCCTCTCTCTCCTTTTTGAACAGTAATCTCTGACTCTGGCTTCCCCGCTTATGAATTGAAATGAACTGTGAGAGAGAGAGAGAGAGAGAGAGAGAGAGAGAGAGAGAGAGAGAGAGAGAGAGAGAGAGATGTGAGGAATAGGAAAAGGAGAATGAAGAAGAAGAGGAGGAGGAGGAGGAGAAAGACATGAATATAAAGTAAAGAAAAAGCAAGAGTTTCTCTCTCTCTCTCTCTCTCTCTCTCTCTCTCTCTCTCTCTCTCTCTCTCTCTCTCTCTCTCTCTCTCTCTCTCTCTCTCTCTCTCTCTCTCTCTCTCTCTCTCTCTCTCTCTCTCTCTCTCTCGTTTGTCAAGCACACATTGTCCTCCTTCTTTTCCTCCAACTGTCGTCACTTAATTGTCCTCCTCCTCTTCCTCCTCCTCCTCCTCTTCCTCCTCCTCCTCTTCCTCCTCCTCCTCCTCTTTTCCCACCCAATTGGTCTTATCAGCGTTACTAAAATAGGTCTTCCTCTACATTATGTGCGAATTGGTACTTATAGATAAGCTTAACGAAGAACAAAATGGGTTATACTTAAATGTGTGTGTGTGTGTGTGTGTGTGTGTGTGTGTGTGTGTGTGTGTGTGTGTGTGTGTGTGTGTGTGTGTGTTTGTCGGTTTTGTTCTTTCTCTCTCTCTATCTATCTATCTATCTCTGTTAACTTCGCCTTTAATCAATTTCGTAGTTATGTTTTATTCTTCATTTTCCTTTATTTCCCTTCCTTTATCGCGTTTTCCTTCATTTATTAGTCTTTATCCCTTTTTCCCTTTATCTCCCTTTTTTTATTGGGTCTATTTCCGTCTCCCTTCCCTTCCTTCATCTCTCTTGTCTCCCTTCGCAAATGAGATCAGATCCTTTATCCTATGTTAAAAGAATTCACATCTCTCTCTCTCTCTCTCTCTCTCTCTCTCTCTCTCTCTCTCTCTCTCTCTCTCTCTCTCTCTCTCTCTCTCTCTCTCTCTCTCTCTCTCTCTCTCTCTCTCTCTCTCTCTCTCTCTCTCTCTCTCTCTCTCTCTCTCTCTCTCTCTCTCTCTCTCTCTCTCATTCTATAACTCCTTCCCTTTTTTTCTTTTTTTTTCCTTCTTCAAATTCGCTTTCATTCTTTTTTTTTCATATTTCATTCCCTTTCTTTTCACTCTTTTTAATTCTCTTTTTCTCACTTTTTCATTTCCCTTTTTCTTTATCCTCTCGTTTCTCTCTTATCTCTTGGGGTGGTTTGTTGTCTTCTCTTTCTCTCCTTCTCATTCTTTATCTCTTTGTCTCTGTCTTCCACTCCTTCCTTTTCTTTATTACTCCTATATTTCTCCTTGTCACTCCATTCTTCTTCTTTGTCTTCTTTTCTTTTCCATCTCTCTTTATTTGCTATCCCTGCATTCTTTCCTTTTATTTTTCTTACTTGCTATCTCTCTCTCACTCTGTCTTTCTTTATCTCTGCTATGTCGCTCTGTCTCTCAATTCTTCTTTCTCATTATCTCTCATTTTTACTCCATATATTTCTGTCACTCTAATCTTCTTTCTCTCTATCACGCTTCATTTCTCTCTGTCTTTCACTCCATTCTTCTTTCTCCTCCTCTTCCTGTCACGCCATCTCTCTTGCCATCCTTCTCTTCCCATTTCCCACTTCAATCTTTCCCCCATTCTTCTTTTTACATGTATTCTTCAGTCCGTCTCGCTCTCCTATCTGTACTTTCCCTATTTATATCATTAATTCCACCACGCTGCCACCATTTAACCCTCTACCAATAGCTTACCATCGTCTACTACCTCTCTCGTCTCCCTCCTCCTCCTCCTCAGGGTACATTTATCCAGCACGCAGGAGGAGGAGTCTTCTCTGTACACGCTCACCGCATCAGTCACTCGCAAGGCGCCGCTGCACAGTTCGGTGAGGCGGCGGCGAAAAATATGGCCAACACGCGCACGACATACTCTGAACCGTCCCCTAGTTGTGGGTGGGGGGCGGGGGGGGAGAGAGGGGCTTGGTGGGGGGAAAGGTGTTTATAGGAGGGGGTAGGTGTGTGTGAGGGAGGGGTTAGGTGGGTGGTGTATTTTTTTCAGTGGCAATATCTCTGTCTATCTTGTATTTGTGTATCAATGTCTATCTGTCTTGTGGTTTTAAGGTCTATCTATCTGTCTATCTATCTAGTGTTTTCTACATTATCTATCTATCTATCTTGGGTTAGTATGTCTTTCTGTATATATCTATCTTGTTTTTTTATCGGTATATATTTAGTGTTATAATATCTATGTATGTCTTTTCTGTTTTTTTTTTTTAATATCTTTCTATGTCTGTTTTCTCTTATATTATCTATCTGTATCTATCTGTATCTATCTAGTTTGTATATATCCATTTTTCCTTCTGTTTTGATTTCGTTCTCTTCTTTCCTTTTCTCTACTGCATATTTTCTCTCTTTCTCCGTTTCTCTGTGTTGTGTTTCTTCTTTATTTTTCTCTATCTCCCATTTATCTTTGTTTTCACTTCTTGTATGTTTCTTTGTTTTCCATTTTTCCATCTCTCTCTCTCTCTCTCTCTCTCTCTCTCTCTCTCTCTCTCTCTCTCTCTCTCTCTCTCTCTCTCTCTCTCTCTCTCTCTCTCTCTCTCTCTCTCTCTCTCTCTCTCTCTCTCTCTCTCTCTCTCTCTCTCTCTCTCTCTCTCTCTCTCTCTCTCTCTCTCTCTTCCCTTATCTCCCTTCATCTCCCCCGTCCCAGCATCCCTCCCTCTCTCCATCTCCTTTTCTCCCCATCAACACAGCATCACCCACCAAGCAGCCCTCACTCACACTCCAACACACCCATCTCTTTCACTCTCTTCATCTATTTTTATTTTCCATTTGATAAAGAAAGAAAAAAACAAAAAAACAATGTATATCCATCCACCCAAAAGCTCGTATATCAAGTCTTGTCATTCCGTTACCATTTATACATCAATTACAACTCTGTGTGTGTGTGTGTGTGTGTGTGTGTGTGTGTGTGTGTGTGTGTGTGTGTGTGTGTGTGTGTGTGTGTATCTGTCGCTTTGTCTCTCCCCATGCATGTTTCTCTCCCTCTCCAGCATCACTCCCTCTCCTCTCTCTCTCTCTCTCTCTCTCTCTCTCTCTCTCTCTCTCTCTCTCTCTCTCTCTCTCTCTCTCTCTCTCTCTCTCTCTCTCTCTCTCTCCCTTCCCTCTTTCCCTCCTCCCCTCCTCCCTCTTCTCCTCCCTTCCCTTATGCTCCCTCTTCTCTCACTCCCCCTCTCCCCTCTTCTCCCTTCCTCCTCTTCCCTCCCCCTCTCTCCCCTCTTCTCCCTTCCTCCTCTTCCCTCCCCCTCTCCCGTCCCCTTCTCTCCTCCCTCCCTCCTCCCCTCCTCCCTTGCTCTCTCTATTACCCGGCTGTGATATGGCATTGAAATATGGGTGAGAGAGATGGCCGTGAGTGAGACGCTTCGAAACACTGGGCGAAACACTGAACGAAGCGCCATAAATCTGTCCCTTCCATGGCTTTCGCTCTCCTGTCCTCCTCTTCCTCTTCCTCCTCTTCCTATTACTCTTACTCTTGTTGCTTTCCTGTGTGTTCTCTCTTCTTCTCCTCTTGCTGTCTACCTCTCTTCTTTTTCTCCCTTCCTTTCTCCGTTATTATTGTTTCCCTTTTCTGTTTGTGTTCTCCTTTTTTAAATTATCTATTCTCTCCTTTCCTCTTCCTCCTGTTTCCTGTATTCCCTTTCCTCCTTTTGCTGTCTTTCTTCTATTTCTTCCTTCTGTTCTCCATTTCTTTAGTCTCCCTTTTTCTTCCAGTGTTCTCTCCCTCTTTATTTTTCTTATCTCCTTCTCTCCTTTACTCCCTCCCTTTCCTGAACTCCCTCGTTTCTTTCTGTTCCCTTTCTTCCTTCCTTCATTCCCCTCCTCCTCCTCCTCCTCCTCCTCTTAATATCCTCCTCCCTTCCATTAGCATTCCACTTCTCTCCTATACTCTCTCCCTCTCTTCCTCCCTCCCTCCTGGTTTCCTCCCTCCCTCCCTCCATTCCCTCCCTTTACCTATTATCTTGCATCCTCCCCTTTTGATCCCTATCCCTCCCTTCTGTCCAATTAAGTGTGTTTGTGTGTGTGTTTGTGTGTGTGTGTGTGTGTGTGTGTGTGTGTTATAGAGAGGGTAGAGGGGAGACATGAAAATATAGGGATGGTGAAATTGCTAAAAAATAAGTCGTAATACAAACAAACATTTATTAATTAGGACATAAAAAGGACGAAGGAAAACAAAAGAATATATAATAGAAAGAATCATAGGAAAATATAATTGCCAAGAAAATGCAGTTGGAAAAATTAAAGAAATCAAAGAAGAAGAGGAAGAAGAAGAAGAAGAAAAAAGAAAGAGAAGAAGATGAATAACAATAATAATAATAAGAAGAAGAAGAAGAAGGAAAAAGAAGAAGAAGAAGAAGAAGAAGAAGAAGAAGAAGAAGAAGGAGGAATGGAAGACGTAGTAGAAGAAGAAGGAGAAGAAGAAGAAAAAGAAGAAGAAGAAGAAGAAGAAGAAGACGTAGTAGTAGTAAAAAAAAGGAGAATAAGAACAAGAAAAAGAACAAGAACAAAAACAACAAAAAAACAAGAATAATTACAAAAAAAAACAATTACAAAACAATTACAAAAAACAAAACAATACCAAAAAACAATAACATTAAAACAACAACAATGAACATCAACACACATTTTAATAACACCAGATCAAAGGCAGAACACGAACACAGGTAAGTGACTCCTAATCCCCTACCTGTCTGTGAGCTCACCAGGTGTTCTTCCCTCGCCTTCCCGCCCCGTTTACACCTGTCCTTAATTAACATGATGCGTTGCTCCCTTACTTTGTTCTTAACCTGAAGCGATACAAGAGATAGGAAAGAAGGGAAGATGAAGGTGAAGATGATAGGTAATTTATTCACCTCTCCGTTCGATACAGGTGAGAGAAGAGAAGCGAGGAAGAAGAAGGTAGAGATGACGAGAGATAGTTAATTCACCTTTCGATTGTGGAGAAAAAGAAAAGGGGAAAAGGTAGAGAAGATGATGGGTAATATATGCACCTCTCAGCTCATTCATACATCTTAACCCAGTGATCTTAGTCTCTCTCTTGTCTCCCTTTGTCTCTTGTTCTCCCTCACACACTTAGTTCATACCGTGAGATATTAGTTAAGAGGAAAAGAAGAATACCACTAGTTATTTTTCCTTTACTAGTTTTCACATTCTACTTTCATTTTCTTATTTTCACTCCCACCTTTTCCCTCATACAAATAGTTTATCCAAAGAAAATACTTGAATGAAAAGAGAATACCACTAATTAAGTTTCCTTTCTTAATTCATGTATGTTATTATAATTTCCTTTTTCTCATTTTCTTGCCCTCACGCATTGTTTTTACCTTGTACTAATTAACTATATCACTATTGGCATCATCATCTCCCTTCATCTTCCTTTCTTCCCAGGTCGTCCTTCACTCTTTCTTTCAAACTCTCCCCTCCTCCTCCTCCTCCTTCCTCTCAAGCGTAAACACTCAGATTCCAATTTGCCTAGTCAGGAGATCATTAATTTACGACTAACTCTCCTCACCTGGCTCTGTATACCTGTGCTTTTGTTTACCTGTGAGATGATGATGATGATGATGATAACAACACCTGAGCAACTACAATCATCTCTCAGGACAGGTACGAAGGGAGGTGGATAATGACTTTGTTGCCCTGGTCCAACTTTGCCAATTATTAGATGCAGAAGCTCGTCTCTTTCTCTCTCTCTCTCTCTCTCTCTCTCTCTCTCTCTCTCTCTCTCTCTCTCTCTCTCTCTCTCTCTCTCTCTCTCTCTCTCTCTCTCTCTCTCTCTCTTCTTATGTGTTTTTTCGCATAATTTGTTTCCTTTTCATCATATTTTCTTAAACCTTTCATTTATATTTATCTTTTCTATATTTCTCTATACACTTCCCTTCTTCTAGGTATGTATATTTTCTTCTTATCCTTATTCCTATCTTCCTTTCTTTTTTCTCCATCTTTCCTTCTTCTGGTTGAGCCTCTTCTTTTGTCTTACCTCTTTTTGTCTTTGCCTTTCTCCCTCTTTCAAAACATAATACATTTTTTTCTTCTTTCACTCTCTCTCTCTCTCTCTCTCTCTCTCTCTCTCTCTCTCTCTCTCTCTCTCTCTCTCTCTCTCTCTCTCTCTCTCTCTCTCTCTCTCTCTCTCTCTCTCTCTCTCTCTCTCTCTCTCTCTCTCTCTCTCTCTCTCTCTCTCTCTCTCTCTCTCTCTCTCTCTCTCTCTCTCTCTCTCTCTCTCTCCTTCCTGACTGACATATTTCCTCCATTGTTTACCCAAGGCTGTCCCTCCCCTTCCCTCCCTTCATTTACCTTCCTTCCCTCGCCTATTTGTTTCTCCTTTCCCTCTTCACCGACAATTTATTATTCTTTTTTTACGTGTCTCCGTCTTCTCTTTCCTCCCCCTTTTCCTAATTATCTTCCTTACGCCCTCCTCTCTGCTTTACTGTTCTTCTCTGTCTCTCTCTCTTCTTCACTGTCTTTCTCTCTCTCTATCTCGTTCTATCTATCGCTATCTCTTCAATTTGTTTCTCTTTCCCTCATTCTTCTTTATTTTATTTCCCTCTCTCTGTCTTTACCTTTTTCCTCCTTCTACTTTCTTTCTTTGCCTCCTTCATTTCTTTCCTCCGTTCCTCTCTTTTTTTATATCTCGCTTCTCTTATCTCCCTTTTCTCCTCTTCTTCTCTCTTTCCACTCTACTTTTTCTACCCCTTATCACCCTCCCTTTCTTCCCCCTTCCTTCCACCACTGTTTCCTCCCTTTCCTTTCCTCCCTCAATCCCTACCTTTCCTCCTTTCCTTCCACTATTGTCTCCTTCCCTCCCTTTCCTTCCTCTTTCAATCCCTCCCTTTCTCTTCATTAGCGGCCAAAATCCTCCACCGTCACCATCTCCCTCCTCCTCCTCCTCCTCCTCCTCCTCCTCCTCCTCCTGCTTCTCCTTGGGTTTCAGTAGTAATTCTCGTCTCGTCGGAATTAAGGGCAGCGCGTCTTCCCGTATTAGTCAAGCCAAGACGCTCCTCGCAACACGCTGTAAAAAGCATTCTAGTTGAGGGAGGAGAGGAGAGAGTGTAGGTATATAATTTTTGAGCCTTTTTCGGCTAGTTTTTCGTATATTTTGAGGTTTAGTGGAGTCTTACGTGTTTATGTTTTAGTATGTGTTTTTTTTTAAGAGCATTTCTTTTTGTGTGTTTTAAAGTGAATGAATTTAAAGGTTACAGAGGAAGGAGTTTCTAAGTAGTAAGTATATAATATTGTATCAGGTTATTTGAAGAACAAGTAAAACAGTGAATAGATGAGAGTAACAAAGAAGAAGACAAAGATAACAGTAAGAGCAAGAGCAAGAACAAAAGGGGATAAAAGATGAAAACAGGAACAAAAAAGAGGAAGAAAAGAAGAAAAATGCGAAACAAAAGAAGGGAAGAAAAAACATTGGAGCAAAAACAAGAAAAAAAAACAAAAAGATGAGAAAACGAAAGAAAACAGAAGCAAGAAGAGGAGGAAAAAGAAAAAAACATGAAGAATAAAAATAATAAGAGATGGAGGAGAAGGAGGAAAAGAAGAACAAGACGAAACTATTTTTTTTTTATAACAGAGGGAACAATAGACGAAAAAACACTAGCAAGGAGAGAAGGAAAAAGAAAAAGACGATGAGGAAATGAAGAACAAAAACACTAAGAGATGAAGGAGAAGAAGCATTAAAAGAAGAACAAGAAGAAACTTTTTTTTTTTTATAACGGAGGGAAACTTATATTTATTCTTTTTTTCATTCTTTATACTTTCTTTTTTCCATCTCAAACACCAATAAGCCCCGTACACACACACACACACACACACACACACACACACACACACACACACACACACACACACACACACACACACACCTATACTTTTCACCTCAGACATCGCATCCCCGTTTCTAAATATCTTTCACTTTTTTTTTCATCTCCAGGGAAAAAAAAAAAGTAAAGGTTCTGACGTGACCTTTTCTCCCTCTCTTTGATTCGCCGGGAGTGGGAAAGACAGAGTTATCCGACGCGTCAGTTTGCATCTCAAGGCTTTTTTTTCCCCTCCCATTTTTTCCCCTCTTTTTCATCCCTCCATCTCCTCTCCATCTCTTCCCCTCACTGGCATTTCTCCATCTTTTATTTTCCCTCCCCATCTCTCTTTCCCACTCTCCTCGCATCTGTCTATTGGTTTGTCTGTCTCTTCTTCTCCCTTTCCTCCTCCTCCTCCTCCTCCTCCTCTGTGTGGTTTTGTATATACGTATGTTTTGACTTGTTGGAGAGTGGCCCTGTGTCTGTGTGTGTGTGTGTGTGTGTGTGTGTGTGTGTGTGTGTGTGTGCTCTATGCCATTTGCCTCGGGGATGTAAATTAATTATTCATCTCAGAGTTTCTATTAGACGAAGCATTTTGACAGCTGAAAGGCCATCGTGGAGGGCTAATTAACCTTACATACAAAAAAAAAAAAACAGGACGAGGAGAGAACAAAAACTATCACTAGAAGGTTGGCCTGAAGTCACACACACACACACACACACACACACACACACACACACACACACACACACACACACACACACACACACACACACACACACACACACGCTCGGTCAGTTATGTAATTAGTCCACAAACGATTAAGCTTATGAAGTCGTTCCCGGGGCTTGCGGTGCAGATTAACGCAGAAAAGTGGGTGTGCGTGCGTGTGTATGTGTGTGTGTGTGGGGGGGGGGGGAGGGGGGGGGGGTGTGTGTGTGTGTGGTTTTGTTGGCCTCTCTAATTTGTCGTGTTTGGGACTAATTTTAATATTCTGGAGGTCTGTTTTTTTTATGGCTATTGTACTTTTATTTTTTTGGTTCTATTGATTTCTATTTATACTACTTTTTTGTTTGTTTCGTTTTTAGTGGTGGTTCAGCGTCTATTGTTTGTGGTTTTGTTTTGCTTTATGGTTGGTTCTAATTTTCTTGTTTTAGGGGTTTGTTTTTTGATGTCTGGTTCTTCTTTTACTTCTTGGTTCTGTCTGGTTCTTTGTCTGCTGTTCTTGGTAAGTTCCTTCTCTCTCATGGTTCTCTTTTCTACTGTTTTCTGGTTGTGTTACAGTTTCTTGTTTTACTTTTCTTATTTTTTTGAAGTTTATTTTTTGCTTTTCATCTGTGGTTCTGTTCTTTATCTCTGGTTCTATCGCAGTTATTGTTTTTATTATTTTTTTATTTTTTTTTATTATGTCATCAGGTAACACATGAAGATTGTTTTTTTTTATTATTTATCTTCCTTATTCAATATTTCGTTGTTGTTGTTTTATTTGTTATATTTCTACCTCTTCCTCCTCCTCTTGCACCTCTCCTCTTTCTCCTCTCTCTCACCTCCTCTCCACCTCTCGTTCTCTTTCATCACTTTCTCCTCTTCACCCTCCTCTTCATTCTTTTCCTAACACTCCTCTTGTTTCATCCTTTCTCCTCCTCCTCCTTCCCCTCGCCATTCTTCTGCACCTCCTTTTTCTCTTCCTCACCCACGTGCCCTAACAAACACTCCTCTCTCCCATCACGCCTCCTCCTCATCCTCCTCCTCCTCCTCCTCCTCCTCTTCCTCCTTTTCCTTTCCCCGCACGCTCCCTCTCCCCTACGCCAAACCCTTGAGCTGATGGGCCATTCCTTCGTGCCCTCTTGACCTGCGCTGCAAGAGGTCAACCCACACGCTCCCCCCCAAATGCCATTTCACTGAGTCATTGTCCACAAGTCGCCCACATTTCCATGGAGTACTCCCCTCATTGTCCTCGGAAGGGGAAAAAGACATCCCTCCAGATTACTTTTAGAGAAGAGAAGAGAGGGGAGAGATGGAGGAATGTAAGGGAAATTGAAGAGAGGAAAGATGGGGGAAAGTACAGGGAATGGAGAAGGGGTAAAGATGGGAGATGTAATGGAGAATAGATTGGGAAACATGGGAGGGAGCAAAGGGAATAGAGGATGGGGAAAATAATAGGGAGAGAAGGGTCTGGTTTTAATAGAAGGGGGAATATGAACCTTCAGATTAGACTTAGATAAGAGAGGAATGATTTGGGTTTTATGATATGAAAAAAAACATAATGGGTTTTCTTGCTTTTTTTTCTTTGTTATTGTCTTGAAACTGTGAATTATAAAAGAGAATGAAGTGATTGTTGTGATTTACGTTGATCTGGCTTTAGGGAAGTTCATGTTTTACTTACTCAGTTTATTTATTTATTGTTCTTCTTTGTTTATATTGATTAATCTTTAGTTGAGTTTTGAGGGTTTTTTTTTTTTTGTATTTAGTGGAATTGTGTAGATTTGGCGGGTTAGTGCGTTGAGGGTTTATTATGTTTTCGGGAATTTGTTTTAAGTTTTCGGGAATTTGTTTTAAGTTTTCGGGAATTTGTTTTAAGTTTCCGGGACTTTGTTTTAAGTTTTCGGGAATTTGTTTAAATTTGTTTTAAGTTTTCGGGAATTTGTTTTAAGTTTTCGGGAATTTGTTTTAAGTTTTCGGGAATTTGTCTTAAGTTTTCGGGAATTTGTTTTAAGTTTTCGGGAATTTGTTTAAGTTTTCGGGAATTTGTCTTAAGTTTTCGGGAATTTGTTTTAAGTTTTCGGGAATTTGTCTTAAGTTTTCGGGAATTTGTTTTAAGTTTTCGGGAATTTGTCTTAAGTTTTCGGGAATTTGTTTTAAGTTTTCGGGAATTTGTTTTAAGTTTTCGGGAATTTGTCTTAAGTTTTCGAGAATTTGTTCTATATATCGTAAAATTTTTCCCTCTCTCCTGTGTCTCTTTGTAGGTTATTCTCTGTCGGTTAGTCTTTCTTATTTCGTATAGTTTAAGAAGTTTGTTGAGAAGCAGTGTTTGTGGTTACGTCATGTCGGGTGATCTGATTTAGGATATTGATTTCAGGTCTTACGTAACTTTTCTATTTATCATATACGCTTTTATCTATATTATGGGCTACAAACTGGGTGGGAAAATTTTTCGGAAACTTTTTTTTGCTATTATTTAGTTGTCAATAAAATATCCAGTGTAATCTAATCTATCAACGAATATATCTTATCTGTTTGTCTGTCTATTTATCTCTCTCTCTTTGTTTGTATATCAATATCACGTTCTCTCTCTCTCTCTCTCTCTCTCTCTCTCTCTCTCTCTCTCTCTCTCTCTCTCTCTCTCTCTCTCTCTCTCTCTCTCTCTCTCTCTCTCTCTCTCTCTCTCTCTCTCTCGCTCTGTGTGTGTGTGTGTGTGTGTGTGTGTGTGTGTGTGTTCCTTTCTGTTCTAGTTCTATTTATCTTTACCTTCAACGCTGTATATTTATCTTTTCTTCTCTGTTTATGTTTCCTCTGAATGTGCCTGTGTGTGTGTGTGTGTGTGTGTGTGTGTGTGTGTGTGTGTGTTTATGTGTGTGTGTTCGTGCATCCGTTTATTCATACATACATACATACATTCATACATTCACGTCTATATATGCTCACACTTTTGCCCTTCGCACGCTATCACTTCGCATTTTATTTATTTGAACTTTACCTGGTTGGTCCATTTCTCCTTTTCACTTGCCGTCCCGTTCTGCCAGTTCGGTTCGGTTCACCCCGCGCTTCGCATTTTCCCATTCTTCTTTTCTCAATCTGGCTGTCTGTCTATCTTTCTATCTCTCTCTCTCACTCACTCTCTGTTGTTCGCTTCCCGGCATTCTCTTTTCCCGTGTCTGCCTGTCTGTCTGTCTGTGTCTGTCTGTTTCAGTCTGTATGTCTCCTTCACATTTATTTTTCCCCATATGTCTGACGATTTTTTTTTGGGGGGGGTATATCTGTATTGTGTGTGTATGAATGTATGTGTTTGTGTGTGTGTGGTGGGGGTGGGGGGGGGGCGTTCTCTCTCTCCCCCTTACACACACACACACACACACACACACACACACACACACAAAGCGAAGCATGATGAGGTAATCTTAATATATCACCTTCCTTTTGGCTTACGATCCCTCGGGCGCTCACCTCACCTGGCTTCCGACTCCTCACCAAAGCTCTGCAATTATTAAGGCGCCTTTTTACCTTACCTGTGGAGGAGGAGGAGGAGGAGGAGGAAGGTGATAATGGGTTCTCTTAATAGTTACCTTAGTCATCAAGTTCTGTCAGATGCATATGATGAGAGAGAGAGAGAGAGAGAGAGAGAGAGAGAGAGGTGGGGAGAGATAATGATTAGAGAATGAATTAAAGTTTACCTCATGAGCCACCCGCACACACACACACACACACACACACACACACACTTGCCACCTGCGCCCACTTCATCCTCACACCTGAACACTTACCTTCACAATATCACCTGTACAGAATATCACTTTTCAATCTACCTTTATTTGAGTGATTCGCGTGATACAACGAACACTTTTTTTCATCTATGGTACTGTCGTCTATATATATTCCTTCATTTGATTTGATTTGTTAACTTGGTGATGCATTTTTATTTTCATCTGTTTGTATCCGCGCCTACGTGTATAAATCTGGCATCAGTATTCAGTTTGTTTATATGATTTAATTTTCTATATATTTTTCTATCTGTTTCTGTTTGTGTATTTTTAATCTTTTTTTTTTTTTTTTTTTTGGTATTTGTCTGTTTTTGTTTGTCTTTTTTGTTTATTTTATGTAGTCATTGTCATAGATTGTATTTCTTTTGTTTATTTTCATTCATTTGTTTTTTTTCATTTATACATATTTCTTTTGTTTTTGTTTTAATTTACAACCCTAGACTTACTATTCACATTATTTCCTAACTTTGCAGACATATATATTTTGATAGTTAACATTTTTTACTTCTGCTAATCCACCTCCAAATAGTTTTCCTTCCAATAGTTTAGTAAGAGTCAATAGTTTAGTAGTTTCCTAGTTCGCCTTTTATTGCTAATTTGGCAGTTTGCTAGTTGACCTTTTGTTTTTGTTAGTCACCCATACATGCACTCGGTTTTCCTCTCCTCACACTGACGCTTCCTACAAACAGTTCCTCGTAAATACAAACCACTTTATCGCACCGTTGCACCACTACCCCTTAAGCACTTGTTTCCACCTGCTCCCACTGTTGCCAGCTCTACCTCTTCTACTTCCCTCCTCTCACACTGTTGCCAGCTGCTCTACTCTGTCTCCACTAATACCTACATCCACCCTGTTGCCAAGTGGTATACTCGTGCAGGCGTGGGCGTGTTCAGGGCGTGGGTTTGGGTGTTGAGGGAGGGGCGTTGTGATATTATATGTATCTCACCTTGGACGTGAGCGTGGGTGTATGGGTGAAGTAGGTGTGGGTGTAAGCGTGTAGTGGGTATATGGGTGTCGTTGCTGTGGGTGTGGGTGTGGGGATAAGGGCGTCGTGAGTGGGTGTTTATCGTGGGCGTGGATTTAGGTGTCATGGGAGGGCTCTGGGCGTTCTGAGTGTTGGTTTGGATGTTACAGGAAGGATATCGTGGGCGTGATTGTGTCGTGGGGGTGATCGAGTCGTGGGCGTGGGTTATGGTGT
Source organism: Eriocheir sinensis (assembly GCF_024679095.1). Classification (NCBI taxonomy): domain Eukaryota; kingdom Metazoa; phylum Arthropoda; class Malacostraca; order Decapoda; family Varunidae; genus Eriocheir; species Eriocheir sinensis. Next base: position 17,485,400 of record NC_066519.1, read on the forward strand.
CGATGGTGTGTCGTGGGCGTGGGCGTGGGTGTGGGTGTCTCAGGGGGCGTGGCGGCATCGTCTTGGTCACACTTGAGCGCGGCGCCGCCAAGGGTGTGATGACGAGCCGCGCCTGAAAACGACGCCCCGTGAGACTCTTCCCTCCCTCCCTTCCTCACTCAAGCCCTTCCAGCACTTCCTCCCTCCACGCTCCTCCATCCCTCCCTCCATCCCTCCATCCATCCCTCCTTACCTTCTACCATCCATCCATCCTTACCTTATTCCATCTATCCATCCATCCCGCCTTCCTTCCCTTACTCACTCACTCCACGTCGCTCCATCCTTCCCTCCCTCACCCCGCTCCTCCCTCCCTCTCTCCCTCCATCCCTCCTGCTCCTGAAGGGCCTCTCAAGCACCCTGTTATGGCCCCGCCAGCCTACCCCGCGTCGCCTTACCGCGCCTCACCTCACATCACCTTACCTAATCTCACGTCATCTTAACTAATCTCACGTCACCCTACCTAATCTCACGTCACCCTACCTAATCTCACGTCACCTCATCTAATCTCACGTCATCTTACCTAATATCACGTCACCTTACCTAATATCGTGTCATCTTACCTAATCTCACGTCACCTTACCTAATCTCACGTCACCTTAATTAACCTCACGTTACGTTACCTAATCTTACGTCACCTCATTAATCGCACGTCACCTTACCTAATCTCACGTCACCTTATCTAATCTCACGTCACCTCATCTAATCGCACGTCACCTTACCTAATCTCACGTCACCTTATCTAATCTCACGTCACCTTATCTAATCTCACGTCACCTTACCTAATCTCACGTCACCTTACCTAATCTCACGTCACCTTATCTAATCTCACGTCACCTTATCTAATCTCACGTCACCTTACCTAATCTCACGTCACCTTACCTAATCTCACGTCACCTTATCTAATCTCACGTCATCTTAATTAATCTCACGTCACCTTACCTAATCTCACGTCACTTTAATTAATCTCACGTCACCTTACCTAATCTCACGTCACCTTACCTAATCTCACGTCACCTTACCTAATCTCACGTCACCTTAATTAATCTCACGTCACTTTATCTAATCGCACGTCACCTTACCTAATCTCACGTTACCTTACCTAATCTCACGTCACATAACCTAATCTCATGTCACCTTACCTAATCTCACGTCACCTTACCTAATCTCATGTCACCTTACCTAATCTCACGTCACCTTAATTAATCACGTCACGTTACCTAATCTCACGTCACCTTATCTAATCTCACGTCACCTTATCCAATCTCACGTCACCTTACCTAATCTCACGTCACCTTACCTAATCTCACGTCACCTTATCTAATCTCACGTCACCTTGATTAATCTCACGTCACTTTATCTAATCGCACGTCACCTTACCTAATCTCACGTCACCTTACCTAATCTCACATCACCTTACCTAATCTCACGTCAACTTACCTAATCTCACGTCACCTTACCTAATCTCACGTCAACTGACCTAATCTCACGTCACCTTATCTAATATCACGTCACCTTAATTAATCTTACGTCACTTTATCAAATCGCACGTCACCATACCTAATCTCACGTCACCTTACCTAATCTCACATCACCTTACCTAATCTCACGTCAACTTACCTAATCTCACGTCACCTTACCTAATCTCACATCACCTTACCTAATCTCACGTCACCTTACCTAATCTCACGTCACCTTACCTAATCTCACGTCACCTTACCTAATCTCACGTCATCTTACCTAATCTCACGTCACCTTACCTAATTTCACGTCACATTACCTAATCTCACGTCACCTTACCTAATCTCACGTCACCTTATCTTACTTCATCTTACCGTGCTGTACGTTACCCTATCTAGCCACATTTTACCTTACCTTACCTTGCCTCACCCTATCTAATCTCTTACCTTTCCTTACCTTACCTCAATTATCTTTCTTCACCTTACCTTACCTTAGCTTACCTATCCTAACCTTATCTTATCCTCCTTCCCCTTACCTTACCTTACCTTACCGCATATTTCCTTATCTCACATTACCTTACCTTGCCTTACCTAACATTGACTTACCTTATCTTACTTTACCTTCCCTAACCTTACCTTACCTCACCTCACCTTACCTAACCTAGTCTAACTTAACTTTACCTTACCTTTCCTAACCTAACCTTACCTTACTAACCTAACCTAACCTAACTATCTTACCTATCCTTACCTTACCTTGTTATTACTTCCTTCACCTAACCTAGTCTAACTTAACTTTACCTTACCTTTCCTAACCTAACCTTACCTTACTTAACCTAACCTAATTTAACTTTACCTTATCTTACCTTACCTTACCTTACCTTGTTATTAGTTCCCTCATCTTAACTTACCTTACCTTACCTTGCTGTTTCTTAGTTCATCTTACATTTCCTCACTTCCATCTTTGCTTCATATTATCAACTTTACCTTAATTCGCTTTACCTTTCATTCCGTCTTCTTTATTCGCGTTTCATTAATTATTTTCCTTTGTCTCAAGTTTTCTGTTTCATATCACCTCAGTTTCCCTTCATGCAACTTCATCTTCTCTCCTCCTCTCACCTTTCCTTATCTCAAATTTCATCTCCCTTTCGCTCATCTTAAATTACCTGATGTTCCCTCTCTACCTCCCCTTCCTTTACCGCATCTTCCTTACCGCACTTTACCTCATTTTACCCACTTAACATTCTCTCACGATGCCCTTATTTACCTCTCCTCCTCCTCCTCATCATCATCATCCATAACACGGCACTTCACACCATTGTCAAGTCACCAATAGTACCCACGAAGTCTTTTGAAGTATCGGCGGTTAGCAAAACATCCATTGTGACTCCGGTAAGCCCTTTAGAGATTACGTAAAACCCGAGGACATTTTTTTAACGATTATCTTGGTCTGTGTGGCGTTAAAATCTGTATTATAGGATGATCAGTCGCGCGCCGCCCCACCCAGCAATGTATTATTTTGTCTTGTGGCGTGTTTTTTTTATTATGCGACAATTGCCTGGCGTCACACTCCTCTCAGCCTCTTTCAGTCTCTCCCTCCCTTACGTGACACCCGCCCCGCGCCACATACCTCCACCCCCGCACTGTTCCTGGCGTGGCGGGGGCTGCGGCGCCACGCCAACCCGAGGCAACATCTGTGAGCCAGTCAGCCCTGAGCGGTGCGCCGGCGAGTGTGTGCGTGCGACAGCCTCACCCGCGGCCCTCACGCGACGCGCTAACCCGTGCTGTGAACCTGACCACGGAAGGGAACAGAGGGGCGGAAGGGATAATAGAGGACTTAGGGGCGAGTTTCCAAAGGGTCCCGCGTGCCCATACCCCCATGTCTTGCGTCCTGGTTCCCGTGTCAGCCGGTAGAGGGCAGGACCCCCCGGCTCACCTGGTCTAGTGGGCAACTCGTGGCCTGTGGGGCGTGAGTGGACTGCCTCGGCTCAGTGTGTGTCTGGTGGTTGGAGAGGAAAGGTGTGTCGGTCGCGCGCTGCTGTACCGTGAATGGGCCTGGACGCGTGGACAGTGCTGGACGCGGCGCGGTGAGACAGGCCGCGGCTCGATGTTAGTGAAGTGACAAGGAATACGATGATCATGTTCGTGGAAGTGATAGTGAGCTCTTTGGTCCTCCTCGCCACGGCAGCGTCAGGAGCCAAATCCAGTGACGGTAAGGACCAAACTCTGGGGTCGTAGTGAGAGTGTGACGTCCCTGTGGCCTCCTGGAGCTTGTTTTTCTGTCTACCTGTATGTGTGTTTACCTGTGCGTGTTTGTGTTTACCTGGTGTACGGAAAATACTTTGATAACTGTGTCCTTTCAGTTTCATAATTGTCGTGAAAATCCGTGTTTGCGTGTGTGTGTTTTTTATGTGGAAGTTTTGCTTAATTTCCACTTTCTAAATGACACCAAAAACACCGTCAAAGCAAATTATAAAAAGTAACAAGTATCAAGTCACCTCCTTATCCTTCTCATTAGCATCTTTATCATTAGTTCGTGAGAGCTAGAAAAGAAATAATTACAACAACTTCACGACATTTCATTACTGGACGTTATATTATTTTTTTTCTGTGCTCGTTATCACAAGTTTATCATCCGCCAACAGCAACTTATAACTTCGCTTCTTATAATAATCTCCAGTAGCATTCTGTCTCTTTCCTTCTCTGTACGTACTTTTCTTTCTCCTTTCTATCTCTCTCTTTCTATTCATCCATTTCCTCTTCTCTATCTCCATCTTCTTTCACATTCATTGTCTCTCATCTCTCCTTCTCTTTACTCTTCCTTTGCCTCTTCTCCCTCTTCCTCCTCTTCCTTCATCTCTGTTTCTCTTCCTGCTTTCTCACTTTTTCTTTTCACATTCTTTTTCCTTCTCTCCATCTTCCCACACATCCTCTTCCTCCTCCTCCTCCTCCTCCTCGTTCCCAGCATCTTTTTTCATCAAGGGTACAGCAAAACGTGAGTGAGTTAATTAGGAAAGTGCAGGTTAGAGCAAAGAAAAGTTAGATTAGTGTTGAGTAGTGTGATATATGTAATGGTCTCAACCCTCATAGCTCATCTTTTCGTCTCCCGCTACGTTTTAGTCTACGGGAGTTTTATGCCTGAAATCAAACATTGGCTTCTGTTCCTTCCTTTCTTTGTTACTGTTGTGTTGAAAGCAGAGGTTGTGTATAGGGAAATTGTGTTAGGTTTGTCTTTTCATTTTCTTCTTTTTCCTCCTCCTCTTCTTCCTTCTTCGTTGATATGGTACAGAGAAGAGACACATTTACACGCCTTCTTCCTCCTTTATTCTCTCCCTTTTTTTCGTCCTTCTTTCTCTTGTGTATTGAAAGCAGAAATTGTGTTAGGTCTTTCTTCTCTTCCTCTCCTTCTCTTCTCTTCCTCCTCCTCTCCCTCCTCCGCTTCCTCTTCCTCCTCGCTGTAGTATACGGGAGTGACACGCACCAAAACACACACACACACACACACACACACACACACACACACACACACACACACACACACACACACACACACACACACGAATACACACACTTCCTCCCTCCCTCCCTTCCAACCCCATACCCCCCTCACCTTCTCCCCTCACCCCCTCACCTTCCCCTCTCATCCCCCCCCCCCACACACACACACAACTCTACCCCTCCCTCCCAACCCCTTCCCATCCACCTCCATCTCTCCTTTTGCTTCCCTCACTTCACTCCGCTGCTTGTATTAAATTTCCCCGCCGCAAGTTTAGTTTAATGGACGCCGCTCATAACGCGTCGAAGGATTATGATGCATGGGCGGTATAGGAGCGTCCCCTCTTCATTCTGGGGATAAATTATTGGGTAACTCATCTTAGTTATGCACCGCCGAGGCCCGCTGCCATTGCTCCTCTCCGCTCCCCCGCCCGATGCCGCGGATGAGAAGTGAGGAACGGTGGAGGAGGAAAAAAGGATACAAGCGATAAAAAGCTGGTGTGGAGGTTGATAAGGAGTAAGGAAGATAAAGGATGAGGAGGTGAGGGGGAAAAAAAGGTGAAAGAAAAGTTAGGGAATGAAGAGCGAAGGAGGTGAGGTAAGATAACAAGAGATAAAATAGATAAAAAGTTGGTGAGGAGGTTGATAAGGAATAAGGAAGATAAAGGATGAAAAGGTGAAAGAAAAGTTAGGAAATGAAAAGCGAAGGTGAGGGAGAAAAAAAAGTTGAAAGAAGAGTTAGGATATGAAAAGCGAAAGAGGCGAAAAAAGGGATACAAGCGATAAAAAGTTGCTGAGGAGGTTGATAAGGAGAAAGGAAGATAAAGGATAAGGAGGTGAGGGAGAAAAAAAAGTTGAAAGAAGAGTTAGAAAATGAAGAGCGAAGGAGGTGAGGAAGAAAGCTACAAGCGATAAAAAGTTGGTGAGGGTGAAGATAAGGACTAAGGAAGATAAAGGACGAGGAGGTGAGGAAAATAAAGAAGGAAAAGAGATAAGATAGTGGGAAGAGGTTGATTAGGGATAGCAGAGCGTACGAGAGATATAAAACAATAGTGAGATTATAAAAAAAAACTAATGGGAAAAAGTAAAACATGGATGATGGAAGTAGAGATAAAAGTTGTTGAGGACGATAAGGAGTAACCAAGACAAGGGGTAAGGGAAAAAAAAGAACAAGAAAAGAAAGAAAAGAAAGTTAGTGGGAAGTGAACGAGGTGATGTGAAATAAAAAAAAAGAGAGATACGAAAACATGTGAGGAAAAAAATAAGATTAAAAAAAGGAGGAGGAAGTAAAACATGGATAGTGAGAGTTAGAAAGAGGAATGAATAAGGAGGTCAAGGAAGCTGATGAAAAAAGAAGAAAAAAAAACACAGTAAGAAGTAAGACATGAGTTGTATAGTGAAAAATGAGTGAGGAAGTGAGAGAGAAAAAATATCAAGGAAAATTATGATATTAAGACTAAGAAATATAAAATTGAGAAAGTAAGATGAAAAACACATGGATAAGAGTTTAGCATGAGGAATGAGAGTGTGCAAAGAAAAATAAAGTAGAAACAAAGGCAAAGTAAGATTATGAGGTCAAGAATAAGAAATAAGTTTATAAGATTTAAAAAAAGATGTTAATAAGAAATATAAAATTGAGAAAGTAAGATGAAAAACACATGGATAAGAGTTTAGCATGAGGAATGAGAGTGTGCAAAGCAAAATAAAGTAGAAACAAAGGCAAAGTAAGATTATGAGGTCAAGAATAAGAAATAAGTTTATAAGATTAAAAAAAAAGATGTTAATAAGAAATATAAAATTGAGAAAGTAAGATGAAAAACACATGGATAAGAGTTTAGCATGAGGAATGAGAGTGTACAAAGAAAAATAAAATAGAAACAAAGGCGAAGGAAGATAATAAGGTCAAGAATAAGAAGTAACTTTATAAGATTAAGAAAGATGAAAAAAAGTCATGGTATAGGAGTAAGATATCAGAAGATGCAAACGGATTTAAAAGCGTTAATTAAGGAGTGAAAAGAGTAAAGTTGCAAGATGTTCATTAACTTGAGTGAATTAGTGAGAAGGGAGGAGGACAAGTAAGAAAGAAAAAGACAGACAGACAAACGTAAAATTGAATTAGTTATGAAAAAGAAGAAAGACAGCAAGGAGAAAACATACTAGATAAATATAGTGTTGTTTTATTTATTTATTTATTTATTTATTTTTTTATTTTTATTTGCTGGTTCATAGAAGTGGTGAATAAGCTACGAAGAAACTTAATATATTTGATTCGTATATTCATTTAGTTAAGGTATTCATCTATTTCCCCTTTGATTTACGCGTATATACATTGTTACTTCTATTGTTGTTCGCCACACAGAAAATAATAACGCCCATAAACAAGAGTGACATTCTCGTTATAACACACACACACACACACACACACAGACATACATTTATCTACGTTCTTTCATATGTCATCATTAAGTTATGTATTTCTGCATTTTAGCTCCCTTCTCCATCCGTCACCCTTCAGAAACTTCTAAGAGCGACGGTAGGATATAGAAATACGATACCTTTCCGGCTTAAACTTTTTCAATATTTCAACAGTACCGGCGGCAGGTGGAGGCGTAGTATCGGTAGTTTGTATATGCCTCCAACATGCCATGCGGGAGGGAAAAGTGTTTGCCCGCTACCACTCCACTTATGTTTGGTGTGGAAAGAAACTCCTCTTAACTCTTTATTTTTATGGGACCAGTGATTTGCGGGGAAAAAAAATAAGGGAAAGAAAGGTGAAAAAATGCGGTAGGGTTGAAAGGAGGAAGAAAAAGAGGAGGAGGAGGAGGAGGAGGAGGAAGAAGAGTAGGGTTCATTATTGTTTTCTGTGTTTTTTTTTTTTTTTCGCCCTTTACTGTAAAAAAAAATAGGGTGACTTGACGTGGTGTATTGCAGGGAGTACGGGTGGCGAGGGAAGTGGAGGCTGGTCAGGTCTTGATCTAGCTGACGGCAGGACAGAGTAACCAACCACTTATGTCTGGTGTGGAATGAACTCCTCTTAACTCTTTTTATTTTTTTTATTTTTAGGAGCTGTGATTTGCCAGCTTTTTTATTTTTTATTATGGTTTCTTGTTTTTGTTTTCCCCCGTGAACTGTTTCCTTTACTGTAAAAGAAAAAAATAGCGTAGACAGATTAACCAGCCAACCAACCAACCAAAGCATTTTTCTTTTATTGAGGTGAAAATACACTCGCCCACACAGCCGCTCCTTTTACACGTATAGTTTCCCGCTACAGAAGAGGAAAGATTACCCAGCCAAAGTACAGCCAATATATCCTTTTTTTTATATCGAGGTGAACATGCACTTTCCCAAACAGATGCTCCTTTTCCACGCATAGTTTCCCGCTACAGAAGAGGAAAGATTAGCCAGGCGGAGTACATTCACTTTTGCCTTTTGCTTTTATATAGATGAAAATACACTTGCCCACACAGATACCTCTTTTCCACGTATACTTCCCTGCTACATAAGAAAGATTAACCACCCGGAGTACAGTCACTAAGGTCCGATGGCATGATTCTGAAGTGCAGTTAGTGCCTTGGTGTGGTGTGGGTGATATTTATACGCTAGTTACCCCCTCGAAGAACCGCCAGTGTTGAAAATGATGGCGCGGAGGAGGAGGGGGGGGGAAGGAGGTGCAACATCCTTCTGCCCTGCCCTCTTGCACACACACACACACACACACACACACACACACACACACACACACACACACACACAAATAAACACACGCACATTGATCATCTCCTTTCCTTGGCTCATAATTTTTGTTTATTTTCTCTTTTTTTGTGCAAGCAGTAAATTCTCTCATTATACTGTTTATCTCTCTCTCTCTCTCTCTCTCTCTCTCTCTCTCTCTCTCTCTCTCTCTCTCTCTCTCTCTCTCTCTCTCTCTCTCTCTCTCTCTATCTATCTATCTCTATCTCTCTATCTATCTATCTATATATATATATATCTCACCTATCCTTATTCACCTTCGCCTCACCATCTACTCTCTCTGCTTTGCTCTCTTAATCTCTCGTTATGAAGTGGCGGTTCAGGTGTCCAGGTGTGTAGATTAGTGCGTGCGTGACCTGTTTTCACCTGTGGCAATTACCTGAGCGATGAGTGTTGGCAGGTAGGAAGGGGAGGGATGAGGGAAGGGGAGGTGTGAGAGAGAAGGGAAGGGATGAGAGGAGAGAGGGAGAGGGAAGGAAAGGGATGAGTGAAGAGGGGAGAGAGGAGAGGAGAGGACAGGGATGAGGATGTGGAGAGGGACAGGAGAGAAGAGGAGGAAGAGAGAGAAGGAGATGGGAAAAAGATGACTAAGTACGATCTAACATACTACTACTACTACTACTACCACTACCACTACTACTACTACTACTACTACTACTACCACTACAGCTATTACGAAGAAGAAAGAGCGGCAGATGTTTTAAAAGGCAGCTCGTTACAATTTTTAGGAAGATATCAAAGTTTGTGAAGAAAAAAAATAAGGGAAAGAAAGGTGAAAAAATGCGGTAGGGTTGAATGGAGGAAGAAAAAGAGGAGGAGGAGGAGGAGGAGGAAGAAGAGTAGGGTTAGAGACTCAATTTAAGGAAACAATACTCCCAAACTCTCCCTTTTTCCTCCCTTTGAAGAGAAAGGAGAGAAGTGTTTTGTGAGGTCCCTAATGAGAGAGAGAGAGAGAGAGAGAGAGAGAGAGAGAGAGAGAGAGAGAGAGAGAGAGAGAGAGAGAGAGAGAGAGAGACACCAATATATTAAGGAGAGGAGGGAAAGAGAAGAAGGAAAGAAGCGAGCAAGAATGGACAAATGTGCACCATGAAGTAAGTAATAAGAAAGAGAAGAAGAAGAAGAAGAAGAAGAAAAAAAAAGAAGAAGTAGAAACAGGGACGTGGAAATGAAAACAGCAAATACAGACGTGGAAGAAAACTAAAACAAGAAAGAAAAAGAAAAAGAATTAATATAAGCGTCAAAAAATAGAAGATGAAAACAAGTAAAACAAGAACAAGACGAAGCAGAAGAAACAGGGAAGAGGCAATGAAAAGAGAGATGGAAAAAAAAGGAAAAGAACAGGAAATAAGAGAAAGCGGTAAAAGAGGATGAAAGATGAAGAACAAAAAGAAGAAGAAGAAGAAAAGAAGAACACGAAAGACGGTTAAGAAGAAGAAGAAGGAGGAGGAGGAGGAAAACAAGAACGAGAACAAAAAGACGAAAAAGAAAAAAGAAAAAGAAAAGAAAAAAAGAAACAAGGGAGTGGCGCTGAAAAAAAAAAACAGAAAAGACAAAGAAGAAAACAACATATAAAGTAGACGATAAAAGAAGATTAAAAAGAAGAAAGAAGAGCATAACAAAGAAGAACATCCGAGTCATCTTCAGAAACAAACAGACGTATTGAAGCAGGAAATGTGTTTGTGTGTTCTTCTTTTGTTTATTAAGAGGCGAAGCGACGGATGGGATTATCGTTAACTTCCTTTCACATTCATATACAAGGTTGGGAAGGACCGAGAGAGTGAGTCATTCCCTTATCCTCATTCCTTTATACTTCTTTCCCTCATTTATCCTTTGATCTATTCATTTATTTGTCCCTTTGTTTACTTATTCAGATTCTTTTCTTTTTTTATTTGTATGAAAGGGAGGAGAGAGCTAAAAGGGAGGTAGAGAGGGAGGATATGATAGCTAAAAGGGAAGGTTAGAGGAAGGGAGGGAGGGAGGGAGAGGGAAAATATTGTAGCTAGAGAAGGGAGGGATAGAAAGAGAGAATATAAAGGACTAGAGAGAGAGAGAGAGAGAGAGAGAGAGAGGGGGTACATCTATGCATTCTTTCACGTCATATTTTTCCTATTCACTCATTTTTCACTTGTTTTTCTTTATATATATTTTATCTAATTTTTATATTCCTCTTTTCTCCTCGTTCTTACTTTCCTCTTCCTCAGCATCATTTTCAACCTCTTACATTACTTCTCCTTCTTCTCCTTTCTTCTCCTCCTCATCTTCTTCCTCATTCTCAATTTCTTCTTCCTCTTCTTCATTAGCATCTTTGTCCTCTTACTAGCGTCCTACTCTTCCTCCTCCTGATTCCCCCTTTCCTCTTTATCAGTATCCTCTTTATTTTCCTCCCTTCCTACTCCTCCTCCTCATACTCCTCTTTCTCTTCATCATCATCTTCCTTATCTTCTGCATTCCTTCTCCTCCCCCTCATGATCCTCCTCATATAACTCATCTATTTGCATCTCCTTCTCCCTTTCCTACTCATTATCATTGTTATCTTATGCATTTCTCCTCATCCAGTTTGTCCTCCTTCTCCTCTGAGTCATCTTTCTCCCCTTCCTTTCCTCCTCCTCATCAACAACCTTATCTTCTGCATTCCCCCTCCTTCTCCTCCTTCTGGTCCTCTTTTAACTCATCTTTTTCCCCTTCCTTATCATCTGCATTTCCCGTCCTTCTTCCCCTCCCCCTCCTCCTTCTCATATAACTCGTCTTTCTCCACTAAAACAACATTTCTTTATTTATTTATCCTCCCTCATCACCACTGTTCCACTTCCCACGCCTCTCTACACGGCCACTTAACATCACGTGTACCCCAGCATCCCTCAGAGAGCCAACACATTGCTTCTATTTATATGACATCTCCCTCAGTCCCCCCTTTCGCTCCTTTTGTCCCATTCTTCCTTCCGTTGCCTTGTTTATTGTGTGACAGCAGAACCGCATTTGCTGGTCTTCGTTGTGGGTTTTAAATGGGTGGTGGAGGGATGGGTAGGTGGGTGGATGGTTGTTGGTGGTGGTGGGTGTTTGGGTTGAGTTATTTTGTGGTTGGTTGGTTTTGTTTTGTTTGTTTGTTGTTTTATAGTAAGGATCGTTGTTGTTTTTTTCTGTTTTCTTTAATGAGTTTTATATTCGTCATCTGCTCCTTGTTTTCATTTTCTTCCTTTCTTTCTTTCTTTTCTCATTTTCTCTTTTTGTTTTATATAATTTCTCATTCGGTGTCTCCAGGGAATTGTATTTTATTGACTGACAACATGATTTTATTTCTACTTTTGTCATATTTATTTTAGTCTTCCTTCTACTCAATTAACTGGCATGTGATTATATATATTTTTCTTAATTTCTCTTGTCTCCCTTTCTTCTCCTGCTTCTTTTTCCTCCTTTCTCCTCACTTTCCTCTCTGTTTTATCTTACTTTCTCTTCTCCCATATGTGAAAAAAAGGTATCAGAGAGAGAGAGAGAGAGAGAGAGAGAGAGAGAGAGAGAGAGAGCGGCTGAGGCGTGGTCATTTTCTGCGTTTCATCATCTGGGTAATAATAAATATGTATAATGACGCTGGAAATGGTTTAACAGTAGAGTCGCCCGTGTGTCTGGCAGGCTTTTTGCGCGAATTCATTTCCCGTCAGCCTCGCGGATGACTGAAGTGCCTGCGAGTTCGTCATTAAAGTATAAAAAAGAACTTAGTGAGATAGATAGATAAATAGATAGATGATAGACTGTTAATTGATAGATAGATAGAGATAGTTAGCTAGGTAGTTGGTCATAAAATAGAAAAAAAATAGCGAGATAGATAGACAAATAGATAGATGATAGACTGTTTAATAGATAGATAGATAGATAGAGATAGTTACATAGATGATAAAAGACAAGAAAGTGCCTTCGAGTTAGGCATTAAAATATAAAAATAAATTAGTGAGATAGATAGACAAATAGATGATAGACTGTTTAATAGATAGATAGAGATGATAGAAGATAGAAGAAAGTGCCTGCGAGTTGGTCATTAAAATAGAAAAAAGAACTTAGCGAGATAGATAGACAAATAGAAAGATGATAGACTGTTTAATGGATAGACAGATAGATAGGTAGATATAGATACTTAGCTAGGTAGATGATAGAATACAAAAGAAGATAGAAATAAAAAAAAATCACGAAAAAAAAATCAAAACATCCCTTACTGGAAATTAAAAGAAAAAAACAGGGATAAAAAAAAACCCGCTAAGAAAAAGGAAGATAGAGATAGCTAGATAGATAATCGGTATATATAGATAGATAATAGATTGAAAATAGGTAGGTAGATTAAAATAGATAGATAGTTAGATGATAGATTGATAGAAAGAGAAGTAGGTAGAGATAGGTATATATGTTGATAGGGAAATAAATAGATAGTTAGTTAGATATATAGACACAGAGAGAGAGAGAGAGAGAGAGAGAGAGAGAGATTGCTTATTATGATGCAAAATACAGGACCCTAACGTGTATATTTCCCTTTCCCATCAAAATAATCTTAAGGTATATAAAGCATATCAAAGAACTCGCTTAGGATCTGCAGCTGTTTAAGAGAGGGTTGAATAGCTTTTGTTTGTCTGTTTCTGATCCTTTTTAAATTCATCTTTTTTTTCTCATTTCAATCTTTTTGCATACTTTTTTTTTTCTCTCAGCATCTTAATAACACGCACACAAACACTTACACAATTACATACACTCACACACCATCCTTCTCTTCCTTCCTTCCTTCCTTCCTTCCTTCCCTTCCCCTTACACTATCCTTGCCTACCTTCCTTCTTTCCTTCCTTACCTCCATGTTCATCCCACCAACATCCTTTCCTTCGTTTTTTTCCTTCCTTCCTTCCTTCTTTCTTTCCAAACCTTCATCCCCTCCACACACCTTCATTGCCTTCCTTTCTTCCTTTCTTCCATCCTTCCTTCCTTCCTTCCTTCTTTCCTTCCTTCTTTTCTTCCTTCCTTTTTTATCTTCATCCCCCTTCACACACACACACACACACACACACACACACACACACACACACACCATCCCTGCCTTCCTTCCTTCCTTCCTTCTTACCTTCATTCTTTCTTTCCCCTCGCGTCTCTCAGGAGTTACAGCGAAGACCCTGAGGAGGAGAACCTACAGTAACTCAGCCTCACCCAAGTAGCGTTAAATAAGTCGGGTTCTCTTGCAGCTGTGGCCCTCGAGTCCTGACTTAGCAAAGGGCCGATGTAGAGGCGTCTGTGTTGCCCCTTTCTGCAGCCTTAGTTTCGCCGTTCCTCGAGTTTGTAGCGCTACGGTTAAGTTATGCGTGGAACTTTAGCTTTACGAGACCCGCTTTGGAGTCTTTGAACTGTACTTTGAGGTGTGTGTACTGCCATTCATCTGGTCTGTCTGTCTGTCTGGTGTTTAGCTGTTAGGTTAGGTTAGATATGAAGAGGAAGAAATAGAAAGAATAGAAAGTAGAGGAAATCATGGGAAAAGAAATCAAGAGAAAAGGACAAGAAAGAAAGGGAGAGGAAAGAAGGAAAAAGGGGAAGGAAGATACATAATTAGGTTAGGGTAGTAAGGGAAGAAAAAGAGAAAAATATAGAAAAAATAGTAGGAAAAGTAAGTCAAGAGAAATGAAGCTAAAAATGGACGCGGAAGAGGAAGGGAGGAAAAGGATGAAGAAATATAAAGAATTATGTTAGGGAAGGAGGGGAAGAAATAGAGGAAAAAGTAGATAATTTAGTAGTGGGAAAAATGAATCATCAAAAACAAAGATAAAAATGGAGGTGGAAGAGGAAGGGAGGGAAAGGATGAAGGAATATTATAATTAGGTTAGGGAAGGAGAGGAAAAAATAGAGAAAAAAAACACAGGATATAGTGAGGAAAAAATAGACCAAGAGACATAAAGATAAATAAGGAAGAGGAAAAGAGAAAAAGGAAGATTACAAAGAAGACAGAAAAGGGAGTGGGGGAAGTGAAAGATGATAAAGGAATCAAAAACGAAAGAATGTGAAAAGTACAAAATGGAGGGAAATGAAATGAAACAGAACTAAGAGATAATGATGATGTATTTAGCTCAATCTATCAGTCTATCGCTTCTCTTTACTACGACGCTTCGAGGCTTTGAGTAACCCTCCTTTAGCGGCTGTTCGGTGGTACGTTAAGCCGGTAATGAAGGGCGTCGGAGTGAGTCAAGCCCCGCCCCTCGCCACGCTGGGCCAGAGGCGTTTACGAGGGACAAAACTGCGTGTGAGGAGAGCATAATATCGTAATGAGAAAGGTTACGCTTCTGGGGGGCTGGAATTCACTCGTTCCGTGCGCTCCTGTGATGGCGGGGAGGGTTTAATAAAGTACTGGTGCCGCCGCGCTCCTGCAGCAAGTGTCACGGTGCCTTGTTATGCGGTGCGTCCTACCGTGTTCTTGTTTCCAGTGCCACTCTCAGGATGTTGTTGAGGGCGTGGCGATGTAGCTACTGAAGGTGTGAGTTGGTGTTTTTTGCTTCCTGGTCTGATGCAGGTGTTATGAGGGTGGTTTTTGGAGTCGTAAAGGCGTGTTTGTGTTGCCGGTTTTGTGTTGTGTTCGTAAAATAAGAAAAAGAATAATGTAATGCGTTTTTTTCATTAGTTTTGCCTCCGCTCAGAAGTAAATGTTATGTTACGAGAGAGCTACAGGTCCTGGAGGAGCTTTTAATAGTTCTGTTTTGTAATCGTAAGGAAAGTAGAAGAGCAAATATTTAAATGATCTTATGATGGAGTAGCAGTTGATTTGTCTGATATTAAGAACATAGACAGTTTAAATGGAAAAAGAAAAGTATTGCTGTAAAGGAGTTTTTTAGTGGGAGTGAAGAAGATTTGTTTGGTGTTAAAGAAAGGAAAGTAGAGGAGCATATATTTAAATGATCTCTTGATGGAATAGGAGTTGGTTTGTCTGGTATTAAGAACACAGAGAGTTTATGGAAGAAGAAGAGTATTGCTGTAAGGGAGTTTTTAGTGGGAGTGAAGAAGATTTGTTTGGTGTTAAAGAAGAATAGATCGTTTGAACATAAAAGTAAGAGTATTGACGTTAAGGAATTTCTAGTGGGAGTGGAGTTGGTTGGTTTGATACTAAAAAGAATGTAGATCGTTAGAACAGAAAAGTAAGAGTATAGACGTTAGGGAATTTCTAGTGGGAGTGAAGTTGGTTTATTTGATACTAAAAAGAATGTAGATCGTTTGAACAGAAAAGTAAGAGTATAGACGTTAAGGAATTTCTAGTGGGAGTGAAGTTGGTTGGTTTGATACTAAAAAGAATGTAGATCGTTTGAATAGAGAGAGTAGAAAGCTATTATGAAACGTAAGAAGTAACAGCAGTGAAGGGGAAAACTAACACCAGTCCTCTCTATAATTCACTGAAGTTTACATTGAAATATAAACTCTAACAATAGAAAGTAAGACGCAGTGGTGTATTCAACGGCGCTTTATTGAGTGTTATTGAGCAGAGAGAGAGAGAGAGATGCTGTGTTGAGGGGTGATGAGCGTTATGTTCTACTCTTACCTTCTACCTCTCCTCTCCTCTCCTCCTCTCTCCTCTACCTCCTCTCTACCCGCGCTTTCAATTCCTCACTCTCAAATAGATCTAAAGCTTGTATACTCTTAACTAGTTTATTTTCTTTATCGCCTTTATTATTATTGCTATTATTATTTCCTTGACCGTATAACAGCCATCCACTTTCTCTCCTCTTTTTTACGCGAGACAAACAGACGGTGATTAACACCAAGATCAACAGAATATACCTTGATCTTCATTAACACTCGCTTCCCCCCAGTGCGAAAACGTGAGGGAAAGCAGAGAACGTTAAATAAAAGAGCAAAAAAATAAATAGAAGTAAAAAAAAATAGATTACGCTCGTGTGACTTTGATAATAAATGATAACACGTTGCCATCCGCACTTTCTCTCTCTCTCTCTCTCTCTCTCTCTCTCTCTCTCTCTCTCTCTCTCTCTCTCTCTCTCTCTCTCTCTCTCTCTCTCTCTCTCTCTCTCTCTCTCTCTCTCTCTCTCTCTCTCTCTCTCTCTCCTCTTGGCCTCAATAAGGGAAGATGAAGGGGATGAGAGGAGGAGGAGGAAAAGGAGGAGGAGGAGGAGGAGGTGGAGGAGGAGGAAGGAAAAAGGGAAGGTGATGCTGGTAAACGAAAGATGGAGGAGAGGAGGAGGGAAAGAGGAAGGGAGAAGGAGAAGGAGGAGGAGGAAGGGAGGAGCTTGTAGATAAGGAAGGAGATACGAGTAGGTGGAGATGAGGGTGGAGAGAAGAAAGGAGGATTTGGAGGAGGAGGAGGAAGAAGAAGAGGAGGAGGAAGTGTTGAGATACAGGAAGAATTTAATTACATAAGAAGAAAAAAAACGAAAGGAAGGCAACAAGGAAAAAAAAGAAAATGGGAGGAAAGAATGAGAGGAAAATTATGCAGGAAGAGAGAAAAAAATGGAGAGAAGAAGAGGAGGAAAGAAGGAAGAGTGATGATGGTGGAGGAAGGAAAGAATGCAAGAACAAGCAAAATATGTAGAGAGAAAGAGAAGGGAAGAAGTAAGATTAGTGGTGGGTAGAGAAAGGACGGAGGAAGAAATGGAGGAAAAGGAGGAAGGAAGAGAAAGAATAGAGGAAATAGTGTGATTTAGAAGGAAAGATTATGAAAGAAAAAGAGAGGAATGGAGGAAAAAAAGGTGATGGTAGAATTGAGGAAGAAGGAATGAAGGAAAAGAGAAAAACAAGAAGTATTGAAAAAAAAGAGAAAGGGGAAAGAAAAGAGAACAGGAAGAAACAGAGAGGGAAACAGTGTGACAGAGGGATAAAAGAGAAATATATTAATGAAATGAGTACGGTAAGAAGGATAAGAAAGACAGGAAAAAGAAATGATAAGAGGAAAAGAAAACGAAGCAGACGGAAGCAAGGTGATGGAGGAAAAGGGAAGGAAGAAATAAATGAAAAGAGAAAAGATAATCGAATAAAGAGGAAAAGGGAGAAACTGAGAAGGCAACAAGGTGATAAAAAAGATAGCAGAGGACTATAAGAAGATAAGAAGCGAAAAATAACAGAACATAAAAGAAAAGGATGAAACAAAGAAGGAAACATCATGGTGGAGAATTAGAAGAAAGAAGAACTGAGATTAATTAAAAGCAAAGATAAAACAAAAGAATAAGGAAAAGAATTGGGAGAAACGCAGAAGGAAACACGGTGACGGAGGGAGAGATAGAATACATGAGAGGAGGAGGAAGGGGGAAGAACTGATGAGGTAATGGAATGGAGTCAAAGAGGGAACAGGAGGAGAGGGGAGGCAAGAGAGGATGAAGGGGGGGAAGAGGGGGGGGTCACCTGGACACACACCTGCTCCCCGCCAGTACAATGGGTGGTGCCAACCGAGCGGAACTCCCCAACGACGCCTCCGGAACGCCCTCTAGTGGCGGCGCGGCGCGGGGCCAAGACGCACGCGGGGAGGAATAGAAAACGGGATGTGGAGAGAGAGAAAACGGGAAAGAAGTGAATAAAACAGATAGAAAAGAAAGAGGAAATGATGACACAATGGAGAAAATGGTGTCAGAATAGAGAGAACGGAGATGAAGAGAGAGAAAACATGAAAAAAAATGAAGAAAATAAAAAGATAGTATTGTAACGTGAAAAGAAAACGGAATGTGGAGAGAGAGAAAACGGGAAAGAAGTGAATAAAACAGATAGAAAAAGAGAGGAAATGATGACACAATGGAGAAAATGGTGTCAGAATAGAAAGAACGGAGATGAAGAGAGAGAAAACATGGAAAAAAATGAAGAAAATAAAAAGATAGTATTGTAACGTGAAAAGAAAACGGGATGTAGAGAGAGAAAACGGAAAAAAATGAATAGAAAGGGAAAATAATGAGTTACAAAATGAAATGGGGAAAAAAACAGAAGAGAAAGAATATGGAAAGTGTGATTTAAAATGACGTATAGAATGAACCAAAATGTGACCTTAAAGATATAGGGTAAAGAGAGAGAGAGCGAGAGCGTGACAGAAGTGAAGAAAAGGAAAAACGAAAGGCCAAAGTGTGAATGAGACCGTAACCGAGACCGCGGAAAGAATGAAAAATGAAAACTGGACCAGAAAAAGGAAGAGAAAAGAGCCGGGAAAATAGAAAAATGTAAAGAGATCAGAAAAAGAGGAAAGATAATGAACGGGAAAGGAATGAAAACGCAAATGATACCAGGAATTAGAATAGAAAAATGACTGAGATAAAAATAAAAATGCAGGAAAAGGAAGAGAAAAGAACCGGGAAAATAGAAAAATGTTAAGAGATTAGAAAAAATAAAAAATAAGGAATGGGAAAGGAATGAAAATCCAAATGAGACCAGGAAATAAGAACAGAAAAACGACTGAGAAAAGAATGAAAATGCAGGAAAAGGGAAAAGAAAAGATCGGAAAGGAGAACGTGGTCGAGAAATATATAAAAAAGTGAGAATGTGGAGAATAACGAAAATGAATCCAGAATAAAAACGAACATCAGTTAAAAAAAAAAATCATGAACCAAAAATAATAAAAATGAGGAACCGTGACAAAATAGAATAAAACATAAAACGTGACAAAAGAGAAAAATACAAGATAAAAACACAAAAAATACAAAACGAGATTAATACAGGTCAATAACAAAAAAAAATAATGAAGGCAGAGATCAGAGGAAACTAACGACACACACACACACACACACACACACACACACACACACACACACACACACACACACACACACACACACACACACACACGAGGAACAAAGACAGTCCTCCACCTATTTTTTTTTGTTATCATTTTTTTTCATCAGCACCTTCGTTATGCCCCACCTGTCATCCTTCATTGTTCCCACGCCCCTCCTCCTCCTCCTCCTCCTCCTCCTCCTCCTCCTCCTCCTCCTGCTCTTATCACCTGTCCTACCTTTCCTCCCTCCATATCCTTTTCCCACACCTCATTTTACTACCTTCCTCCTCCTCCTCCTCCTTCTCCTCCTCGTCCTTTTCCTCTCCCATCTCCTCCTTTTCCTCTTCCTCCTCTTCCTCTCCTACTCATTTCTTTTCTCTCCTTTCTCTCTTCCATCCTTCTCATTATTTCCTACTCATTCACATTCTCACCTCCTCCTCCTCCTCCTCCTCCTCCTTTTTTTGTCAACGCGGATTCAATCATCACAAATTTAGCTGATCAGATTGTCCAGTGTTGTTTCGTTCGCATAATTAATGTCTTGCGAAACTCATGGTTGTTTATTTTTCTTGATAATTTTAGGACAATAGATGAGAGGGAGAGAGACAGACAGATAGACAGACAGACAAAGAGAGACAGAGAGAAAGAAAGAATGAACGAAAGAAAGACAGACAAACAGGGAGAATGAAAGAAAGAAAGAGAGAGGGATATACAAACAGACATACAGACTGACAGGTAGAGACAGAGACAGAAAAAACGCCCATCCAGTCAAACAGAAAAACAGACAGACAGAATGGCATTGACATGGAAACCACACACACACACACACACCGTCACGAGACCCTACTACACCCAACCCAGAACCAGAAACAAACCAAAAAAAAAAAAAATACACGAAAAGAAAAAAGAAAGAAAAATCACTGAAGCAAAAAGATAATAATAAAAACAAAAACAAGAACTCCCAAACAAACAAACAAGCAAACAAACAAACACCCACAAAATAACAAGAGATCAAAACCCCAAAGCCAAAACCAATTTGTTGACGCCAATTACGATCAGATCCTGTCACTCACTACACTCCCTCACCTTCCCCCTCTCTCTCTCTCTCTCTTTGGGTGACTCGCGCATTTATATTTTTTGCCTCGCTTATTCTTTTTGGCGGTCGGCAGCTGGTCCGCCCGAGCCGCTTCTGATTGCCCGCACACACGGCATTAAGAGATTCAGGGGAAGGGATCGGCGACCATTAAGAGCTGTATACAGAGAAGGGATTGCCGTCACCACATTGAGACTGGAGGGGAGGGAGGGAGGGAGGGAGAGAGAGGAAGGAATGGATGAGGGGAACTGTGTATAGGGAAGGAAGAGAGGAATGGAGAGTTTGTAGGGAGAGAAGGGAAGGGAGGGAGGTGTGAGGAGAGATGTGTGTGTGGGTTTAGTTGGAAGTGGATGGCAGAGAGGGAAGATAAGGGTGGAAGAGTGAAGGGGATTTAGGGAAGGAGAGGGTGAAGGGAGAAGTGGATGGGAGAGAGGTAAGAGAAGAGTGGAAGGAGTTGATGAGTGTAACTAAGAGGAAAGAAGAGAAGGGAAGGAAAGGGATAGAGAGAAAAAGGAAGGGAGGGAGACAGGTGAAGGGTTTGTATTGCGAGGATGGAAGGAAAGGGAAGGAAAGGGATAGAGAGAAAGAGAGGAAGGGAGACTAGTGAAGGGCTTGTATTGGCGTGGGTGGAAGGGAGGAAGGGGGAGATTGAAGGGAGGGAAGAAGGGGGAGGAAAGAACAAGGGGAGTTGGATGGGAGGGAAGGGAAGGAGGGGAGGGAAGTGAAGTGTGCCTGCGTGGATGGAAGAGAGAGAGAGAGAGAGAGAGAGGAAGGGAAGAGGGGAAATGTGTGGGAGGGAAGGTCAGGGAATGGCAAGAGAAAAATACATAAATAAAATGAGAGAAAAAATGGATAAAATTTGCATACTCATATTTTTTTCCTTTTCATTAATGTATTAAGGCTAAGGTTTCTCTCTCTCTCTCTCTCTCTCTCTCTCTCTCTCTCTCTCTCTCTCTCTCTCTCTCTCTCTCTCTCTCGGTTGTCAGGCAGTCTCAAATTTTTTTTTTTCAATAGGTTTTTACTTCAAATTTTACGCGTATTTTTCTTTCATTACCTGTTTCGTTCCCCTCTCTTTTTCTCTCTCTTTTTTTCTCTCTCTTTTTTCTCTCTCTTTTTCTCTCTCTTTTTTCCCTCTCTTTTTTTTCTTTAGTGACTGAGGAGAGAGGGAGAGAGAGATGAATGTACAGTCTGTCTCTCTCTCTCTCTCTCTCTCTCTCTCTCTCTCTCTCTCTCTCTCTCTCTCTCTCTCTCTCTCTCTCTCTCTCTCTCTCTCTCTCTCTCTCTCTCTCTCTCTCTCTCTCTCTCTCTCTCTCTCTCTCTCTCTCTCTCTCTCTCTCGCACGTGACTATGTAGAAGAATCAACACACTTCTTTACATGGTCAATACTACCTTTAAAGAGAGAGAGAGAGAGAGAGAAGAAGAGAGAGAGAGAGAAAGAAGATTATCCTTCGTTACCTCTTTACCTCGCTCTACTGCCTCTCTCTCTCTCTCTCTCTCTCTCTCTCTCTCTCTCTCTCTCTCTCTCTCTCTCTCTCTCTCTCTCTCTCTCTCTCTCTCTCTCTCTCTCTCTCTCTCTTCACTTCTCTCCTCTCTCTCTCACTCCCTTAATATCCCTCTCTCTGTCACCCTCTCTCCTTCCCTACCATCTGCCTTTCTCTTCTCTCCAGCTGCCTTATCTTACCCTACCTTACGTACCCTTACCTAACACAAGACCACCTGCCTATATGCCTCCTCTCTCCCTCCCTCCCTCTCTCCCTTCTCCTCCGCCTCTCCAGCCAGCCATATCCTCAAGGCAGCAGGTGCATCACGAGTCACCCAATCACAGCGGCTCCTTCCAACCACCCACCCTCCCACCTGTCTCTCTCCCTCCCTCCCTTACCTGCCCCCTCTCCTTACCTCTCCTTCCCACCTGCCCGACCTTCGCACCTTCACCAGCTTGCCACCTGCAGTTCCTTGTTATCATTTGCTTCCATGGTGACTGCTTTTGGGTTGTTGTTATGGCTTGAGGTTATTTTGTATGTTGCTGTTTGTGGGTGTTTGTGTGTTTGGTTTCGCTTTGTGGTTTGTCATGGTTAAGTGTTTTTTTGTGTGTGTGTTTTTAGTTGCTGTTTTTACGTTTCTTAGTTGCCAGTCACCTCTGCAATCTCTTCTTATCCATTTTTTCTTTTATTTTCTCATGTCTTTCCCTGTATTACTTTTTTATATCTTCAGTGTTAGTTTAGTGACGAGAATGTTGTGTGTTTTTGTATAATATATCTTAGTTGTTGTCGCTACTGTATTTTTTTGTGTGTGATTTGAGATACATGTTTTTCACTTTCCTCGTCCATTTGTCTTTTATCAGTAATTTTAATAGTCATTCTTTGCAGCGGTCCTCACCAATTAGTTATCGCTACAATCACCTATTTTAGATTGTAGTCACTCATCACCACCAAAATCACTTCTTTTAGGTATGTTAAACGCAATATCACTCATACATTCACATTAACCAATTATATCATCGCTAGAGACCCATAATTTAGCTTCCAGTTTCCAGTCGTGTCCAAAATCGTCTCTTCTAGATATACCAAATACAAAATACTTCTCTTATTACTTTACTTTCCTCCTCTTCACCTTCCTTCCTCTTCTCTTCTTATTCGTTCAGTATTTCTTTCTCTTTTTTACAATAAAGGAGACGGCTCAAGGGCAACAAAAAGTGAAAAGAAAGCCCGCTACTCGCCGCTCCCATAACAGATCAGAGTAAAGAATAGCCAAAAGAGAGGTCAATTTCGGGTGGAGAGGTGTCCTGATACACTCCCTCCTTACTTTATTCTTCTTCACCTTCTCCCTTTCTCATAAGTGCACAGATTTCGTTTTGCTCTTTTCTCTCTCCCACCCTCCAGTTAACGTTTCTTTCACATCCAAATCATCCTCTCTAATCGTTTCTCTCAGCTTCTCAACTTTACCAATCACCAACACAATTGATTGGACGCAACGCACGCGCCGCCCTTTCCTTCCTTCAGCTCCTAATCAACCTTCACTGATGACCTTTTCTACTCACACTCCTCGGCCACGCACCACAAGTTACCGATTCTCTCACTGATTACCTGAAAACCAACAATTTCACCTGGACATGAGACTCGGTTAGTGGAGATCCGTGACAGGTAACTTTTTAATGTGTGTGAAACTTTTGTGTGTGAAACTTTTCTTAGGAGTTTATAAAGAGCAAGAAAGGAACGACTTGTAGCACTTAATTGGGTGTAGGTAATATTCTGGTTTTGTAAAGACAGACATTGACAAGAATATAGAAAAGTGACATAAAAAAATCAGATAGGCAAAAGAGATAAGGAAATAGAAAGATAAACAAAAAGGAAATGAAAAAGAATCAGACATTAGGAAGAATTAAGAAAGACGGTGACAGACAGAGAGAAAAAAATACAGAAAAGTTACATAGAAAAGAAAAAAGAAATAAGGAGATAGGAAGATAAACAAAAGGAAATAAAAAAACAGACATTAGCAAGAACTAAAAAAGAAGGTGACAGATAACGAAAAAAATAGCCAGACGGATTGACAGACAGAGACAGACGAAAATACGAATTAGCAGAAAGAAAAAAAGATAAACGGACAGAGGCAAGGAGTCATATATATGTTTTTATTATTATTATCATTTTTATTAATATTACTACTAATTATTTTTATTCTTATCTTTGCAGGTACGTGATTGCATGGCGGTAAGAATCGAGACGTGAATGAAAAAGAGAGAAAAGGTAAGAAATATGGATTAAGAGAAAACGGAAACTGAGAAAATTAAAGAAAAGGAAAAAACAATACAAAGGAGACTGAAATAAGGTGGGAGAGAGAGTAAGAGGGAAATAATTACTGAACGAATGAGAGGAAAGAAGGAAGGTGGAGAGGAGCAAAGTGCAGTAACAGAGAAAGGAAAACTGAGCAAATAAAAGGAAAGACAAAAATACGGTGAAAGAGAATAAGGTAAGGTGGAAGAAAGAGAAAGGGAGAAAGACTTACTAAATGGTTGAAAAGAGAAGCATGGTGGAGAAAAGCAAAGTAAGAGAAAGAGGAAAAATGAGCAAATGAAAGGAAAGGGAGAAAGAAGGTGAATGAAGGTAAAGTAAGAAAGAGGGGGAAAGGGGAGGGAAGGATGTAAGAGCATTTGCTAATCCTTGAGTGAATGATCTGCTCATCCTCGAAGCGTGAGGGGCCATAGTACACACACACACACACACACACACACACACACACACACACACACACACACACACACACACACACACACACACACCTATCCGCTTATCCACACGTCTATCTCTACATCTTTTCTCCTCCCCCTTTTCTCTCTCTCTCTCTCTCTCTCTCTCTCTCTCTCTCTCTCTCTCTCTCTCTCTCTCTCTCTCTCTCTCTCTCTCTCTCTCTCTCTCTCTCTCTCTCTCTCTCTCTCTCTCTCTCTCTCTCTCTCCTCGCAGACACGTCCTAATGTTTTTTTTTTTCTCTCTCTCTTTCTCCCTCCCCCCCCATCCCCCTCCCCCCCCCACTCCCTTCTCTCCCCTTTCCTCTCTTATAACACGCGCCAGTCCTTCTATGTGTGTGTGTGTGTGTGTGTGTGTGTGTGTGTGTGTGTGTGTGTGTGTGTGTGTGTGTAACGGGGTGGGGGTGGGGTAGATTCAGACCACCTGCCTCTCAACGTGTGCCTTGTGTGAATTTCTCCTCCTCCTCCTCCTCCTCCTTATCTTCTTTTGTGCGTAAGAGTTAAGTTATACGTTGAACTTTGCTTTCTTAACTTCTGCTCTGTACTTTCTTTTCTTATTTAGTAGTAGTAGTTGTAGTAGTAGTAGTTGTAGTAGTAGTAGTAGTTGCTGTTGTTGTAGTTGTTGTTCTTGTTGATCAGTATATAAGCTCAACCTTCGCTTTGTCAGTGTTGCAATGAATGAGTCAAAAAGCAAAGCTGTTTCTCTCACCGTCAAATCTTCCACGAAACTGCTCTGTTTAACGAAGACTTGAGTGGATGCTGAATGGTAAGAGAGAGAGAGAGAGAGAGAGAGAGCAAGATTTTTTTCTGGTAATCTTTTTAGCTTGCTTTTCATACTATATCTTTTTCCTTTATCATTATTTATTGTACATGAACGATAATAAACTATTGCGAAAAATGCTCGGTCCGTAAACATAAAAATCCTGTTATTGATATTTCCTTTTCTCTTCTTAATGTCCTTCGTCTTAACTATTTTTTA
>NC_066519.1:17518648-17563648 GCF_024679095.1 Eriocheir sinensis
TGTGGTTTGCAGTGGTGTTAAATCCCTTTTTTTTATCTCCTGTTCTAATCCGGTTTTAGGTTTTTTTTTTCCTTTTCTTTCTTTCCGCGATCCTTTCTGGGCCTTACTTTTGTGTTTTGGGTTTTCGAAGCGTGTAAGCTCTCTCTCTCTCTCTCTCTCTCTCTCTCTCTCTCTCTCTCTCTCTCTCTCTCTCTCTCTCTCTCTCTCTCTCTCTCTCTCTCTCTCTCTCTCTCTCTCTCTCTCTCTCTCTCTCTCTCTCTCTCTCTCTCTCTCTCTCTCTCTCTCTCTCTCTCTCTCTCTCTCTCTCTCTCTCTCTCTCTCTCACTCCAGTTCCTTTTTTTCGCTCTAAGTACAGTAAAAGTATCAAGTCCCATCATTACCCATCACTTGCCCCTCCCTTCCCCTTCCCTTCCTTTCCGTTTCCTTCCCTTCCATTTCATTCCTTTTCCCTTCTCTTTCCTTCCTTCTCCTTTGCCTTCTCTGTCCTCTCCTTCCTTTTCCTTCCCTTTCCTTTCCCATCCATTCCCTTCTCTTTCCTCTACTTCCCATCACTTCACTTCCCTTCTCTTTCCTTCTCTTCTCTTTCCTTTCCTTCCCTTCCCTTCCACTCCATTCCTTTCTCTTTCCTCTACTTCTCTTCCCTTTCCCTTCCCTTCCCTTCCCTTCCTGCCCTCCTTTCCCCTCCCTTCAATTTCCTTCCCTTCCCTTCCCTTCCCTTCCATTCTCTTCTCTTTCCTCTACTTCCCTTCCCTTCCCTTCCCTTCCTTCTCTTGTCTTTCCTTTCCTTCCTTTGGCTTCGCTTCGCTTCCCTTCCCTTCTCTTTCCTCCTCTTTCCTTCCCTTCCCTTCCCTTCCCATCATTTCACTTCCCTTCCCTTCCCTTCTCTTTTCTTCCTTTCCCTTCCCTTCTCTTCCCTTCCTTTCCCTTCTCTTCACTTTCCTCCCTTTCCCTTCCCTTCCCTTCCCTTCCCTTCGTTACCGTGATGGCCCCGGCTCGGGATATAATGGCCCTTCACTTATCAAAACTTCACTCGCTACTTGCTATATTCTCCTCTCTCTTTCTTTTCTTATCTTCTTTCTCTAATGTTGTTTCTCTCCTTCCTCCTCCTCATTTCCGTCTTCTTTTCCTTCTTTGTTTTCCTTTTCTACTCCTTCTTGTTCTTCTCTTTCTTCCTCCTTCTTTTCCTCCCTTCATTCTTCCTTCATCCCTTTCCACCTCCTTATACTCTTCCTTCACTCCTCCTCCTCCTCTCCACTTCATCTTTATCCCTCCTCCACCTCCTCTACTCCTTCCCTCTTCTCCTCCTCTCTGCTCTTTCCTCATCCATCTCCGCCCCTTCAACCTCTCATTTCTCTCCTTCTATTGCTCCTCCTCTTCACTTTACCCTTCATCCCTCCTCCTCCTCCTCCTCCTCCTCCTCCTCCTCCTCGTCCTGAAGTCCATTTACCACCTACGCCTGTCCACACGGCTTGGCACTTTCATATCCCCGCTGAGTGCCTGCAAGCGTCGTTAGTACCAATGTCCGCCTCGCCGCCACAGTGCAAGGGAACCAGTGACTACGAGTGACTCCCTCCTCCTCTTCCCCTTTCCCTTTCTCCCCCTCTTCCCCTTTCCCTTTCCCCCCCTCTTCCCCTTTCCCTTTCTCCCCCTCTTCCATTTCCCTTTCTCCCCTCTCTTCCCCTCTCCCTTCGGCCTGTTCTGTGTGGTGCCTGGTCTCACAGTTCTTCCTCTTCTTCCTCTTCCTCTTCTTCCTCCTCTTCCTTCTCCTCCTCCAGTCTCAGGTCTTAGTGTTGGTGTTGGTTCAAGGCCTCAGTTACAGGCTTCTTTAGTGATGTTGGCCTTAGATGTTGTTGTGTTTGGGTTGTTATTGTTTGTTTTGGGGGGGCTAGTGATGTTTGTTGATGTTCTTGGTGCTGGTGATGTTGATGTTCTTGCTAATGTTTTTTTTTTTATTCTTGTTTTTCTTATCTTTTTTGTTCTTCGTTTAAGAAAGTTCGTGTCACAATATTTTTTCCCTTTTTTCCTCTTTTTTTTCCTTACTTTTTCTCTTTCCATTTTCTCTCCTTTTCATTTTTCATCCTTTTTTTTCTCCCTCCATTTTCCTTCTGCACTTTCCCTCCTCTTCTTCTGCCTTCCTTCTTCCTTTTTCCTCCTTCCTTTCCCTCCCTTCTTTTTTTTTATTTATACATCTTAATTTTTCTCCTTCCTCTTTCCTCCTTTATTTTATCTCCTTTTTTCCTCCCTCCTTCTTCCTCCTTCCTTCTTTCTCCTTCCTTTCCCTTCCTTCCTTTTTTTTATTTATACATCTTAATTTTTCTCCTTCCTCTTTCCTCTTTCCTCCTTTTTTCCTCCTTTTTCCTCCTCCTTTTCCTTCACGCTGCGTCGCCTTGTTGTTATTTATTAGCGTCATCACGTTATATTACTTCCTCCCTCCTCCGCTTTCCTCCCGTACCTTATTTTCCCTCCCCTACACGTTTTTTTTCCTCCCTCCAGGCTCCCTTCCCTTCCTCCCTCCCTTCCCTTCCCTTCCTTTCCTTCTCTTCCCTTCCTCTCTCTCCCCTCATTCCCCGTCATCACCTTCCTTCACTTCATTCCTCCACTCAATCCTCTTTCCTCTTTCTCCTCTCTCCTTCTTCTCATCTTCTTCCTTCTTCTTCTTCTTTCCCTCCTCCTCCTCCTCTTGTTTTCGTTTTCTTCGTCTCTCTTTCTACCTCTTTTTTTATTTTCCTCTACCCTGCCTGTTTTTTTTCCTCTTCTTTCATCCTTCTTTATTTTCTCTCCCTTCTCTTCCCTCTCTCTTTCTTCTTTTCCCTTCATCGTTTCCTCTTCCTTCTCTCTCTGTTCTTTTCTTCCTCTTCCACGTCTGTTTTTCCTTTCTACTTCCTTCATCTTATGTGCATTCATCTTCTTTTCCCTTTTTCTCTTCCTTTTTATCTCCTCCTCCAATCTCCCTCTATCATTTTCCTCCCCTTTTCACCTTCAATTTACTTATTTCCTTCTATTTTCCTTCATTTTCCTCGCCTTTTTTTCCTTCTACTTTTTGCCACCATGTTTATTCAATCTTTCCTCAGTCCTCCTTTTCCGCTTTTCCTCCCCCTCCTCCTCCTCCTCCTCCTCCTCCTGCTCTTTTTCCCTCCGTCTTCCTCCTCCACCGCGGAAGTCAGGCAACATCACTTTCTAAATTTATTTGTCTTTTTTTCTCTTCCTTCGCCTTCCCAGAAATGAATGTGTATGTGAGTGTCGCCTTAGCACACATCCATGTACGTTTTTGTGTGTGTGTGTGTGTGTGTGTGTGTGTGTGTGTGTGTGTGTGTGTGTGTGTGTGTGTGTGTGTTTATTTTCCTACCCTCCGTCTCTTTCTCTCTCTCTCTCAATTTTCTCCTCCCTTTTTTTCTCTCTTGTCTCCTCTCTTTCCTCCTTCCTCTTCCGGTCTCTCCCCCTCCCCCCTCCTACACTCTCTCTCTCTCTCTCTTCATCTCTCTCTCTCTCTCTCTCTCTCTCTCTCTCTCTCTCTCTCTCTCTCTCTCTCTCTCTCTCTCTCTCTCTCTCTCTCTCTCTCTCTCTCTCTCTCTCTCTCTCTCTCTCTCTCTCTCTCTCTCTCTCTCTCTCTCTCTCTCTCTCTCTCTCTCTCTCTCTCTCTCTCTCTCTCTCTCTCTCTCTCTCTCTCGCTCTCGCTCTCTCTCTCTTTCCCTCGTATATCTTCCAGTAAAATATTTGATGGGTTGATGTTGCTATGCAGTTTTATAAAGATGAACCAATATTTTCTTCTCCTATCTTCTTTTCCCTCTTCTTCCACTTTATCTTTTCTTCCTCTTTTCCATCTTCCTGCTACTTTAACTTCTATTTTTTGCTTTACTTTCCCCTCCATTCTGTTTCCCTTTTTTTCCCTCTCCACTTTTTTTTTTCTCTTTTTTCTACCTTCTTCATCTCGCTTCAAGCACCGTACGTCGTTTTTCATTCTTCTTTTTTTTTCTTTCATCACTCTTGCTTATGAACGTTCCTCCTTTCCCTTTCCCTCTTCTTTTCCTCTCCCTCCTGTTCCTTTCTTCATTCCCTCTTCCTCCTCTCTCCTTACTTTTCAGCATCCTAGTTAGTTTCCTTCTTTCTTTTTCCTCCTCTTTTTTCTCCCTCCTTTTCTTCCTCTCTCTCCCTCTTTCCTTTATTTCCCTTCTCGTTTTCTTCCTTCATTTTTCCTCCAATTTTCCTTCTTCCCTTTTTTTCCTCCCTTTCCTTCTTTATCCTTTCTGCTTTCTCTCTCTCAATCTTCTCTTCGTTTCTTCCTCCTTCCTTCCCGGCATTTCTCTCTTCTTCCTTTCCTTCTCTTTACTCTCTTCTCACTGTTTCTCAGCTTCCTTTTTTATCTTTATTTTTCCCACATCTTTCCTTATCATCTCTACTTTCTCCTCTCCTACACTTTTATTCCTTTCCTTATTAATTTTTTCTTCCTACATCTTTCCTTCTTTATCCTTTCTGCGTCACTTCTTTATACCTTCTGCTTTCTCTCCTTCCTCCACTTCTTCCTTCTTTCCTTCCTCCCAGCGTCCCCTTTTTCATCCCATCTATTTCCTCTCTTCCTTCCTGTTTTTTCAGCATATATTCATTTCATTTTTTCCCATATCCTTTCTGGTCCCATCTATATTCCCTTCCCCTTCTTTTTTTTTCGTCTTTTCCTTCCCCATTAACTTTTTTCTCCTACATTTTTACTTCCTTATCCTTTTTAGTTTTTCTCATCCCCTCATTTTCCTTCTTCCTTCCTTCCTTGCTTTTTCCTTTCTCTCCATTCCCTTCCTGTCCTCCGTCCCAGCCTCCTCCTCCACCGCCTGCCAGCACCAAGTCTTCCTTCTGCTGCCTCAATAACCTAAATTTGCCCCACGAGTCCCTTGATATTGGCGGCGGCGAAGATGCTGTAGACACGACCCTTGGACGCCTCTCGATACCTGCCTTGTTCCTGTCTTCACCATCTCCCTTCCTCCCTCCATCCATCCCTACCTACCTACCTACCTCCCTATCAACCTACCTACCTATCTATCTATCTACCTATTTGGCTGCCTACCTATATCAATATCATGTTTTATATTGAAGAGTGTTTACGTTTAGTGTATTTCTGAAGGAGGAGGCGGAGGAGGAAGAGGAGGAGGAGTGGGAAAGAGCAAATTCATATGGGTATAAAACGAGAAAAAAGAGGTAGTGAAGAGGAGGAAGAGGACGAGGAGGAAAAAGAAGGACGTTGAGGAAAGAGGAAGAGAAGGAGAAAGTGGTATAAAGAGGATAAAAAAAAAAGATGAGAAGGGGAACAGAATGACGAAGGATATAATGAATGGAAATTGAAGGAAGATGAAATAGGAAAAAAATAGACGAAGCAGTAGTAGTAGTAGTAGTAGTAGTAGTAGTAGTAGTAGTGGTGGTGGTGGTGATCGTAGTAGTAGTAGTAGTAATAGTAGCATTCATAGCAATAAAAGTAGTAATAGGTATAAGTAGTAGTAGTAATAGGTAGTAGTAATAGTAGTAGTAGTAGTAGTAGTAGTAGTATCATTATTATCAGCATTTGTGTGTGTGTGTGTGTGTGTGTGTATATTCTTACCTTCATTTTCTCTTTCTCTCCCCTCATTTTCTCCTCCTCCTCCTCATCCTCATCATCATCATCAGTAGTATTAAAGGGACCTGCAGCATCCCGTCCCAGCAGGTGAGAGCAGGAAGGCACCACCATCATCAGCAGCAGCAGCACCAGCAGGAGGGGGCCGTCAGGGGTAACTATAGACTTGGCGCCGCGGACCAAGTTGCGTCACCCGTGCTAATAGAGGAGGAGGAGGAGGATGAAGAGGAGGAGGAGGAGGAGGAGGAGGAGGGGGGTGGGCGGTTGTGGAGGTGTTTTAAGAGGAGTAAGGAAAGAGAGGAAATGAATGTTGAGAAAAGAAAGACAGAGTAAACAAGAGGAGGAAGAAAAGAGGAAGAGGAGGAGGAAGAGGAAGAGGAGGTGGTGATGGTGGTTGTTTCAGTGAAGTAAGGAAAGGTAGGGAATGAGAGAATGTTGAGGGAAGAAAAGACAAGAGAATAAACAGGAGGAGGAAGAGGAAGAAGAAAAAGAGGAGGAAGAGGAGAAAGAGTAATGGTGGAGGTGGTTGAAAGAGAGTAAGAAGAGAGAAAAAGTTAAAGCGTGTTAGGAAGTTAATGTTTAAAAAGGAGAGAACAGGAGGAGGAGGAAGAGGAAGAGGAACAGGAGGAGGAGGAAGAGGAACAGGAACAGGAGGAGGAGGAAGTTGTTGAGATGATTAAGTAAGGGAAAAGTAAAGTTAAAAAAAGTGTTGGGGAGTGAATACATGGTAGGAAAAAAACGACAGGAGGAGGAGAAGAAGAGGAGGAGGGGGAAGAGGAGGAGAAGGAAGAGAAAGAAGATGTAGAGTAGGAAATGAAGTTATAGGATTAAGAGAGAGAAAAAATAAATAAAAAGAAAAAGAAAAGTCAGAAAGTAATGAAATAATATGTAACGTAATTTTTTGTTTAAAGGGAAAAGAAAAATAGTAAAAAGAGCCTAAACATTGATAAAGAAAATGAGGAATAAAAGGAGAAAGAATAAAAAGAAATATGATTGTGAACGGAAGCGAGGAGGCAAGGAGAGGAAATATATGGAAATGAGAAGGAAGAGAAGAAGAGTTAGAGGAAGCGAGAGAGAAGAAGGAAGGAGAATGGGAAGGAATAAGAGAAAATGAATGAATGGAGAAAATGTTATTGCCAGCCAGTAAGGAACAAATAAAAAGGGAAGATAAAGAAAAGGAATAACAGAAAATAATAGATGATATGAACAAAGAATAAAGGAACTAATAACATAAGGATGAAAACTGTGGGAATATATTTAAAGCGTAGAAAAGGAAATTAAAGAACGAATTATATTATGTTCTTTTCTTCCTTTCTTATTTTCTTTATATCTATCTTCTTCATCTTTTTCCTCCGTTTCCTCTCCCTCTCTCTCTTTCTCTTTCTCTTTCTCCTCCATATTCTGCTCTCTTACCTTACTCTCCATATCTATTTTCTCTTCTCTCTCTCTCTCTCTCTCTCTCTCTCTCTCTCTCTCTCTCTCTCTCTCTCTCTCTCTCTCTCTCTCTCTCTCTCTCTCTCTCTCTCTCTCTCTCTCTCTCTCTCTCTCTCTCTCTCTCTCTCTCTCTCTCTCTCTCTCTCTCTCTCTCTCTCTCTCTCTCTCTCTCTCTCTCTCTCTCTCTCTCTCTCTCTCTCTCTCTCTCCTTTCTATCCTTACTCTATCGATCTACTTTTCTTCTCATTCCTTCTCCTCTTTCTCTCTAATCTCTTCCCCCTCTTCTTCACTTTCCTCTTTCTTCACACACGTCCTTTCCTCTCTCCTCTCTTTATATATCTATCTACTTAATCAACTCTACTTATTCTTTGTCTACTGTGTTTCTCGTTCTCTTCCCTTCCATCTCATCCTCACTTTTCCCCCTCTCTCACCTTCTCTGTCCCTCTCTTCTTACTCACTCAATCTCCTTCTCTCTCCCTCTCTCTCCCGCACCAACGTATCTTGCCCTTCACCCCAATCAGCGGCTTTCCTCAATGAAGACCACTCTCCCGGTGTTATTTTTGGCGTATCCGGGTTTCTGGTGGGGCGAGTCGGGGCGCGCGAGGAGACGCCAGCTAAGTAGAGGCATTTGGCTAGCGGCGCCGGGTACGTGGTGGTGGTGGTGGCGGTGGTGGTGGTGGTGGTAGTCGTATAGTAGTAGTAGTGGTATTTATAGTAGTAGTGATTGTGATGATAAGGGTGGTGTTGGTGTAGATACTGATGCCATAATGGTGATTTTGGTGATGAAAGAGAGAGTATAAATAAGACATTGAGTTACATAAGATTGACTACTCAAATGATGGCTTCTGAAATACCTCGTGTGTCAGTCTATCTATCTGTCTATCCATCTATCTATCTATCTATCTATGTCTTTGTGTCTGTGTCCTATTTTCCTTCATCTTATCGTTTCTATTCTCCTTTCTTTCCTCTTTTCCCCTTTATTTATTTCATCTATTTTTTCTTTCCTCATTATTCCTCTCTCCATCTATTCTCTTTCATTCCTTTCCTCTTTTTTGTTCCCTCATTATCTCCCTTCTTCCTCACCGTCTGATGTCACCTCTCTATCTCTCTATCTTCTTCCTTTCCTCTCTTCTTCTCCTTTCTCCCCTTCTTCTTTTCCCCTTTATTTCCTTTTATTTTGTCCTCTCTCCCCTCTATCGTCGTCTCCTTCCTTCCTCTTCGTTCTATTCTCTCTCCTTTCCTCTTTTCTTCTCCCTTCTTCATTTTCTCCTTTCTTTCCATTGTCTTCTTTTATTTTGTCCTCCCTCCCTCTATCGTCATCTGCACTCCCCTCTCCTCTCCCCTCTTACTCTCCCTCATAATAACTCCTCCCCCCTTCCTTCCTCTCCGTTCTATTCTCTCTCCCCTCTCTGTCTATCGTCTCCCTCTCCTCCCCTCTCTTACCCCCCTCTCTATCGCTTCCTCTCCCTCCCTTTCTCTTTCTCTCCCTCATAATAACTCCTCCCCCCTTCCTTCCTCTCCGTTCTATTCTCTCTCCCCTCTCTATCGCTTCCTCTCTCTCCCTCCCTCTTTCTCTCCCTCATAATAAGTCCTCCCTCCTTCCTCTCCGTTCTATTCTCTCTCCACATCTATCGTCTCCCTCTCTTCTCCTCTCTTACCCCCTTCTCTATCGCTTCCTCTCTCTCCCTCCCTCTCCCTTTCTCTCCCTCATAATTTCTCCCTCCAGTGTCCCGGGTACCGAACTTTTCCCCTTTCGTGTCCAACCTTAAGGGGAGCCTCCTAATGAGTTGTCTTATTAATTCTGCCTTCTTTCTTTTCCTTCCCTTTTTTTTTTTTTTTTTTTGTGCCATCTCTTTCACCCCCTTTCCCTCCCTCCCCCTCCCGTTCCCCTTTTCTTCTCCTGTCTATGTATCTTTTGTTTTGTTTTGTTTTGTTTTCTTGTTGTTTTCTTTTTGTCTAGTGTTTTTTTTTTGGTGTTTCTATGTTTTCTTTCTTGTATTTCTCCGTTGTTTCCTTTTCCTATTTACCTTGTTTTGTTTTGTTGTTTTTTAGTGTTTTTGTGTGTGTTTTCTTTCTTTTTTATCCCTTCGTTGTTTCTTTCTCACTAATTCTTCTTTTCCTCTTTCTTCTTTGTTCTTCTCTCTCTCGTTTCCATCCTCCTCCTCCTTCTTCTCATCCTCCTCGTTTTCCTTCCTTGTTAGTAAATTTAGTTCTTTCTTCTGATCCTCCTCCTCCTCCTCCTCCTTCTCCTCCTCATCATCATCTCTGTATTTGTTTTCATTCTTGTTCTCTTTTTTTCACTTCCTCCTCCTCCTCCTCCTCCTAATGCTCCTCATTCTCTTCCCCCTCCTCCTCTTCCTCCTCTTCTTCCTCCTTGTTTTCCCAACCTCATTTCCCTCCGTCGGTCATTGGTTACACTGGAAAGAGGAGGAGGAGGGAGAGGGAGAGGGGGAGGAAGAATAAGGGAGAGAGAAGGGAGGGAGGGATGAAGGGGAAAGGTATGAGGGGAAGGTGGAATGGAAGGAGTATGGGTAATTACTAAGAGTTGTGGGATGGGGAGGGCAGTAAAGGGAGAAGGGAGAAGGGAGGAGAAGGGAAAGGGAGGCAGGAAAGGGTTATGTTGGTAGTTTGATCTCTTTATATAACAAGGGGACCACTTACTTTTTGCCCTCTTTTGTTTTTTCTTGAAGGGTTGTGTTGTAGTTGTTTTTAATCCTTGTCTTGATCTTCTGTTTTCTTTGTTTTCTGCTTTTTTTCCTGGTTTTCTTTTTTTCCTTTTTTTTCACTAATTTTGTTTTGTCATTCCTCTTTTTTCCCGCCATTTTTTTACTTTTTTTTGTGTGTGTCTTGATCTTCTGTTTTCTGGGTTTTGGCTTGTTTTGTTTTCCTGGTTTTCTTTTTTTCCTTTTTTTTCACTATTTTTGTTTTGCAATTCCTCTTTTTTCCCGCCATTTTTTTACTTTCTTTTTTGTGTGTGTCTTGATCTTCTGTTTTCTGGGTTTTGGTTTTGGTTTGTTTTCCTGGTTTTCTTTTTTTCCTTTTTTTTCACTATTTTTGTTTTGTCATTCCTCTTTTTTCCCGCCATTTTTTACTTTCTTTTTTGTGTGTTTTTGTCTTCATTTACTCCTCGTCTTGATCTCCTGTTTTCTTTGTTTTGTTTTGTTTTGTTTTCTTGACTTTTTCCCCTTTTCACTTTTTTTGTTTTCTAATTCCCCTCATTTTCCCTCATTTTTTTTACTTTCTTTTTTTTTTGTTTCTTTAATCCATCCCTTCCGTTTCACTCTTTATTTTCTCTCATTCTTTCTCCCCTTTCTCCTCTTCTTCCTCCTCCAATTTTCACTTCTATCTCTTTCCTTTTTCTTCCTCTTTTTTTTTCTTTTTCTTTTTTTTACTTTTCTGGTTCACTTTTTATTTTCTACCTCCTACTCCTCTTCCT
Source organism: Eriocheir sinensis (assembly GCF_024679095.1). NCBI lineage: Eukaryota > Metazoa > Arthropoda > Malacostraca > Decapoda > Varunidae > Eriocheir > Eriocheir sinensis. The sequence continues at coordinate 17,529,112 of NC_066519.1, forward strand.
CCTCCTTCTCATCTTCCCTTTTCTCCTATTTTCTCTATTATTCCTTCCCTATTTCTTCCTATTCTTCCTTTTTTTTTTTTTTTACTCTTTCATTGTTGCTTCATTTCATCTCATCCGGCTTTTCCTTTATTTTATCCTTCCTCCTCCTCCTCCTCCCCCTCCTCCTCCTCCTCTTCCACTTCCTCCTCCTTCTCCTCCTCCTCCTCCTCTTCCACTTCCTCCACAAACTCATCTCCCATTACAAAGACCCACCCCTCGCATCCTTCTTTACTCCCTTCTCTCCCTTCCCTCATTCTTTCCTCCTCCCATCTCCCCCCCCCCCCTTCTTTCCTCCCCCCTTGTTTATCTCCCCCTTGATCACTCTTCCTCGTAAGTGTTCACAGGATCCCCTTGTAAGTGATACCAACATCCTGCCCCCCCACCCCCCCTATCTCCCCCTCTCTCTCCCTCTCTCTCCTCATCCGCTAAAGGGTTGACTCCTCTTCTGTTAACACTGATGGTTTGTTTTATTATTCTCTCTCTCTCTCTCTCTCTCTCTCTCTCTCTCTCTCTCTCTCTCTCTCTCTCTCTCTCTCTCTCTCTCTCTCTCTCTCTCTCTCTCTCTCTCTCTCTCTCTCTCTTCCATAGACAGTTAACTTAGAGAGATATACGTATTTTAAGAGAGAGATTTCTCATCCTTGCTTTGTTTTTTCTTTCCATTTTTTTGTCTTTTCTTCCTTTATTTCTTATTTTGTCCCTTTCCTTTTTCTTTCCTTCCTTACTTTTTGCTTTCCTTCACTCCCATTTTCCTTCTTTAATTTCCTCTTTAATTTTATCACCTACCTTTTACTCGTGATGTTCTTTCTTACACCTTTCTCCTTCCTTCCTTCCTTCCTTCCTTCCTTCCTTCCTTCCATCCTTCTTTTCCTCCCTTCCCATCCTTCTTTCGCTCGCTCAACTCACTCGGCGTCTCTTTCTCCTTCCTTCCTTCCTTCCTTCATCCTTCCTTCCTTCCATCCTTCTTTTCCTCCCTTCCCATCCTTCTTTCCCTCCCTCAACTGTCACTTTCGGCGTCTCTTTCTCCTTCCTTCCTTCCTTCCTTCCTTCCCTCTTCCTTCCCATCCTCCTTTACCTCCCTCAACTTTCACTCTCGGCGTCTCTTTCATGGAAACACATCAATAAAAAACGCATTAACACCTACGCAACCTAACCTTTTTTTCCCTTTTTTCCTTGTATTTTTTTCTATTGTACTCTGTCACCCTCTTTCCATCCGCCCTTACCCTCCTCTCTCTCTCCTTTCACTATCTTTCCTTTTCCCTGTTCACTCTTTCCATATACCTCCACTTTCTCCCTTATTCCTCCATTCCCTCCTTTATTTCCGATCACCCATTTTTTTTTATTTCCTTCTCTCCGCCTTTTCCTCATTTTTTTTCCATCCTCTTTGTATCTCCACCCACTTTCTATTCTCCTTCTTTCTCCCTTTCTCTCTCTCTCTCCCCCTTTTTCCTCTCTTCCTCCCTCTTCTTAATTCACCTTCTTCCCTTTTTTTCTCTATTCACTTCTCATCTCCCTTCACCTTCTCATTCCTTTCCTCTGCTCCCCTTTTATCTACTTTCTCCCCTTCTACTTATTCTTTCTTCCATCTCTCTTTTTTCCCTCCCTTTCTTCCTCCTTCCTTCCTTTTCCCTCCTCCTTCCTCTCCATCTTCCTCAATTTTCTCTTATATCCTTTTTTCCTATAACTTATTTTAGTCCTCCATCTAATTCGGTCTGGTTCAATCTTTTTTTTCCTTCCCATTCTCTAGGTAAGATATTTTTCAAGACTCCATTCTTCTTTTTTTTCCCTCCGTCCATACATTTACATATATTTTTTCGGCCCTGACTTTTTGGGTCATAAATTTACATAACTTCATTTCCTTTTTATTTTGTTTTTTGGAAATTCACTTTTTTTCTCATTTCTGCTCCATGGTGTGTGTGTTTTTCATCCAGTCTTTCGTTCTAGTAAGTTTAAGCTTTTAGAGTATATTAAGTTTTTTTTCATACTCTCTCTCTCTCTCTCTCTCTCTCTCTCTCTCTCTCTCTCTCTCTCTCTCTCTCTCTCTCTCTCTCTCTCTCTCTCTCTCTCTCTCTCTCTCTCTCTCTCTCTCTCTCTCTCTCTCTCTCAGCATCCCATCTTTCCTCAGCATCCCAACCAGAAAAGAGAACAAGAGGCGAGGGATGGACGTAAAGGGAGGTTGGTAAGAGGAGAAGGGGATGAGGGCGGAAGGGAGGAGGAGGAGGAGGAGGTAATGGGGGAGGTCACGTATTATTATCCTACCAGATCCTTTGACGATCCTACGCCTGGGTGCTCGTAGGATGGAGAAAAAGATTGGGAGATAGAGTGTGGTTATGTGGTTAGGGCGCTGGTAATAGTAGTAGTAGTAGTAGTAGTCTTATTAGTAACATAACCTAACTACCAACCTCTACAACATAACACTCTATACTTACAATAATATAAGTTAACACAACACCCTCGACAGACACTTGCACAAATATATATTAATACATTCAATCTACTTCACACTCCTATTATATCAAAGCTTTTTAAAACACGTAATTCGCCGCCTTGATTCAATTATTTCCAAGCGGCTTTTTCTGATAGGACGCGAACGAACGGTGGAAGAGAAGAAAGAGAAAAAAAAAGGATGAGAAAAAGTCCACCAATTGCATTTCAGAACCGGATCGGGCAGTCGTGACGTAGTAAAACCGCTGACCAATAGGATTCTACCTTTCTCTCTGCTTCCACCAATGGGCATCGAGGGACACTTGAATCTTTGGCCAATAGGATGATAGATGATTTTTTAAGGATATGCTGAAAGGGAGTTATTTTTTTTTTTACCTTTATTTCTTTTGTTGTTTTTGTTTTTGTTGATGTTGTTGTTGTTGTTGTTATTGTTGTTGTTGGGTGCAAATGTAAGGTCGTAAATTGAGTTGTTGTTCTTGTTGTTATTTTTGCTGTTCAGAGAGAGAGAGAGAGAGAAATATGTCAATAAACTTCATAACAATCTGAAGTTATGAACACACACATACACACACACACACACACACAACCCCCCCCCCCCCACACACACACCCTCCCTCTTGCCCCTTCACTTTTCTCCCCTTCCTTCCTTCCTATCCCATCATATAAATCCCTCCCCCCCAACCCCCCCTCCCCCCTCCGACAACACACTCGGCACATAATCTATTAAAATCAATCTGCATATTAACGGCGACCTAATATCATATGCATGTATTTCCACTGCATTAAAACCTTTCCCTCTGGTCACAAGCGTCTGTCTGTGCGTCTCTCTACCTGTCCACCTGCACCTCTGTCTACCTGGTCACCTGTCTGTTTGTCTTGTTACTGTTCCTTCTGTCTGTCTGTCTGTTTGTGTCTGTTTATATGTCTGTTTACCTTCACCTGTCTGCTTGTATTGTTACTGTTTTGTCTGTCTGTCTGTATCTGCCTATGAATCTCTGTGAATATCTATCATACTTTTCTTCTGTTTGTATCTATCTATCAATCTATTTATGTATCTATCTATCATATCAAGAACAAGTTGTATAGTCTCCTCTTTCTCTTTCTTTCTCTTCTTTCTTTCTTCCTTTTTCCACTTTCCTTTCACTCTTCTTCTTTTCTCTCCTTCTCTTTCTCATCCTCTTTCCTCCATTCCCTTCTACTCATTCCCATTCCCTTTCTTCCTTTTCTCTTCCTTCTTCCTTCCTTGTCCACTTTCCATTCACTCTCATTTCTTTCTCTTCCTCTCATCCTTCCTTCCTTCTCCTCCTCCTCCTATTTACTCCTCATTTTTCTCCTTCTCCTTATCTTCATGTTCTCCGTCTATCTATCATTCTATCAATCAGACCACAATAGAAGTGTATGTTTATTGTACTTATCGTAATTTCAATCTGTCTGCCTGTCTTTCTGTCCGTCCGTCCGTCTGTCCGTCTATCAGGGCTATTCTTAAACTGGTCTGGCTAGTTGGTGTCCGCCCTCCACAGGTATCAGGTAACTAGTGGCTTCCCTTACCTGGTTGCTATTACCTGACCCACCTCCTCCTCCTCCTCCTCCTCCTCCTCCCCCACCTCCTCCTCCTCCTCCTCCGTCTCCTCTTCCTTTTTCTCCTTCCAATCAACTCTTATGTTTCGCTTTTCTTATACTTTTTTTTCTCATGCTACTTGATTCTTTCTCTTCTCCTCATTATTATTATTATTATTCTGAATTTTCCTATTTATCTTCTTTGTTTTCCTCTTATGTTTTTTTCCTCCTCCTTTTCATTGCTCTTCTTTGTTTTCCTCTTTTGCTAATTCTTTCTCTTCTCCTTCTCCTTATTATTATTATTCTCCATTTTCCTATTCCTGTTTTTTGTTTTCCTCTTATGTTTTCCTCCTCCTCTTCATCCCTCTTCTTTGTTTTCCTCTTTTGCTCTTCTCCTCATTGTCTCTCCTCTCTGTTTCCTCTTTAACCCTCTCTTCTTTCTCTTCTATCCCGTGTTTCTCTCCTTCTCTTCTTCATGTTTCCTCTTTTCGTCTCCTACCTTGTCTCTCCTCCTCCTCCTCCTCCTCCTTCTCTTCCTTCTCCTTTTGCTTCGCCTTGTTACCTCTTTTCATCTGTCATCTCCTAAATTTCCCTCCCATTTTTCTTTCTCTTTTATTTTATTTTATTTCCCGAGTCTTGTATTCATATTTTTTTGTCTTCATTCTTTTTCACCTTGTTTTGTTTGTCTTCGCCATTCTGCTTGCGTTTTTCTTTTCTTCTTTGTTTTCTTCTATTCTTCTTTTCTTCATTGTTCGCTTCTCGTCTTTATAACAATATTTTCCCCCTGTAAGTTCTTTTCCTATTCTTTAAGTTCGCCTCGTTTTTTTCCACATTCTTGCTTCTGTTCCTTTTCCTTTTTCTTACTTTCTCCTTTTCATATCCTTTCTCCTTTGATTACCCTATTTCTCTTTTCCATTTTTTACCTTATCATTTTATTTTATTTTCCTTTTTTTCCTTTTCCTTTTCCTTTTCTTTCTCCTTTTCACTTTCTTTCACCTTCGTTTCATGTTATCTTCTTCCTTTCTTTCTTTCCCTCTATCCCTTTCTCTCTTTTCTCTCCCCCCCCCCCCCCCACACACACACACACACACAGAGAGAGAGAGAGAGAGAGAGAGAGAGAGAGAGAGAGAAATGGATATAACACTAACAAGAGCAACAGCAAATTGAGTAACGTGAGAAGACAGGAAATTTGACTCACAGATAAGGGCAGAGAGAGAGAGAGAGAGAGCGCAGGGTGTGTCTCTCGGCCGCGGGGAAAGATGAAAAGGCGTGCGGGGAAAGGTGAGACGCGGCAGGGACGGAGAAGGGTGTGTTGAAAGTGTGGGAAGGTGTGTGAGGGCCTGGGAACTGTGGCTTGTACGGGGGAAGGAGAGAGAATGGAGGAAAGGGGGGAGGGATAGAAATACGGTGAGGAGTGAGAAAAGGAATGTTCGACGAGTTAGGAAGGATAGAAACGAGGTGAGGAAAGAGAATGATAAGAAGGGGAGGTAGAGAGAAGAGGAAGGATAGGATGGAATGGAAGAGAAAGAATGGAGAGAGGGAGGAATGGAAGGGGCAGAGAAGGGATGGGGAGGGATAGGAATGAAATGAGAAAAGAGAATGGATGGAGGAAGAAAAGGAGGGTTAGGAAAAAAGAGAAGGAGAGAGAATGGACGTAAGGAGAGAAGGAGTGAAGGTAAAGAGGAGATTGAAGGGATCGATAAAAGAATATAAGAACATAAGAACATAAAGAAGGAGGTCTCTGCAAGCCAGTAGCCTGCCTGAGGCAACTCCTCCTTTGACCCGCTCCCTGTATCTAACCCCACCTAATATCCTTTGTCCATGAATTTTTATCTTTTCTATTTTTGAATGTGACATTGTATGGCACTCACCACATAACTGTAAGCCTATTCCACATCATCCACCTATTAGTAAGCCAATTTTTGCCTATGTATTGAGTCTATTGAATTTATCAGTTTAAGTGTTTTAAAGTTCTACTTCGTCCTACCTTACCACAAAACCCTTAAAAACCTTGAATGTCTCCCTATTATCATTTATCATCCCCATTTATAAACCTTCTTCTCTCCACCACCTCTTCGCCTTTCTAGAATGCATTTGTTAACTGTTTGAGTCTTTTCTTCTCTCCTGCAAGTTTCTCATCCTCTCCTCCGTCTTAGTCATTCTCCTTTGATATCCATTCTAGGGTGATCATCCATTCTATGATAGGGTGACCAGAACTGAACCAACTAATACTCTAACTAATGCTAAATATAGTTTAATAGTTTGTTTAGGAATCAGCCTAAACTTCTGGCTCCTATTAGCTCGAGGAGATAAGTTACATTGAAGAATAGGGAAGGATAGGTAGGATTGGGTAGGGTAAAAAAGGCAGTAAAAAGGCAGAAGTAATGAAGGAGAGAAGAAAAAGAAGAGGGTAAAGATAGAGAAGGGAAAAAGGTTAAGAGGAATAGGAGACTGAAAGAGAAAACACAGGGAAGGAAAGGATGGAGGGTTCAGTAAAGGAAGGAAGGAAAGAGAGACGAAAAATATGATGGTGGAAGGAGGAAATTAATGAAAGGAAGGAAGGGAGAGAAAGGGAGACAAAAGGAAGATAATAAAAGGCAAGATGAAGGAAAGGAAGGAGAATAGAAAGTTAGAGAAATCAAATGAAAGGGAGAAGAGAGAGAGGAATAAAGGAGAAAGGGAAGTTCACCAGAGAAAAAAAAGGAGAGAAGGAAGGTGAGAAAAAATCATAAAAGAAGGAGAGAAGGAGAGAAAGGTGAGGGAGGGAGCAAGGTGAGGGAAGGTGGAAAGTGGACAGGGCAGGAATTGTGGTGAGGAAAGAAAGGGAGGGAAAAAGAAGTGACAATCGCAACGTAATAGTCGTGGGAAGGTTAGGGCGAGTATTAAGACAAAAGACGGAAACAAGGAAATATAAGAAAGACATTGTTGATCGGTAACCTTGACGACGAAAACAACAACAACAAAAACAAAAACTTCTACTACTACTACTACTACTACTGTGACGCTACTTATAATAATGATACAAAAATAAACAGTAAAAGAAAAAAGAAAAGGAATGTTAAAAGGGGAGGAAGAGAGGAGGAGAAAAAGAGGAAGATAGGAACGCAAGTAAAACAGGAATTATCAGGTAAATGGGAGGAGAAAGGAAAGAAAATAGGAAAAGAAAGAAAAAGAAAGTAGGAGGAGGAAATGAGTGAGAAATGTGAATTGGTGAAAAGAAAGAAGGAAGAGAAGTAAATGAGAGAGAGAGAGAGAGAGAGAGAGAGAATAATAGGGTAGTGATGAGCTGAGTTATGACGGACCTGAGTATAAAAATCATCCTGGAATTAATAATATTGTAAATGTTATTAGTAGGACCCACACTGAGATCTGTACTGAGTCGCAGTTTTTCTCGTCAACGGAAGGGGTCGATTACATAAAAAATACCTCTTTTCTGTGCAGTCTAGATTATTTTTTTATTTTTTTTATTGCAACAAAGGAGACAGCTCAAGGGCACAAAAAGAGGAAACAATAATAAAAAAAAAGCCCGCTACTCGCTGCTCCTAAAAAGAGTCCAAAGAGGTGGCCGAAAGAGAGGTCAATGATGATAGGAAACGTTCAGTTTAAATATGAAGGGCGGAAAGGAAACCACTAATGCAAATATTATTCAAGGAGTCGGGAGTCGTGACTAAGGAGAAAGATGTGGTCTTTTTGTTATGAATTACTTATGAGGAAAGTTGAGTGCCACCAAAACCTGTGTGGGCGGGGATGGCGTGCAGCCTCCTCGCCCTCCTCTGCAGGATAGGCTTCAGCTCCTCTGTCAGCTGGATTAGCTCTTGAAGTGTGGATCTGTAATGGCTGGTGAGATCCTGCTCGATCAAGGAGAGAGGGTCAAGGCGATCACAGAATCTCCTTTCCCTTCTCAAAGCACGATCATGCCGTAACCCGTAGATGAACGCCATGACGGCTGGCCGTGGCTGTGGACGAACTGACGGACATGGTGAAATCTGCGAGAAATATTGCATGTTTCAAAATATCCGCTGTAGCATCTCGCTTTTATTGAAGATTGCCTTTTATTGACTCATAGACGCTTATTTCCTTATTGTGAAACATTACTTATAAAGCATTTCATTGAAATCTGAAAAACAGATGCAAGTGTTGCACCACCTGCGAGGATGGCGTAACTTCCTGCCGAGTGACAGCCGCGGCTACATCGTTTTTTGCTTCCTGAATTAAAAACTCCTAATTAACATGCGGCCTAAAGTTCTAACGACCAAACAGAATCACGGCCGAACAGGACAACGGCCGAAAAAATGGCGGCCGAATAGTCCCGAACTCATAAATAAATATTTAGATGAAAAGAGACGGTTGCATTTCTCTCTATTAGTCATCCGCCACCACCACCATCACCACCACCACCACCCCCACCACCACAAAAATTAAGGGAAAACATACAAGGCTATTCATATCTTCATTATTTCTCAGTTTCCTTTTGTTTTTTCTTCCTCGATTTCACTTTTTCTCATGGGTGTGTGAAAAGATCTTGAAAAATGTATACTCACTATGACATCATTTGGCAACTGTGTGTGTGTGTGTGTGTGTGTATGTGTGTGTGTGTGTGTGTGTGTGTGTGTGTGTGTGTGTGTGTGTGTGTGTGTGTGTGCAATTTATCTTTCTCATCGCTGTGCTATTTTTAGGTCAGGGGGAGAGAGAGAGAGAGAGAGAGAGAGAGAGATATGCTTCAATGTTTCTTGGAAGACTAACTCATGACAACTCAAATTCGTACATGTCTGTCTGTCTGTGTATATATGTATGTATGTATGTGTATATGTATGTATGTATATATGTATGTATGTATGCATGTGAAGGTGACTGTAATCTCTGCAATTTGTGTAACTATGCATGTGTGTGTGTGTGTGTGTGTGTGTGTGTGTGTGTGTGTGTGTGTGTGTGTGTGTGCGCGTGTCGTGTAAGCATTCCTTGAGGCAATAAAGAGCGGCCCGAGGAAGACGCCCGCCAGGTAAATGACAGGCGGCAGGTGGGCAGGTGAGGCGCGCTTAATTACAGCCAGGTGTGTGAAGGTAAAGCCGGTATCGCTAAATTAGGGACTGACTGCGAGAACAAAGAGGAGAGAGAAAGAAAAGAGAGCATGTTGTTGTGTTTTTTTTTGGGGGGGGGGATCGTTTATTTTGTGCTTTTTTTTTCCTGTTTTTTTTTTTCCTTTCATCAATGTTTTTCTTTTTTTTCATTTATCTTTTTTCACTTTTCTCCTTCATTGCCGTATTCCTAGTGTCCTGTTTTTTTTTTTTTTTTTTTTTTACATATATCTATTCCTTTTTTTTATTATTTTATCTTTTTTACATGTCTCTGTCTCTTTCTTTGTCCTTCTACTTCCTTATTCCTACTTCCCTATTTTTATTCCTGTTTCTTTTTCAACTGTCTCTTTCATTTCCGCTTCCCTCTTATCTCTTTTACCTGTCAATGTCTCTTTATTTCCTTCTATTTCCCTATTTCATTTACATAGTTATATATTTTTCTCTTTTTTTTGCGTCTTACTTGTATCCATCCATGTATTTGTTTTCTTCTTCATTATTTTGTTTATTTATTTATTCATCAACATCTATTTTTTCTTTTATTCTCGTTTTTCTCTCTCCTTATTCTTCATATTTACTCTGACCTACACCCGTTTGCACACTTCGTTTTCTTTTCCCTTCCTTCTTCTCTCCCCTTTCTCTCCTCTTCTCCTTTATCCTTTCCCCTCTCTCTCTCTCTCCTTCCCCTCTCTCTCTGACCCTTCACATACCTTTAGCCAGATCTCCTTTTTCACTCTCCCTTCAATATCTTTCACACCTCTCCCTCTGTTCCTTTTCCTAGCTTTCACACTCTCTCCTTTCTCCTTTTTCTCTCCGTCTTTTCCTCTTTCCATCTTCCCTTCCTCTTGTTTCCTCTTCTTCTCTTCTTCTTCTTGCATGCCTCCTCTGTTCTCTTTTTATTCCTTTCGCTCTTTCTTTATTCCTCTCTCCATCCTTCCTTACTCTTTTTCTTCTCCTCCTCTTTCTCCTCTTCATCTCCCCCTCCTCTTGCTTTCCTCTTCTGTTCTCTTGCTATGCCTTTCACACTCTATCCTTTATCCATTCTTTCCTCTCCTCCCTTTCTCTCCTCCTCCCTTTCGCATCTATTTCTCCTCTTCATCCTTTCGTTTCAGTCTTCTCTCCCTCCTTTATTGTCTTTCCTACACTTCTCTCCCTTTATCGTAACTGCTGCTCTTCAATTTTGTTTCCTCTTCTTTTCTCTCTCCATCACCCATTTATTCTCTCCTTTCTTTTTTATCTCTCCTTCCTATCTATTCCTACTCCACCTTCCTCTCTACAAATTTATCTTCCTTATCCCTTCCCTCCTTGCCTGTCCCATCTCTTTTACCTTTCCCCTCTCCATTTCGTTTTCATTCCCTCCCCTTCTACTGTTCTCCTTTCAACTTTCAACTTTCTTCCTTCCCCTTCCTTTAAAACCCATTTCCTTTCTATATGCATTCTTTTTCCTTCCCTTCTTTCCTTTCACTATGCCTTAATCTCCTTCCCTCCTCCTGCCCTCCCCTTCTCTCCCTTTTCTATTCATTTCCATCCCTCCTTCTCTACCTCCCCTCCCTCATGCATTCCTTTACCCTCCCTTTTCTACCTTCCGATAACCTACCCTTCTTCCTTCCTTCCTTCCCTCTTTCTCCCTCATGCATTAGTTCCCCCTTTCCTTTTCCCTTCATTTCCATCCCTCCTCTTACCCTCTCTCTCCCTCATGCATTCCATCCCCTCCCTTTTCCCTCCAACACCTTCCCTTCATCTCCTATCCTCCCTCCCTCCCTCTTGCATTCCTTTCTCGTGCTCGCCTCTGACCAGGTGGAAGGGCGGCGGCAGGTGGGAGGCGGTGCAAACTACCTCGGTTGCGTCAATACTTCAGTCACGTGACGCCCAACAGGCCAGGCGGGGAAAGGCAGGGATCACATATTTTAGACTGTATTACCTGGTGGCCTGGAGACGCGGTGAGCCAGGTAGGGAAAGGTAGGAAGGAAGGATGGTAGGAAAGTAGGAAGGGAGGTCGGTGGGTAGGCAAAACGGGAAATCATTAGGGCAAGAAGGTAGGGTAGGAAGGTTAAACAGGAAGATGTGAAACAGGTAGGCGATGTAGGCAGGTAGGAAGGTTCGACAAGCAGGGAGGAAGGAAGGAAGGCAGTAAGGTAAGTAGGTGGGTAAGAGGAAAAATGATGGAGGCAGATAAAGGCCAGACATGTAGAAAGATAGATAGGAAAGGAGGAAGAAAGGAAGGCAGATAAGTAAAAGAGGGAATCAGAAAGGTAGGCAGATAGGGAAGTAGATAAGAACATAGATAAAGATTAAGATCAATGAAACAATTAAATAGGAATCCCGTATTCTTCGATAACACTCAGCTGTCACATTCTTCAACACTAAACATCCTTGGTCTATCCTTAACTCAAAATCTTAACTAGAAACTTCACATCTCCTCTCTCATTAAATCAGCTTCCTCGAGGTTGGGCGTTCTGTACCGTCTCCGCCAGTTCAAGAGGAGGGTATCAGGACACCTCTCCTCCCGAAATTGACCTATCTTTCGGCCACTCCTCTTGACTCATTTGTAGGAGCAGTGAGTAGCTGGCTTTTTTTCATTATTGTTTCCTTTTTTTTCCCTTGAACGGTTTCCTTTACTGCAAAAAAAAAAAAAAATGGAGGGAAGTAAGGTCGGAATTGACAAAAAAAAACTAAAATTGATAAGTACGGAAGGAGTTACACAAGAGAAAAAAAGAAGAACTAGGTAAGATATGGGATAGGTAGAAAGCAATTAGCATTTTTTGTGCAAGAAACTGAGAAGGGTTACTTAAGGAAAAAAGGGAAAAGAGGGAATGATATATTTTTAGCTTCATATTAACGAAGGCTCAGGAAAAAGGAGATGAAGGATTGAGCCGAGGAAGCAAAGGAGGATCAGGGAATCTAAGTAAGGAATTAAAAGGAGTGTTAGAATGGAAGGAGTTAGGAGAGGGAAGGAGGGACGGAAGGAGGAGTAGGTAGGATATAAGGAAGAAAATAAGGTATGAGAAAAAGAACGAGGAGGAGGAGAAAGTAGAGGAGGAGGAGGAGGAAGAGGGCAGCGGGTATGAAGGCGTGGGAGGAAAGAATGGGAGGGAACGAGGTGCAAGCAGGAGTTAAGAAGGGAGGAAAGGAGGGAAAAGAGGGTGGGAGAGAGAAAAGTTCTGATGAATGGGAGGAATTGGGCGCCGACTTGCTCCATCTCGCCCGTCGCTTAATCCTTTCTTAAATTAAATCTCCGACCGACAGCCATGAGGAGAATGCATCAGAGTACCGTAGTTTTTTTTCTTTCTGTCTATTACTCTCTCTCTCTCTCTCTCTCTCTCTCTCTCTCTCTCTCTCTCTCTCTCTCTCTCTCTCTCTCTCTCTCTCTCTCTCTCTCTCTCTCTCTCTCTCTCTCTCTCTCTCTCTCTCTCTCTCTCTCTCTCGCTCTCTCTTTCTCTCATTACTCCTTCTTTCTCTTTCTCTTGGACTATTTTTATTGACTTATTTTATCTATCTCTCTATCTATCATTTATCTACCTATCTTACTTATCTCCATCTTTTTATCTACTTACCTATATGTGTGTCTACCTATCTCTATCTAACTATCATATATTTCTCTAACAATATTTCTATCTATCTATCTTATCTATCTATCTTTTTATCTCTGTTTATCTATCTGTCTGCCTGCCTACCTATCTATTTATCTATTGCTATCTCTATCTCTTATGTATTTTGGATTAGAGAGGAAGATAGCGACTAACAGAAGTAAAATAAGTTAAAGTAAAAGAGGTTTAAATCTTCTATTAATTGTGGTTTTAAATGGGCGAGATTGAGGTATTGGGTTTAAAGGTTCTATTAGTCGACCCTTTAAATGGGGAAAATTAAGGAAATAAGTGGAAGGGAATGTTTTATTTTAGGGGTTTATTATGAAGAAGAGGAAAGGTTAATATATACTCCACCATCGCCATAATCAGCTGTTTTCACGTTAGGAGGTAAACAAAAGATGCAGGAATAGTGCTGTTTGTTTACCCGAGTGTGTGTGTGTGTGTGTGTGTGTGTGTGTGTGTGTGTGTGTGTGTGTGTGTGTGTGTGTGTGTGTGCGAAATAGATAGATAGAGGAATGAATGAAACAGATTTACAAACACACACACACACACACACACACACACACACACACACACACACCTGGCGGGTCACTAACAGACCTTCGATAACTGAATTAAACTTTGATCTTAATTGTGTTGAGAGAGAGAGAGAGAGAGCAGAGAGAGAGCAGAGAGAGCAGAGAAACAGGCAGATACACAAACACATACATACACACACACATACATACACACATACATCCAGACAGACGGAAAAACAACAAAAAAAGACAGACAAAACAGACACTCCACAATTCCACAGACTCTCCACATACAGCTCCCCTTCCTCGCCCTCCTCCTCCTCCTCCTCCTCCCCCTCCCGGCAGTTTGCATAGGAACGTTCTTATCTCAACCCCTCGAGGTCAGTGTCTCTGTGGCAGTGAACGTAAACCTTGACTTCTCCGCGAGGGAAGAGCGAACGGCGGCTCTTTTGGGGCGGAGGGACCTTTGAACCGGCGGGAAGAAAGAAAACGGGGACAGGCTGTAAAGAAGGAAAATGGGAGTAGGCTGTAAAGATAGAGAATGGGAGGAGGTTGTAAGGAAAAGCAAAGAATATGAAACGTTTGGTGAGTTTGGAAACGTTGGTTGCGGAGGGAGGTCAAGAAAAGGAAGGAAAAAAAAAGTGTAGGAGAGTGAGGAAGAAAGGAAAGAAGATAAGGAAATTGAAGTGTATGGGAGAGGTGAAGAAGGGATGGAGGAATATAAAAAAGGAAGAGTGTGGGACAGAGTTAAGGAAGAAAGGAAGACAAAAAGGGAAAGGAGAAGAAAGTAAAGCCATGAAGAAAACAAATGTAAAAGGAAAGGTGAGAATTGGACTAATGATGAGAGGGAGTGAAAAGAAAAGACGTTAGAAAAGTGTGAAAGGAAAGTAAAAATAAAAGTGAAAGTGAAAATGTGGAGAAATGAGGAAACAAAGGGAAAAGAAAGCAATGAAAAATGTAGAAGAACTGAAAAGAGAAAGGAAAAAAGGAAAAGGCAGAAAAAGGCGTTGAGTGAAGAATGGAGGAATAGGATAAAAAAAATAGAGGAAAACATGAAGAGTAAAAGGGAGGAAAGGGAAGAGAGGGGAGAAACTGGAGGCAAATAGAGAGTAAGTTGAGGTAAAGAGAGAGAGAGAGAGAGACTTTTTTCCTGTCTTAAAGGAGATTAAACTTCTGCAATACCAATAAATACAAGAGAGAGAGAGAGAGAGAGGTTAGGTTACTCTTCGTGTTTTTGTTGTGGTCTTGCTTCTGTGTGCGTTCCCCTCCGAGTGTTTGTCTTTGCTTGTGTGTGTGTGTGTGTGTGTGTGTGTGTGTGTGTGTGTGTGTGTGTGTGTGTGTGTGTGTGTGTGTGTGTGTGTGTGTGTTTGCTGTCCCTCCTGTAACATTTTAACATTGACTTAAACATTTATCTTTTGTATATTTAAATAGTTAGGTCTGAACGCCGAATATCTTTTTTTTTTTCATTTGTTTCGTTTTGTTTTATTTTAACCATTAATTCTTTTTGTCATATAGTAGCGCATGTAGTTTCTTTTTTTTTTTTGTTTGTTTGTTTGTGGCAAGGAAAAAAATATTCGTCCTTGCTACTCTTAATTCCTTGTATTTTTTTTTTCGTACTTTTATGTTTCTCTGTGTGTTCTCTTTTTTCCATTACATCACTATTTTCCTATTTTTTTCTACTTTCATTATTTTCGTGGGATTTGTACATTTTTTTGGCTTCAATTCTCTTATTTTTCTATTACTTTTCAGGCTATTTTTTGCTCCTTTCATTTTTTTGTCTCATCACTTTTCTCTTTTTCCTTAATAATGAAAACTTAAATACATACCAAACAGTCTTTCAATATTTTCTAGCTTCATTTATCTTACTTCAAATTTCTGCTTTCATTATTTATATTTTTTATCTCCCCTCGTATCACACACATCGCTGGCTACTTAGGATGTCTGGTCGTATATTTTCCTTCAAGATATTCAGCTTCCTTTTGCTGTGAATGAAAACACCGAAGATAACTTGCGCTCATTAAACACGATAAGACTTTTTTTCGGGCCTAATTGAGTTGTTAAGATCGCTATGTGCACTTGAGATGACGTAAGCGTTCAATATAACAACACTCGCTTTGCTATACTCCGTCAAAACACTCCCTCTTGATATTAAGGGTCGTATTTTATAACATTTTGTCGCCCAAGTTCTCATATTTGCCAAGGCTTTCATGGGAGTCTTGTTTATTTTCTATTATCATCACACACTTATAGGAAGGGAAGACATGTATACATCCTGTCCTTGTCAAACCAGTCCCCTCTTATTAACTGTATTCATCTCCTTCACGCATGTTTATAAAATATCTGGAAACGTGTATATTTCCCGTACGGTTCAAGTTAATACTACGTCTCAACACTCTCCTTTCTTATCACAAACATCTCTCACCTTCCCAGAAAGTTATAAATAGGAAAAAAAAACGCGTATATTTCCCGTACGGTTCAGCTTAATGCTACGAATCAACACTCTCCTTTCTTATCACAAACATCTCTCACCTTCCCAGAAAGTTATAAATAGGAAAAAAAACGCGTATATTTCCCCGTACTGTTCAATTAAAAACGACTACTATGGCTTTCCTGTACTACCAAGAAGCTACTTTTCCAGGAGTAGTTTTATGAGCCTGCTGGTAGTTTGACCCTTCTTCTATATCGTGAACCTAAGATAACACTCACTAGAGCCCAATTGGTCCCCTCTTTGACCTTTAGAAATAGTTGATGTAAGAATCGAAAATGTTATAATACCGACCTAACTGTCTTGGTCTTGCTGTCTTCCTCACGAGAGTTTGAGTAAAGACTAAATAAAATAAAAAGAATAAATAAATAATAAAGGGAATAAACATTTTTTTTGTAGTGAGCATTTTTTTTTTTTTTTTTTTTTTTTTTTTCTTGAGGTGCTTCCATTCCTCTAAAAAAAAGGTTCTTCAGTTCGAATTAGTATAAAAACAACTATTATTGCTATGGAAGAATGATATATCTCCCTTTTCACTTACTTTTCTATATATACAACTACACTTATTTAGCTATACTGTCAACAAATTCTTCTTTAATTATCTATCTTGCTTTTACTTCGCATATGAATAAAAAAGAATTAAAGGAGAAACTATGTGTATATCCGTTTACATCTTCTGATATTTGCAACAATAGTGATTTTACTGCACTGTCAACAAACACTTCTCATATCTTCTCATATTGCTGTTATTTCGCATATGACTGAAGAGAGGTAAAGTAGATACTGTGTATGTATATATTTTTACATCTTCTGATATTTGCAACACTAATAATTTTGCTTTACTGTCAACAATTACTTCTCTTACTAACTATATTGCTTTCATTTCGTATAGTATTGAAAAGAAAGTTAAAGGGGAAAGTGTGTATTTATATATATCTGCTTACAACTTCTGATATTTGCAACACTAATAATTTTGCTTTACTGCCAACAAATACTTCTTTTATTAACTCTATTGCTTCACTTCACACATGATGCAAGGAAGTGAATGGCAGGAAGTCGAGTTTTGCCTTTCATTTCAATACTACATCTCTGGTTTTTATATTTTGTCATATCTTTTGTTTAGTTTTATTTTGGTCTATTTCTCGTTTATTTTCTATTATCATCACACACTTATAGGAGGGGAAGACATGTATACATCTTGTCCTTGTCAAACCAGTCTCCTCCTGTTAACTCTATTCATCTCCTTCACGCATGTTTATATAAATATCTAAAAACGTGTATATTTCCCGTACGGTTCAACTTAATGCTATGACTCAGCACTCTCCTGTCTTATCACAAACATCTCTCACCATCCCAGAAAGTTATAAATCGGAAAAAACACGCGTATGTTTCCCCGTACTGTTCAATTAAAAACGACTTCTATGGCTTTCCTGTACTACTAACAAGCTAATTTTCCATTTTTACCTAGTTACCTCCTCCTCCCACACAGTTATAAATAGGGAGACAAAGTTTATATTCCCCGTACTGGTATATTCAGAACGCCTGCTCTTTATTTCCGTCCTCCAAACACTGCTCTACGTTCTTTCCTACTGTACTCTGCTTCTCTCAAAGTCATAAATAGGAAATAAAACGCGTATATTTCCCGTACTGGTATATTTAAAACCCCTACTCTCTATTTCCGTCCTCCCAACAATGTCCAACGTTTTTGTCTACAGTGTTCTGCTTCTCTCAAACTCATAAATAGGAGATAAAACGCGTATATTTCCCGTACTGGTATATTTAAAACGCCTACTCTTTATTTCCGTCCTCCCAACAATGTCCAACGTTATTGTCTACAGTACTCTCACTTCTTCGCTTCTCACTAAGTCATAAACAGGAAGAAAACACGTATATTTGCCTTACTGCTATATTTAAAACGTCTACTCTGGAGCGATGGCAAATTATCGTACTCATGGCATTGTATTATCGTAGCTTCTGACATATAACTTTAGTAAAAACACAAACAAGTATCAGTAAATAACGGTTTCAACGATAACTTTAATTTTCTGTCGTTACTGGTTTAGGTACGAAAGTTTTAGGGCTGAATAAACATAAATCTCAATGCTATGAGTACGATAATTTGAGAACGCTGCTGCTCCGGATTCCCTGTACTGTCAACACGATCTTTTTTTACTACCCACATTCCTCTCCTTTTCACACACGAGTTCTAAGGATGAGATGAAGCATGTGTCACTTTCTCGTTTCAATTTAGCGACAAACTCATATCCCTCCAGCATGTCACCTATCTCCCACCCACCCACTTTCTCCTGTCCAATATGTCATCCCCTTACACCTCCCACACACCTCCTCTCAAAGCCGTGATCTCAGGTATTGAGTGGCAAGTCCCGGCTACGTCCTGTCTATGTTATTTGGCTTTTTTGCATTCCTCTACCGCCTCCTCTTTCCCTTCGCTCGTTCTTGCGCCTCAGGAGGAAAAAGCTAAGGGAAGAAGGGCGGAGGTTTAAACCGTATCAATATTACATAGTTCCGAGAATATGGGGGAGGAAGGGAAAGGTCGTATGCCGCTTATCTTTACCCTGAGAAACGAAAGAGAGGGAGAGAGAGGCGCACACAGACAGATAGACAGAAAGACAGACTATTTAATTCACGTCTTCTGCGCCCTGGGAAAAGAGAGAGAGGAACAGGAACAGAGACAGATAGAGAGAAAGAGACAGACAGAGATTTCATTCTTGTTCTCTTCATCCTGGAAAAAGAGAGAGAGAGACAGACAGACAGACAAAGAGATCGGCAAAGAGACAGAATTCCTTACTGTTCTGTCCCTCCTGAGAAGCAAAAGAGACAGGCAGAAACACAGATACACAGAAAAAAGACAGATATCCTTCCTGTTCTGTCCCTCCTGAGAAGCAAAAGAGACAGGCAGAAACACAGATAGACAGAAAAAAAGACAGATTTCCTTCCTGTTCTGTCCATCCTGAGAAGCAAAAGAGACAGACAGATACGCAGATAGATTGGCAGAAAAAAAGACACAGATTTCCTTCCTGTTCTGTCTATCCTGAGAAGAGAGAGAGAGAGACAGTGACGAAGAGACGGGAAAGAGATACAGATTTCCTTTCTTTTCTGTCCACCCTAAGGAGAGACAGACAGAGAGACAGAAACGAGAGACATGTAGAAATTTCATTCCTGTTCTGTCCAATCTGAAAACCGAAAGAGAGACAGACACAGACAAAGAGACAGAAACGAGAGACAGATTGGCAGATTTCCTTCCTGTTTTACCCATTCCAGGAAACGAAAGAGGGAGAAAAACAGAAGGAAAATAGACAAACGGACAGATTTCCTTCCTGTTTTATCCATTCCAAGAAACGAAAGAGGGAGAGAAACAGAAGGAAAATAGACAAACAGACGGATTTCCTTCCTGTTTTATCCATTCCAAGAAACGAAAGAGGGAGAGAGACAGAAAGAAAATAGACAAACAGACATATTTCCTTCTCGTTCCCTCCAAGGCTCGGGGTCACCACCAACCAGCTCGACACTTAAACACATATCCCTGCTGTTATTAATATTCTCCTCCCACCGCCTCATCGATGCCTTGTTCCTCGTGTCAGCCGGGCCAGAGGGCGAGGCGAGGGCTGGAGGCTGTGTTCGAGGTCTCTTGTGCCCTGGTTCATTGGGTCTGCGTCCAGGGTTTGTTTGGCGGACAGTGGAAGAGGAATATTGGTCGGTATTCTTAAGCTGATATTCACAGACACCTTCGCCGTTCATATCGACTATTTCCAGAGGTCATAAGGGAGATCAGACCGGTTCCAGTGAGTGCTTCTTTAAGGTTCATGGCACTGAAGAAGGAGCAAACTAACGGAAGGGTCAGAACGCTACCTATGGAAAGCCCGACAACTCCTACGAAAGCCTTGTTGAATGTTCTTGCTTGGGCGACGAAATGTTGAATTGTATGTCCATTACACGATCAATGTTTTTTTTTTTTTGCTTTGTTTTTTTTTGTTTTTGTTTTTTTTGGCCGCTGGTAATTTTGTTTGGATCTCACATCAGGTTTTTTTTTTTTTTTTAAGGCCAAATGAGAGGTTACACGCGGCCTCATGAGTGGTTTATTGTCCTGTTCTTGTTAGAGAGGAAAAGAAAAGGAATTACGGAAA
Organism: Eriocheir sinensis; assembly: GCF_024679095.1. NCBI lineage: Eukaryota > Metazoa > Arthropoda > Malacostraca > Decapoda > Varunidae > Eriocheir > Eriocheir sinensis. Next base: position 17,548,954 of record NC_066519.1, read on the forward strand.
CAGGGAGAGGTGGAAAAACAGAGAGAGAGAGAGAGAGAGAGAGAGAGAGAGAGAGAGAACAAAATCACCAGCGGGCAACAAATACAGGAAACAAACACACACAGATAAGAACAGACAAACAAACAAAAAAGCAACAATATCACCATCAGACACACACACACACACACACACACACACACACACACACACACACACACACACACACACACACACACACACACACACAAAACACGTAGAGAACAAGAGACAGAGACAAATCAAAATCACCAGCGGACAAAAAAATACGGAAAACAAACACAGAAATAAAAACAGACAAAGAAACAAAAAAAAAACTATCACCATCAGACAAACACATAAACAAAAAAAAAACGCGTAGAGAACAAGAGACAGAGAGAGAGACAAAACAAAATCACCAGCGGACCAAAAAAAATACAGGAAACAAACACACATAAAAAGACACACAAACAAAAATAAACTATCATCATCAGACAAAAACACACACAAAAAAAACACGTAGAAAACAAGAGACAGACAGAGACAAAACAAAATCACCAGGGGACAAAAAAACAAAAACAAACACACGTAGAGAAAAAAAAAACAGACAAACAACCCAAAAAAACCCCACCATCAGACAAAAACACACAAAAAACACATAGAAAACAAGAGGTGGAAATACAGACACAGACAGAGACAGACAAAACAAAAAATATAAACAAAAACACACAGAGAGACACACACACAAATACCCACACAGTCAAAAAGAACAAACTCACAAGGGGACAAAATAAATATAAAACAACACAAAAACACTCACAGAACAAGGCGCGGCGTGATTTGTGTCTATTTGTGTGTATGTCTTTCCGGTTAAGTTTGATGCGGGAATGTTAGTTCAGACTTCGGCATTATTCAAAACCGGAGCAAGAGGCAGGAATACGGTATGAGCCGCTTTTATGAACCCTGCTCCCTCTGGCGTCCGTGAGAGAGAGAGAGAGAGAGAGAGAGAGGGAGAGGGAGAGGGAGATTGGACCCATGACTGACAGGAATATAGTTCATGCGATTATGTTTTTCTCTCTCTCTCTCTCTCTCTCTCTCTCTCTCTCTCTCTCTCTCTCTCTCTCTCTCTCTCTCTCTCTCTCTCTCTCTCTCTCTCTCTCTCTCCATCTTTCCTCCTTCCCCTCCACCCTCTTTCTTCCATTTTTTCCTCCTTCTCTCTCTCTCCCGCTCTCTCACATTCCTACTTTTCCTCTCTCCTCCTTCGTTAAATATCTCATCTCTCTATCAATATATAAAGCAATTCAGTTCTTTTTATCTATTTCTTTCATTATCCATCATCCGTATTAATCATTATATCTATCTCTATCTATCTAACTGTCTATTTCTATCTATCTATATTCTTTGTTTCCTTATCCAATCATCTATTCATCTATCCCTCCATCCGTCTGTCCATCTATCTATCTTAAACCCTATTCATATTTCATCAGTAATTGGATTTTACTGAGCTATCGCCCCCCCCCCCTGCCCCTTACCCCCTGAAAAATTCAAAACGGCCCCTGAGGGAGAGACGCCCCCCATTCGCTTTCCCTTCCTCCTCTCCTCACTTCTCTTCCCCTCCCTTCCCTTTTTCCTTCTCTTCCCCTCTTTCCCCTTCCTTCTTTAATTATTTTTCCTAACTCCACCACCCCCTCTCTCCTCCCTTCTTCCCTTCTCTACCCCCTCTGTTCTCTCTTTCTTTCTCCTCCCCTCCTTCCTTCTTTCCTCCTCTAACCCCTCCCTTCATTCTTTCCTTGTCTTTTCGTTCTCCTGATTTTCCCCTCCCTGCACCTCCCTTCTCCCCTCCCCCCTTCCTCTCTTCTCTTCCCTTCGCTTCCTTCACTCATTCCCTTCCCTCTCCCTCTCTTTCATCTTACCTTCTCCTTCCCCTTCTTCCTTTTTTTCTTTCTCTTCATCTCCCTCCCTTCCCTTCTTTTCTTCTCTTTCTTTCGCTTCCTTCTTTCTTTTCTTCTCTCTCCCTCCCTTTCTTTTTTTTTTCCTTCTCTTCCCGTCCCTTCCTTTCCTCCGATTTTCATTCCTGACTCTTTTCCTTCTCTTTTCCTCTCTCCTTCTTTCCTTTTCTTCCTCTCCCTTCCCTAGCCTTCCTTTCACTCTTTTTCCTAATTCCTCTTCTTTCCAATTTTTTTCTAGTTTTCTTTAATATTCCTCCTTTTTTTCTTAGTTTCCTTCGTCTATTTTAATCGTTTTGGTTTATATTCTTTTTTCTCCGTTTTGTTTCAGTTTATCAAAGTTTCACCTCGTGGCCCCTGGTCCCGTTTTCTTCCTTTCTGTGATTTTTTTTATTTCCTCAATTCTTCCTCTTCCTCCTCCTCCTCCGCTTCTCAGTTTACTCTGTTTGCTCTCCACTCTCCTATTCTCCCTTCCTTTCCTCTTTTTTTTCTCTTCGTCCCCTCGTGTTGACCTCTTTTCCTCCTTTTTTCCTTCCTTTCTTTCTTCCTTTCTTCCTCTCTCCCTTCCCCTACCCCGTTCTCACACATTTTTCTTCCTATTCTCCCTTTTCCTTCACCACCTCCTCCCTCCCTACTTATCTCCCTTTATTCCTTTCTTTATTTTCCTTTCTTTCATTCACATCTTCTTTTTCCCCTTCCTCAGCATCCTCTTCCCCTCCTCTTTCTTTCTGCCTCTTCAATCTCACTTTTATCTTCCCATCTTCTTCTCAAAGCCCTATATCTTCCCATCTCCCATTTTTCCTTACCCTATATCTTTCTTTCTTTCCATATTTCTATCTCTTTCTTTCCTCTCTCAATCTCCCTCTCTTCCAATTCTTTCATTTATTTTCCCTTCCTTTTCTATCTCACTTTCCTCCTCTCTTACGTTTCGATTTTCCTTTCTCCCTCACTTAATGTCCCGTTTCCCTCTCTCCTCTCCTTCGTATCCACTTTCCTTTCCTCCCTCTTCTACCTCCCTCCATCCATCCTTCCATCTCCTCCAATTCTCTTCGTTTCCTCAATCATATACGTTTCACTTTCACTCTCTCTTCTCCTCCTTCCTTTTCTCCCTCTTCTTACTCCCTCCTTCTCTTTTTCCCTGTTCCCTCTCCTCCAATTCCGCTTTCTCTTTGTCCCAGGTCTTTCGTTTGCTCCATAATAGACGTTGTTTTGGGCAGTGGGAGTGGTAGGGAATGTTTATCTTAGGATCCAGACTTACCTTGGTCCCCTGGTGAGTAAGGCGCGGTTCACCTGCGCCGCGTAACACACACACACACACACACACACACACACACACACACACACACACCTCACCTGGTCTAATGTCTGTCGTGTGTTCTATTCATGTTCTCGTCTCGTCTTTTGTTGATGATCCTTGACTGTGTTGCTGTTATTGGGTTGTGTTGGTGTGTGTGTGTGTGTGTGTGTGTGTGTGTGTGTGTGTGTGTGTGTCCGCGCGTGTGTGTGTTTCCAGGTATTAAGATTGCAAGAGGGTTAGAGGTATATACATAGAGATTGATGTTTGGTTATTTGTTTGTTTGTGTTTCTCTCTCTCTCTCTCTCTCTCTCTCTCTCTCTCTCTCTCTCTCTCTCTCTCTCTCTCTCTCTCTCTCTCTCTCCATTATTTTTTCATACCCTCTTTATTTTTCTTCATTCTCATTATTCTCATTTAAAACCTTACTGACAAGAATACAGCAACATCAATATAAGAAGAGTTTAGGTAGATTTCAATACTCCGTCAACACTTCTTTTAGTCAGCCTCATCTCGTACTGAAAGGACTCGAAGATGCCTTTTGGAGTTCTTTATCACAATTCTCTTCAGGGGAGTCGTAAAATTGTGGACCTTTTTTTTTACTTTTTATTTTTTTATTTTGTTTCTCCACGACTGTTTCCTCTAATGCAGAAAAAATATATGTACCTTGTTTCTTATATATTACCAGTGTGCTAATGTCTATATTCTTTTCTTCCTCAGGTATGTGTCCCTCGTTATTTGTGGGTTAAGGAAAGTGATACCAGGTGGACTTGGTGAACAGGTGACTAGTGTACCTATTCTTACCTGTCTGCTCTCCTGGTAGTGACGTAAGTGTTGTACCTTCACACCTGTACGCCTCCACACAAGACTTGCGTATCCATCTAGCTACCTTTTTCTTTACTTTTTTTATGTTTCTAACATTAAATTAAATTAAATTAAAAAACAGTATTAGATCATCTTTACGTGAGACAAATCAGATAGAATGACAGAGGTGGATGATAAAAAATCATATACCTTATCAACTCTAATTAACAGGTGAGGAAGAGGGAAAGGGTGGGAGAGGGGAGAGGAGGAGCTTGGAAAGGAAGAAGGAGGGTAAGAGAAGTGAGAAGGTAATGTGAGAGAGGTCAAAGGTCATAGTTGGATTTTTGTCTCGGTGGTATACAAATGAACGCTAATTAAGAAAAGAGAACTTGTAAAGAATGGCAAACGAAAGTAAAGTAAGAAACAGAGGAAGATAATGGAAGGTAAAGGAAGGAATTGAACAGGTGAGGTAAGGTAACGAAGGTAAAAAAAAAAGGTAAAGAAAGATAAAAAAAATATTAAAACCCACTCTTCTGCCGGGTCAGGAGAGGAAAAATTGAGTGACGCTTCTGATTCCTCGCACGATCCTGTCGCTGGCTTTTTCTATTCCTGGGAGAGAGAGATCCTGTGACAGAAATAGCCGGATAACATCAAGCCAGAAACAGAAAAAAACAGACACACAGAAAATAAGACAGACAGCATATATAGACAGATTGACCGACACAGAAAAAAAAAACAGATAGACAAGATAACAGAACAAAAAAGACATGTCCACATATATACAAAAAACAGATAGACAGAAAATAACAGACAGACAGCATATATAGACAGATTGACCGACACAGAAAAAAAAACCCAGATAGAAAAGATAACAGAACAAAAAAGACATGTCCACATATATACAAAAAACAGATAGACAGAAAATAACAGACAGACAGATAGACAGACAGCATATGTAGACAGATTGACCGGCATAGAAAAAAAAGTACATAAATAAAGACAGATTCACGGATATACATAAAAAACAGATTGACGGAAAATAACAGACAGACTGCATATATTGACAGACAGAATATATAGATAAATTAACCGGCACATAAAAAAAAAACAGAAAGGTCCATACAAAAAAAGACAGATACACAGATATACAAAAAAAAACTGATACACAAAAGATAGCAGATAGACAGATAGACAGACAGCATATATAGACAGATAGACAGGCACAGAAATGACAGAAAAATCCATACAAAAAGACAGGTCCACAGATATACAAAAAAAAAACATACACAGATAACAAAAAAACAGATAGACAGAAGATAACAGACAGACAGACAGACAGACAGACAGCATATATAGACAGACATAGAGAATAACAAAGGTACATACTAAAAAGGACAGATTCACAGATATACAAAAAAATGACACAAAGAGAGACAGACAAACATAAATCAAGAGACGGACAAGCAGATAGACAGACAGACAGAAAATAAAAGAAATGAACAACATCGAACGACCAACTTAAGAAAACACGAAAAATAGAATTGAAAAAGCGTAGGAAAAGGTAGGAAGCAAAAAATCTGATGAAATAATGATGAAATATAATCACAAAAAAAAGAAAAAACGGTAAGAAAATAGATAAAAAATAGACGGACGTTATAACCAGAGGAAGAAAAATAAAGACAAACAAAAAAAACAATATAAGACAAACCTCGAAAATAAAAGAAAGCGAAATCAAGAAAACAGAAAGAGCAAAAGAAATAAATGAGAGAGAAACGGAAAATCTGAAAACGAGAGAAAAAAAAGAAAATATGATGGAATGAAATCAATCACAAAACAAAGGAAATATTGGGAGCAACTAGAAAAGCTTAATAGAGAGAGAGAGAGAGAGAGAGAGAGAGAGAGAGAGAGAGAGAGAGAGAGAGAGAGAGAGAGAGAGAGAGAGAGAGAGAGAGAGAGAGAGAGAGAGAGAGAGAGAGAGAGAGAGAGAGAGAGAGAGAGAGAGAGAGTGTTAATCTGCCTCGTCTCATCAGGCCTTTCAACCTTTCAATCTAATTCGGTTTCCAGGTCGCCTACAAACAGAATGCTCTTCGCTCGCCGCCCGACTCGCTGATTGCTAACCTTTGGGCGTCAATAGGTCACCCCGCCCGCCTGACCCCGAGAGGTGTTATTACTTCATGTTCATCGCGCGCTCTTCTTCTCGTGTTTGATTATATGATTTACCTGAGGCAGAGTTTGTGTGGGATGAGGTTGGTGTGTTTATGATTGTTTTTTTTTATTTTTTTATTTGATTATTGTTTGTAGTTTTCATTTTTTTTATCTTTTTTTGTTGTTTGTCACCTTTATTTTCCTTCGTCGTTTTCCTATTATCCATTTCTCTTATTTTGTTTTTTCGAGTTTTCTGAATTCTCTTTTTTTTTCTGTCTGGTTTTGTCTCTCTCTCCAGCTGTGTCTCTCTCTCTCTTTCACTCTCTCGCTCTCGTTGGCAAAATAATCCCTTCGGCAGACGGGCCAGACTCACCTGACATTTTGACAAACACCAACATCTGCCTCTGACTCACGGCCGCCAGGTAATCCGTCACACTCACCTTTACCTGTGACTAAGTAAGGTAGAGATGCCCCGTCAGCCCCACGATGTATATTTAGGACTGAACAGATTCGCAAGTGTGACTCAGTTTGTTCCGCACGCTTGTTTTCTTTTATGGGAGAAACTTGTTGATAGTGTTTTGTTATTTATTTTATTATTAGAAAGAATATATAATTGAAGAAAAAGAAGACATCATGGTTAAGTCAAGGTGAGAGAAAAGAAGAAAAAAAGTTTAGAATAACGATAACAAGAACAACAGATAAGCAACAACAGCAACAACAACAAGAAGAAGCAACCAACCCTTAAATAAGGAAATCAGGAAATGGAAGAAAAGTAGGAGGAGAAAATAAAGTAAATGCATTAGATCAACAACAACAACAACAACAACAACGAAATTAAAAACAACAAAGTAAAACAAACAAGAAAAACAGACACACAAGAGAGAGAGAGAGAGAGAGATACAGACATACACACACACGGACAGACAGACATCCTCATTTAATCAACAAAAGTAGTTTCGTATCCCAGCAATAGGAATTTTATAATGGGGCGACGCGGTGTAATGGGCGAGGAGAGGAAGGAAAGGGCGCCGGGTTCCCTTAAAAGTTAAAAATGCATCAAGTCGCCACGTGGAGGAAGAAGAGGAGGAGTAGGAGGAGGAGGAGGAGGAGGAGGAGGAGGAGGATTAGCATAGGGGGATAGGGAGTAGAGGAAAACTTAAGGGAGAAGAAAGCAAGTAGAAGGATGAGAATTGTAAAGAAAAGAAGGATATTTAGAAAACGAAGGATGAGGAGGAGGATATGAAGAAGGAGGAAGAAGAGGAAAAGGGAATAGAGGAAGAAAACTAGTTGGAGGATAGTAAACGGGTGGCGATTAAGAGGAGAAATAGAAAGAAGAAACGTTGAAAGAAAAAAGAAAGAAAAAGGCGAAGAAAAGAGCAAAATAAGAGAACTAGGAGAATGTATATATAGAAGAAGAGGAAGTGGTTAAGAACAAGAGGAGGAAGAGAAGCTAGAGAAAGAAAAAGAAGATGAAGAGGATCGGTAAGAACGAACAGAAGATGAAAACTTGATTGAGAAAAAGACGAATAGAAAGATAAAGAGAAGATGATTAAGAGAAGAGGGGAAATACATAAGAAAAATATAAAGAAAAAAAAGAAGACTATGGAAAAAGTGGAAAAGGAAGTTGAATAAAAGAAAAAAAAGATCAGGAGGAGATAGATATGGAAGATGAGTCGGCGGTGAAGAACAAAAGGAGGAGGAGGCGGAAGAAGAGGAGGAGGAGGAGGAGGAGGAGGAGGAGGAGGATGTAGCAGAGGAAGAGGGTTTTAATTACTCTATTGTACACAAGCTATAAGTATGAAAGTGGAGGAAGAGGAGGAGGAGGAGGAGGAGAAGGAGAAGAAGAAGAAGAAGAAGAAGAAGAAGAAAATGGTGGTTGTAATGATGATGATGATGATGATAATGATTCAGTTAGTTTCCCATTTTCATTTCGTTGACGTTTTCTTATTTTCCTTTCCAATTTTCCTCCTTTTTTTCCCTTCATATAAATAGGAAATTATTTATAAGTAAACTTGGACTTGGACTTTCTATTACTCCTCCTCCTCCTCCTCCTCCTTCTTCTCCTCCTCCTCCTCCTCCTTTATTTCTCTCTCTCTTTTCTCTCCCTTCTTTTTCTCAAGTTTCCCCTTTTCTCTTCATTTATTTACATTTTCTCTTTCTTTTACACATTTCCTCCACCGTCCCTTCTCCCCCTCCTCCCCCTCCTCCTCCTCCTCTTCCTCTTCCTCTTCCTCCTTCTTCTCCGTCCCAATTTAGAGGCCTGAGGACAATAACCTTCCTCCTCTTTCCTCCTCCATTTTCCTCTTTTCTTCTCTCCACTTTTCTCCACTTTTTCCTCCTTCCTCTTATCCCTTCATCATTTCCTTGTACTTCCTCCTCTTCTCCTCCACCTCTCCCTCTCTTCTCTTTTTTTCCCTCCTTTTCCTTCGCCTCCCCCTCTTCCTCCTCTTCATCATCTTCCTCCTCCATCTCCTCCTACTTCTTTTCTTCCCTTTTATTAGATTATCAGCCTTCCCTCTTTCTTGTCATTTTCCTTCATATATCTGCTTCCTTTTCTTCCCATCTTGCGCTAAAAGGAGGAAGTGAAGGAGGAGGAAGAGGAGGAGGCGGAGGAGGAGGAGGAGGAGGAGGGGGGTAGTGTGTCATCGCCAATACTTCACGTTACCAAGGAGGAGAAGCGAAAAGGAAGGAGGACGCAACGAGGAGGAGTAGGAGGAGGAGGAGGAAACATAGATACACATAAACATAAAAGAGCAGGCAAAGAATAGGGCTGGACTCCTAGCGAGGCTGCCTGGTCTAGTAATTGAATCTAATCCTCGGACTTGTGAGTGACCTGCAGAACAGATTAAACCAGAAGATCCTCTTTCGAATATACGACCAGAACCTTCCCGCGTTGGTTGTACAATAGGTAAGCTCTCGCATATAACGAATTATGGGTACCAAAGATCACCTCTCCTCGCGAAATTGCCCCCTCTTTTTGGGGCGCTCATTACTCATGTCTTTGTGGGCTATTTTTTTTTTTACACCTTTTTTTGTTGCCCTTGAGCTGTTTCTTTAGCCGTTAAAAAAATAAGGGTAGACGTTCAGTAGTGTCGTTAGATTCGTATTCGTTTGAGGTGAATTCGTAAAATGCGAGAACTTGGTTACTATTCTTGAACTCAAATTGCATGACTTTACACCCTTATAGATTGCAGGAGGTTTGGGTGATTAAGTAAAAGAACAAGAAGAGGGAAAGGAGAGAGGCGAGAAATGGAATTGGTGGAGAATGCGAAGGAGGTGGATTAGGAAAGATGAAGTGAAGGACAAAAAGAGAAGGAAGAGGAAGAGGAAGTTGAAAGGAGGGGGACGAGAAATGGAGTTGATAGAGAATGCGAAGGGGGGAAAGAAAGGAAGACCAAGAGGAGAAGAACACAGAGAGAAGAGAAGAGGAAGAGGAAGAGGAAGTTGAAAGGAGGGGGACGAGAAATGGAATTGATAGAGAATGCGAAGAGGGGAAAGAAGGAAAGACCAAGAGGAGAAGAACACAGAGAGAAGAGAAGAGGAAGAGGAAGAGGGAGTTGAAAGGAGGGGGACGAGAAATGGAATTGATAGAGAATGCGAAGGTGGGAAAGAAGGAAAGACCGAGAGGAGAAGAACACAGAGAGAAGAGAAGAGGAAGAGGAAGTTCTCAGCGCCCGAAATCATTGAGGCAAACTTGCATTCCTTGACTCAATGAGATAAAGAAACAAAGTCGTTACAAGTGTATTTACCCCCCTCTTCCACCTCTTCCTCTCCCTCCTCCTGTTCATTCTATTTTCCTCCTCTACACAAGGTCACCTCAGAGTCATGTGAGGTCACTTTAGGCTAGTTAAGGATAGGTGAATAGATACTAGGTAAGGTCTGTTTAGGTTAGGTAGACTTGAGCAGGGTGAGCATGGGAAAGTTTGAATTTAGTTAGGTTAGATTATGTTAGGTTTGATTTGCTGTGGTTAGGCCTATATTTGGTAGGTCAGTATTGGTTAGGCTTGCACTAGGTTAGGCAAAGTTAGGGTTGACTAGGATTGCTTGGATTTGGCTACGTTTAGTTAGGTCAGGATCGCTGTGGTCAGGTTAGGTTAGGTTGTGATTGATTTGTTCAGAAAAAATCAAGTAAAAAATCCTTCTCAACCAAATGATTCTGTATATTTTGAACATTTTGTAAACGTTGCTAAAAAATGAAGTTAGAGTCCCTTGTTCTTTCTCTCCGCAATGATTTTTTACTTCGTTTATTACACACTGGAGACGCTGTAAAGGGAGGACTAAGTGGCAATGTGGAGTTAATGGCGTGGTAATGTCTAAATGTGTTGTTCCTGGTGGAAGAAGGAGGAGGAGGAGGAGGAGGAGGAGGAAGAGAAGATGCTGATGATAGTATGAGTAATAACGGTAACTGTAAAGACCACAAAGAAGGTACATTACAGCGAAGAAGGAAATAACATAGAGGAGGAGCTGCAGGAGGAGGAGGAGGCGGAGGAGGAGACGAGTGAATATTTGAAGGGGAAACAAATAAAAAGAAAAGTTAGTGAATTATCTTTAGCTCCCTCTCAGTCCCTTTTCCCTATCTTCTTCAGCACCTTTTCTTCCATCGTCTGTTTCCTTTTGATATATAGTGAAGCTTAAAGGATGATAAGAAAAAGGTAGAGAAAGAAAGGGGAAGAGAAGAGAAGGAGGAGAAAACAAAGAAAGAGGAAGAAAGGAAAGGAAAGGAGAGCAGGAAAAAAAGGGAAGGATAGAAGAAAGAGAGGAATGGGAAGAGAAAAGTAGGAAAGGAAGGAAAGGAGAGAGAAGGAGAAAGAAAAGAATGGGAAGAGAGGAACAGGAAGGAACTGAAGGGAAGAGAAGGTTACCGAAAGGAATGGAAAGGGAAGAGAAGGGCAAATGAAGGAATGGGAAGGGAAGGGAAAAGGAAGGGGAAGAGATTGGAAGGGAAGAGAAGGACAAATGAAGGAATAGGAAGGGAAGGGAAAAGGAAGGGGAAGAGATTGGAAGGGAAGAACAGGAAACAGAAGAGGGAAGAGAAGGACAAATGAAGGAATAGGAAGGGAAGGGAAAAGGAAGGGGAAGAGATTTGAAGGGAAGAACAGGAAACAGAAAAGGGAAGAGAAGGGCAAATGAAGGAATAGGAAGGGAAGAGAAAAGGAAGGGGAAGAGATTTGAAGGGAAGAACAGGAAACAGAAAAGGGAAGAGAAGGGCAAATGAGGGAATAGGAAGGGAAGGGGAAGAAGAAAGGGATAAGGAAGGGGAAGAGATTTGAAGGGAAGAACAGGAAACAAAGAAAAGGGGAGAGAAGGGCAAATGAAGGAATAGGAAGGGAAGAGAAAAGGAAGGGGAAGAGATTTGAAGGGAAGAACTGGAAACAGAAAAGGGAAGAGAAGGGCAAATGAAGGAATAGGAAGGGAAGGGGAAGAAGAAAGGGAAAAGGAAGGGGAAGAGATTGGAACGGAAGAACAGTAAACAAAGAAAAGGGGAGAGAAGGAAAAAGAAAAAAATATGAAGGAAAAGGAAAGAAGCAGAAAGGGAAAAGGAAGGGGAAGAGATTAAAAGAAAAGTAGGAAGGAAAAGGAAAGAAGAAGAAAGGGATAAGAAAGAGGAAGAAGAAGAGGAAGGGGCGTTGGTTAGTCCCTTCACCTAAGACTATTTTCAGCTTGATTCTGCGAGACAGGTGTGGCAGAGAGAGAGAAGGGGAAGGGAATGTGTGTGAGGGAATGATAAGGGAAGGAAAATGCAATGACCTGTTTGTGTAGTGAAGGATGAGAGAGAGAGAGAGAGAGAGAGAGAGATGAATCAGCTTCCGGAAGGCGGGGTCTCTCTCTTGGCATTTCCCTGGTGGCACTGAACAAGACTGGCACCCCCCTCCCCCCCTCCCCTTGGCACCCCTTCCTCTACACCCCTATTTACACCCCCTACATACCCCCCTCTCCCCCCTCCCCTCCCCAAATGACACCCTACCCTTACACCCACGCTTATAACCTTTGCCAGCTATAACCTCTCTCCATCTCTCTCTCTCTCTCTCTCTCTCTCTCTCTCTCTCTCTCAAAACAACACGAGATAACCTTCGCTATTTTCTCATACTGGATTGAACGTGAGAGAGAGAGAGAGAGAGAGAGAGAGAGAAATTGATACATAAGGTCAAATTTCGTTTCTATTAGCGAACGAAATCTGGCGAAACATGATTTGAAACTGATAAAAAAAATAAGAACATAGCGAACGAAAGATAAAAGAAAACAAGAACAGGATTGAAACGGGTTGTGAGACGGGAAGAGATTTAGAACAGGACAAGAAGTGAACAAGTATGAAACAGTAGCGCAAATTGAATTACGTGTCTCTCTCTCTCTCTCTCTCTCTCTCTCTCTCTCTCTCTCTCTCTCTCTCTCTCTCTCTCTCTCTCTCTCTCTCTCTCTCTCTCTCTCTCTCTCTCATCCATTCCTTCCCTTCATTTCATCCTCCTTTCCCTCATTTTCTTTCCCATTCATTCTATCTTTCTTTCCATCCCTCCTTTCCTCTCCTTTATTCCATCCTTCCTTACTCCATTCATCATTCATTTTACCCTTTTCTGTCTTTTCCTCTTCTTTTCTCTCCCTTTTGTTCTCTTTCTTTTCCTTTTTCTTCGTTTTTTATATATTTTTCAGCTTTCCTCCGTACCCAAACTTTCCTTCCTTCCTTCATCTCCTTTTTTTCGACCTACTTTCCTACCTTTCCTCTTCCCCTTCCTCTTTTCCTTCCCATTTTATTTCCCTTCCTCTCTCCGTTGGACGTCTCTAGATCGAAGTAGTATCGGAACACCTTTCGTTTTGATAGAGGATTTAAAACTATCCCTTCCGTTCCTTTTCTCTCCCTTCTTTGTCATGTTAATTCTAGGCATCTATCTTCGCCTTTTTCTCCCTCCCCTTCCCCTCTCCCTCTCTCCCCTCTCCTTCTTCCATTTCTCTCGCTCTTTCACCTTCTCGAAGCCCTTTTCTCGGTCTATAAATGTGAATAAAAAGGTAACATTGATGAATTTCAAATCGAGGAGAGGAAATGGTGAAAGAAAACGGGAGTCGGGGTCGTGGGGAGCTCGGGATGGGAGGGGGAGCTTCGTTGAATGTGGAGAAAGACGGGAAGGAGTGTGATAAAGATAGCAACGAAGGGAAAGGTAGAGAAGTTGAGGAGAGAAGGAAAATATACGAATGGTGGAAAGTGGGAAGGAGGAATGTGATGAGTCAGTGAGAGAGAATGAGAGAGACAGAAATAGGGGAAGAAAGTTAGACATAAAATAATGAAAGAAAGAAAGGAGGAATAGAGAGGAATGCTACAGAGATTGAGGAAAAGTAAAAATGAGACATACGTAAAAATAAAGTTATAGAAAAGTAAAAAAAAAAAAGGAAAACAAGGGGAAAACAAGAGAATGATATAAGGGAGGAGAGAAATAGCGTAGATAGTCGAGGAAATTAAAGAAAGAAATTAAGGTGTTAAGGAAAGGAGAGATAGGGGAGGAACTATGTGTGATAACGGAGGAACAAGTAGAAGAAAGGAAAATGAGGAGATGGGAGGAAAATAAAAACACGAAAGATAAAAAAGGAACAGAAAAGGAAAGAGGAATGATTATGATAGAGAGAAAAAATAAAATAAAAGGAAGAAAGAAAAATAGACAGAGACAGAAAGAGGAGACAAAGAGTGATAATGAAGGAACAAATTTAGAAGAAAAAAAAAAGAGAAAAGGAAATAGAGGAAAAAAAGTACACGAGAGGAAAGGAAAGATGAATTATTGTGTGAGAGAGAGAGAGAAGCGGTCTGGCTAGCTCCTCCCCCCCCCCTCCCCTCCCCATCGTTTGACGTCTGAGGGTATAAATTTAGCTCCCAAGAACACACCGTTGCCGCCTCTCTTCTATAGCAACTAACCTCCCCTCATCTCCCCTCCTCTCCCCTCTTCTTCCCTCCTCTCCCCTCCTCACCTCCTCTCCTCCTCCTCCTCCTCCTCTCCCCTCTTCTTCTCCCCCCTTCTCTCAGTGTTCTCCCCTTAGTCATATTCAGCTTCTTTACTTCATTTTCCTTTTTATCTCTCTTCTCTATCTTCTTTTTCTTCTTTATTTCTTACCTTTCTTCATCTTCTCCTCCTCTCCCCCTTTCTCATCTCTCTTCTTCTCCCCTCAGTCATCTCCATCTTCTTTCCTTCATTCTCCTTCTTACCCTTTTTTTTCTCTCTTCATCGTTTGCCTTTATCTTTTTTTTCTTCTTGTATTTCCTTTTTTCTTCTTCTTTTCTCCTCTAAGTTTTCTTCTTCTTTTTTTATATAAGCTATTTTTCCGTCTTTCCCTTCCTTTCTTCCTCATCAATTTTCAGTTTTTTTTTTTTTTTTTTTTTTTGGCACTCAGTCTTTTTTCTTCTCTTTTCCTCTCTTCTTTTCTTCCTTTCTCTCCCATCTTTTTCCAGGCATTAGATTCATTCCCCTCTTCATCATCTCCCTCTTTTTTTCTTCGCTTCCCTTCCCCTCCATTCCCCTTTTCTCATTTATTATGCTTC
>NC_066519.1:17568648-17578648 GCF_024679095.1 Eriocheir sinensis
TTCTAGCTCTTTTCTCTTTAACTAATCATCTGTTTTCTTCTTTTCTTACTGTCTTCAGGTAGCCAATCACAGCCTTCCACCGTCAAGCACACAGCCAACAGCGTCACGTCAAGCCTCACCCCGTTTTCTTTATTTTCCTAGCCAAGTTTTTAGGGGTCACTTGCCGAGCTACTCAACAAGCTTGCCTCAGTCTTTTGACCAATCAGCTGCCTTCCTGCATTTCCTTTAGCCAATCAGCCCGCGATCCACTTTTCCTTTGAGCAATTACGGTTTTTCCTTGCTTCCTTCTCCCTCTATCTCACTCTCTCACTCACTCTCTCTTCACCTCTCTCTTTCTCTTACTCTCGAGATTTTTCTGCCTTCAAGATTTGTCTCGTTTTTAGGTTTTATTCTTTGTAGTTTTATTCTGTTTTATTAAGAAAAAGAAAGGAGAATTAAAGGAAAATTTACTAGTGACAAGAAAGGCCGCAATATAATCTTAAGAAAAGGGTAAAAAAATATATATTCATTTAGATTCATTTATTTATCCATCTGTTTTGTTTTTGTTTTAGTCATGTTAATTTCGTAACACCCAATTTATCATCATTCTTTTTTTTATCATCTCCTGTTTTACATTTCCTCTCTTTGTCTTCTTTCATATCGTGTTGTCTTCCTATTGCATTTGTTATTCTTCCTTCTTTCGTTTTTCTTTTCTTCTCCTTACCTATTTTTTTTCTTTTTTTTCTGTTTACCTAAATTATCATCGGTTTGGTTTGGTTTATTCCATTCTGTATTTTCTGTCCCATGTAGGTTTTTCTTCTTGAGTCTCGTGTTTTCTTCTTTTGCCTCTCCTCCTCCTCCTTCTGACCTTTTCTTCGTTCCCATCTTCCTCTCGAGTCCTGAATCTCCGCTTTCTTCTTCCTTCCCTCGTCCATCCTCGTTTGTTTTCTCCATCTTTTGTCATCCTCGCATGCATTCCATTCTCCAAAGGCTTCTCCCCCTCCTCCTCCTCTTTTTTTCTCCTCTTTTCTTCTCCTTCCTCTTGGTTCTTTTGCTTTTTTTTGGTCCTTTTCTTTCCCCCTCTTATTCCTTCTCCTGTGCTTATTCGTACACTATTTTCTCCTCCTCTTTCTCCTCCATTTCTCTCACTTCATTTTTATTCATTGTTCTTTTCCTCTTTTCACCGTTTGCTTCTTCCTCCTCCTCCTCCTCCTCTTCTTCCTTCTCCTTTCCTCACCATTTTCCTATTCCCTTTTATTCCTCCTTCATCTCTCACTTCATTTTTATTCCTTGTTCTTTTCCTCTTTCCTCCGTTTGCCTCTCTCCTCCTCCTCCTCTTCTTCTCTTCACCTTTTTCCTATTCTCTCCCTTCCTCCTCCTCCTCCTCCTTTTCCTCTCCTCTCGCACCCTTGTTTACCACCTCAAGCTTTCCCTCCCCCTCTCCTCCTTTCTCTCCATCCCTCCCTCCTCTCCCTCCCTCCCTCCCTCCCTACTAGAGCAAACATCAGGGAGGAGAGAAAAAATATATGACGCCATTTATTTTCCTCACTGAATCGAAAGGCGATGGAGGAGGAGGGGCAAAAGGTCTCCTCCTACTGTTGTTGTTGTTGTTGTTGTTGTTGTTGTTGGTGGTGGTGGTGGTGGTGGTAGTGGTGGTGGTTGGTCTTCTTTTTTTTTTTCCTTCTTAATCTTCCTTTTTTTTGTATTTTTCTTTTTTTTTCCAGTTGCTGTTGCTGATGTTTTTTTGTCTTATTTTTGTTTTTTCTTCGTTTTCTTCATTCTCTTGCCTTCCTTTCTTTCTCGTCTTCTGTATCATCATCATCATCATCATCATCATTTTCTTCATATTTCTTCTTTTCCGACGCGTTTTCTTTTTTCTTCTTCATCATCAGCATTTTCCCTTTCGTTGTCTTCTTCGGCTTCCTCTTCTTCACCTTTTTCATCTTCTTCCTTCTTCTTATTCTTCATTTTGTTGTTGTTTCCCTATTATTTTCTTCTCATTATTCCCTTCTATTCAGTATTTTCCTCATTCTTTTCTCTTGTTTTTTCTCTTGGTTGTTTATGAAATTCCTCTTAGTGTTACATAAGTTTAGACTCATTGCTCTCTCTCTCTCTCTCTCTCTCTCTCTCTCTCTCTCTCTCTCTCTCTCTCTCTCTCCCTTTATCCCCCTTTCTTCCGTCTCCTTTTTCCTTGTCCTAAACTAATCCCATAATCCTTGTCGCTCTTTCTCTCCTGTTTTTTTTTTGTTGTTGTTGTTTTCGTTTTTTTTCTTCTTCTTTTTTCCTCCTTCCTTCGTCGCCTCCCTTTTGTTTTTGTTTTGTTTTTGTTTTTCGTTTTGTCTTTTTTTTACTTGTTTTACTTTTTTTCTCTTTTGCATTTTTTTTTTCTCTTTTACATCTTTATTTATTTTCTCTTCATTTTCGTGTTCGTATTCTTCTTTCCTCTCTTTTCTTCTCTTTCCTTGCATTTATCTTTTATTTTATTTTCTCTTTCCCATCTTTTCATTTTCTCCTCTTCTGCGTTATTCATGTTCGTCATTCCTTTCTCTTTCTTTTACTCCTGTTTTCTTTTCTTTTTTTTCTTTTTTCCTTATTTGTTTCTTATTTCTTTTTTGGGTTTTTTTTTTTTTTTTAGATTTAAGGTTTTGGTTCAATTTGTAATGTAGTTTTTCTTTATTTCTTGAAGCGTAATTATGTGTTCGAGCGTAATTAGCCTTTGAGAGAGAGAGAGAGAGAGAGAGAGAGAGAGAGAGAGAGAGAGAGAGTTCACAATGACACTAACGCTAATAATAATTCTCTCATTCTCTTTTTGCCACCGTTTTGTCATGAATTCTTGAACCGCCATTAACAAAAAATAACAAATGAAGGTTTTAAATCAAGCGAGTGAATGAGAATCGTTCAAATAATTTATGGCTCTTTATTATTACGTTTTCTTATGCTCTATCATGCTTAGGGTCATTATTATAGCTTGTTATCCTTTGTAGCTAAAAAAAAAAATACATAAGACATAGACATAGAGAAACAGGTGATAGGAAGAGAGAAGTGAAGATAAGGGAAATTTGGGTACGAAAAAGGGAAAAAGAAGGGAGATGATTAGAAAAAAAAGGGGAAAAGTAGCAGAAAGGAAGGTAGATAAATACAAAAACCTTTCTCCCATTTATATCTCATCAACGTTTCTTCTCTTTTTCTTTCACGTTTCTTCTTTCATCTCCTTTTATCATCTTGTTCTTCATCCTTCTCTTCCTCTCAGGCAGAACAGGCAGAAAAAGAAATGAGAAGAGAACTGTAAAAGGATTGAAGAAAAATTGAATGTCAGAAAATGAGAAAAGAATGGATGGAGAATGAAAAGAAGGGAAGAAGGATGAGAGTAAAATAATAGAGGGAAAAAAAGAGTAGAAAGAAAAGTAGATAAAGAAGAACAGGCAGAAAAAAAGAGAAGAACTGTAAAAATAATCGAAGAGAAATTGGAAGGAAGAACCAGAGAGAGAGAGAGAGAGAGAGAGAGAGAAGACGTACTCAAAAGAATGAAAAGAATACGAAATAAAAAAGAAGGGAGGAAGGATTAACGATAACGGAAATTGAGAGAGAGAGAGAGAGAGAGAGAAGCCCCTGCCACACTTCAAGGAAATTGGGGGGCGTTTTAGGGGGGACTGAAGCCAAACAAAAAGACAACAAACATACTGAAAACGACATAATTCAAGACCCCAAACACACACACACACACACACACACACACACACACACACACACACACACACACACACACAAGATAGAGAGGAAGATAAGGAAGGAATGATGATAAATAGATAAAAAGATAGATAGATAGAAGGTAATAAAAAAGATAGATAATAAAAGAGAAGATAGAAGTAAGATAGAAGGTGAATGGACCTCCCTAGACACACTTGCGTACACACATGCAAAGAAAATGGAGTGTTGGAGAAGAGGAGAAAGAAAAAAATTAGGGGAAACACAAGAAAAAATGAAGAAAATTAAAGAAAAACGGAACCAAGGAGAAGGAAAACAAATGCGAGATAGGAAAATTGAAATGTTGTAAAAGAAAAATGAGGAGAGAACGTAGAAAGAAATTGGCGAGATAAAACAAAGGCAAGGAAGCGATAGGACAGGAAATTGAAGACTTGGAAAAGAAGACCAAACAATAAAAGAGAAAACGAGGAAGGGGATAGAGGAAAGACTAAAATTGATTGCCGTGAACGAGTAAACGAAAAAATATACGAATACGAAGATAAAGAGAGGAAAATAAAAAGAAGAGAAAATATGAAGTTGGAGAAAAGATAAGAAAAATAAATAGGAGAACAGATTATACTAAAAACAGAGAATGTATTAGTTTAAGAAAAGAAACTAAGGTGACTAATAGGAAAGATAAAAGGAAATGAAAGAGAGAACTTGGAATTTTGAGGAAGGAAGAAAAATTAAGAAAAAAAGAACGTAAAAAGAGAATGGAGTAACGGACAGAAAGAGACAAGGAGAAAGATAAAGACAGAAAAATATATAAAGAAAATAATTGAGAATAGGATAGAATAGGGAATAAAAACAGTTCCGTGGAAGAAAAAAAAGATAAAAGAACGTAAGAAGAAAGTGAAGTAATGCAAAAAAAATGGTCAAGGAAAAAGATAAAGAAGACAAAATATAAAAAAAAGAGAATGAAAAGTAGAAATAGAAAAAGGTTATAAAATGAGAGTGAAAGATAAAGGAAAATTTAGTACAAAGTAGAAAAGAAGGAGAATGATGAAAGGAAAAGAGGGGAAGAGGAGTAAGAATAAATAAAAATAGGAATAAAGAAGGAGTAAAGAAAGGGAAGGAACAAACCTGAATGCCGTGAAAGAGAAGGAGAAAAGAAGATTAGAAGAAAGTGGAGGAAGGATAAAAAAAGATAAAGGAAAATTTTGTATAAAGTAGAAAAGAAGGAGAACGAAGAAAGGAAAAGAGGGGAAAATGATGGAAATAAATAAAAACAGGAATAAAGAAGGAGTAAAGAAAGGTAGTGGATAAAACTGAATGCCGTGAAAGAGAAAGAGAGAAGATAAGAAGAAACTAGAGGAAGGGTAAAAAAAAATAGGCACAGACAAAATTATAAAAACGGAAATTGAAACGTCGGAAAAGAAGATGAGAAACGAGATAAAAAGTAGTGTTGAAGAAGATAAAGAGGATGAACTGATGCAGAAAACTGATTATTGAAGCAGATAAAAAAGGCGAAAGGAAAAGATTAAAAAAAAATATGAATGGTGAAACGAAAGAAGGAAGAGAAAACAGATAAATGTAAAAAAGGAGAATAAAAATAAATATACGAACAGAATACTTTAAAGAACAGATTGTATTAGTTTAAAGAAGAAGGAATGCAAAGGTGGCCAAGATTAGGGAGAAAAGAAACTAAGAGAAAAAAAGAAGAAAATATGATGATTGAGAGAACAAATTACATAGTTACAGAAAAAAAATGAAGTCTTAGAAAGGAAGGGAAAAGAGAATGAATGAAGAGAGAAAAATAGATTGGAGAAAAAGAGGAAAAAAAGAAGTACTGAAATAGAAGATAAAGAAAAGAAAAATTAACATAAAGCAAAATAAAGTAACAAACGAAGAGAAACTTGAGAAAATAACGCAAAGAATGTAAAATAGAGGTAAGAATGTGTGTGTGTGTGTGTGTGTGTGTGTGTGTGTGTGTGTGTGTGTCCTGGGAGTTCTTTAACGTTCCAATTTGTCTGAAGGAAGAGAAAGAGGAAAGGAGGGAGGGAGGAAGGGAGTGACGGAGGAAAGAGAAGAGAATGGAGAGGGGAGGGAAAGACTCATGAGGAGGGAAGACTGAAGGAGTGACAGGGAATGAGGAGAGAAGGACAGGGAGGGTAAAGGACGTGAAGGAAAGGATAGGAATGGAGGAAGGGGCAAAAGGAAGGTAAAGGAACGAGGTAAGAAGAGAGTAAGGGTCAAAGAAAGGAAGAGAGGGAAGAAGAAAAGAAAGGTAGGAGAGAGGAGAAAAAAGAGAGCTTGAGAGAAAAGAAGGAGGAAGATAAATAAGGAAGAAGGGAAAAAGTATGAGAGTATAGAAGAAAAAGGAAGGAAACAAGACGGTAGAGAAAAATGGAGGAAAGAAAAGGTCAAAGTGTTAAGGGAGAAAATGGCGAAGAAGGAATAAGGAAAGGGAAATTGAGAACAGACGTAGAAAGGAAAAATAGATAATGGAAAAGAAGAAAAACGAAAGCTGGCATAGAGGAAATAAGGAAAAGATGAAAATGAGGGAAGGAAGAAAGGAAGGTATAGAAAAAAATAGAAAAAAAAAGAATGAATGAAGAGAAAAAAATAGATCGGAGAAAAGAGGAAAAAAAATAAGTATCGGAAAAGAATACGAAAAAAAATGAAGTACTGAAAAAGATAAAGAAATTAACAAGAAGCAAAATAAAGAAACACACGAAGAGAAACTTGAGAAAATAATGCAAAGGATGTAAAATAAAGGTAAGAAAAAGAGGAAGTTGGGAAGGAAGGTTCGGAAGAGAGCAGGAAGGGAGAGAGGGAAAGAGGGAAAGGAGGGAAGGAGGGAAGGGATGGAGGAAGGAAGGGAGGGACAGTGGAAGGAAAGAGAATATGATGAGTCGACTTATGACCTTTCGTCTGACTGAAGATGATAAAACTTCACTCAATTCTTGCTTATTTTTCGTTCTTTTCTTTGTTGATATTGTCCGCCCGGCGCCACTCAGCTCACTCTCCAGTTACCCTTTTGTCAGGCAGGTCACTCAGTCTTTCACTCATTCACAACGATCCAACATTAGGTCATCACGTCAGTCAGTCAATTAGTCAGTCAGGCAATCTTTCACTCATTCACAACGATCCAACATTAGGTCATCACGTCAGTCAGTCAATTAGTCAGTCAATCATACATATTCAGGACGATCCAATATACAGTCATTTACCAGGCCAGTCAGTCAGTCAGTCAGTCTTTAATTTATTCACAACGATCCAACATTAGGTCATCAGGTCAGTCAGTCAGTCAGTCATACATACTCAGGACGATCCTATATACAGTCATTCATCAGGCCAGTCAGTCAGGCAGTCAGGCAGAAATCAATTAGTCAGTCAGTCTTTTGCTTATTCACTAAGGTCAAATATTCAGTCAGTTAGTCAGTCAATCGTACTTATTCACGAAGATCCATTATTCAGTCAGTCAGCCAGTCACTCCATTATTTACGAACATCAATCATTTAGTCTCTCGCTAGCTCAGTAGGTTAGTCAGTCAGTCAGTCAGTCACTCACTCACTCACTCACTTTTATTTACTCACATAGACTTTTCATTCGGTTAGTCTGTCAGTCAGTCGGTGTGTCAGTTAGTTTGATATTTTTTTCCGTTAGTGGTGAAACGTAGAGCCTGGCCTATGTACACACACACACACACACACACACACACCACACACAACATTCATCAAATAGAGAGGAAAAATACTGCCGTTACAAATCACAAATAATTTATGTACGAAAAAAACTTCCATATTTTTTTTTTTCATTGCACATATATAAACACGGTCACTTTATTATTATTATTATTATTATTATTATTATTATTGTAGTGGAGGAGGTTAGAGAGGCAATCAGTAACATTTTATCATTCTTCGCTGTAATTTTTTTTCCATTTATCTTTTTGTGGTTTGTTTATTGTTATCTTTGTCTCCAGTATCCTTTGTCTGCGTATTAACCTTATTTTCCTCTTTAATAGTCGTTGTTTATAGTTTTGTTTGCTTGGTTATCTATGTTTTAAAAAAACATTGTTGTTAGTATTTATTTTATGCTTGTTTCCATCGCTATGTTTATACAATTACTTGTTTTCCTTTGCCATTGTTTATTTGTTTACTTTTCATTTTGTTTATATTCATTCCAGTTTTTCAGTTGTTAATGTTTATACTTCTCTACCGCTTTGTTTTTTCGTTGTTTTCACTGGTTATTGTTTCCTTGTTTACTTCCCCATGCATATACTCATCCTTTTTTTCTGTAATTCTTCTTCGTTTGTTTATCTATTTGTTTATATTCGTTGTTTTCAGTAGTTGTTTGTCTCTATGTACCTCAATGTCTAAACCCTTCATTGCTTTCTTGTTTGCTATTTCACCTCTTTATATTCATCCTTGCTTCCAGTCGTTATTGTTTACTTGTTTACCTCTATATAATCTGCGTTGTTTTCCATGGTTACTCTTGTTTATAGTCATCATTGTTTTCAGTCTTTATCGTTCGCCTGTTTACCATTCAATGTCTATATTCATCCTTGTTTATTAGTCTACCTCTATATAAAATCGGCGTTGTTTTTCGTAGCTCTTCTTGTTTATAATCATCCTTGTATGTCTCAAATCATCCTCGTTTGTCACTCTACCTCAATATATAATCCGCGTTGTTTTTCGTAGTTATTCTTGTATATAATCCTTGTTTTCAGTCTCTAGTGCTCGCCTGTTTACCTCCACCAGTGACGCAGGTCGGGCAAAACAAAGGTACAGAGGGGAAGACTTTTAGAGCCGTATTTTGCGCTAATCGCCCGTCGTTTGTTTTAAGGGAACGCCGAGGTCTCCGCCCGCTCTGTCTTCCCTCCCATTATCTTTGAAAGGATTTTAATAGAGCGCATTATCGCTTTCCCCTTTCCCCTTTCTCTCTCTCTCTCTCTCTCTCTCTCTCTCTCTCTCTCTCTCTCTCTCTCCCCGGATAAAGTCACAACCTATTTTTCCTTTTTTTCTTTTTTTATATATATCTTATTGTTTCCCGTTTTCCTTTATTTCGCTTCACAAAGATTAGCAATTCCGCAGACTACGAAAATAACTTAATATTGCTCGTTTTTGTTCCTTTTATTGTATTTTCTTTTTTTTTTCTGGATAGAGTCATCACGTCTAACCTATTTTTCTTTTATATTTTCTTTCTTTTCCTACACATCTTTTTTTATTTACTTCGTCTTCGTGTATTTTCATTCACAAACAAAAACAAGATTAAAAAGAGTAGTCGTCGTTGCTGCTTGTTATTGTTTTGTTTTGTTTGTTTGTTTGCTGTCGTGTTGTCTTGTTTGTTGTTTTGTTGTTACTCTTGCTTGTGTTGCCTCTACATTCTCCTTTTTCTTCTATATTATATCTCCTAATTTTCTTCATTCACAAAACAAAACAAAAAAATCACAGAAAATAACTCCAAAGACTAATCCTTCGTTGTTCCCGTCATTGTTTTACTTGTTTTGTTTGTATACTGTTGTGAATTTTCTTCATTCACAAACAAAACAAAAAAAATCACACAGAAAATAACTCAAAAGACTAATCCGTGTTGTTCGGGTCGTTGTTTTTCTTGTTTTGCTTGTATACTGTTGCGTTGCTTTGTTGTTCCTGCTCGCGTTGCCCTGTTTTGCGGCGCCGCGGGTAAAGTATTGCTATTGGTAAACACACATCCATCGCGGCGCGGGGAGGAGCGCTAAAATATATGGATTTATTGTGGAACTCTGGTGCGCGGCGCTCTTTTTTACTCAATGTTAAACTGGATTTGTGGCGTTAAGAGCTGTGGGTGGTGGAGGTGGAGGGTGGAGGGAGAAAGGAAGGATGGATGAGGGGAAGGAGGGGTATGGATGAGGTGGAAGGATGAGGGGAAGGAGAGGAAGGATGAGGGGAGAAGGAGGGATGAGGGGAAGGAGAGGAGGGATGAGGAGGAAGGATGAGGGGAGAAGGATGGATGAGGGGAAGGAGAGGAGGGATGAGGAGGAAGGATGAGGGGAGAAGGAGGGATGAGGGGAAGGAGAGGAAGGATAAGGGGGAGGAGAGGAGGGATGAGGAGGAAGGGGAAGGAGAGAGAGAGAGAGAGAGAGAGAGAGAGAGAGAGAGAGAGAGAGAGAGAGAGAGTGTTTGTAGGTCTGATTCTGTACAATATTTTGCCTCTCCCTCTTCCTCAGTCTATCGATCTATATATCTATCTAATCTGTAGCTGCTAATAAAATAAAATAAAGCCAGAATAAGTAGGAAAATTAGAAGAAAAAGATACGTAGGAAATGAAGAAAACATAGCACTGAAAATCA
>NC_066519.1:17583648-17713648 GCF_024679095.1 Eriocheir sinensis
GAAGGGGGAGACTGCGGCGCTCCTGAGGCTGAGTATGGGAGGAATCTGCAGGGGATGAGGAAGGGAAGGGGACTGTTTGGAATGAAGATGTAGTGCTGAGTGTGTGTAAGAAATGGGAGAGAGTGGTGTGAGAGAGAGAGAGAGAGAGAGAGAGAGAGAGAGAGAGAGAGAGAGAGAGAGAGTGGAAGTATGTTGTGATAGAGAGAATATGTATAGTGTGAGTGTGGTATGTTGAGAGAGAGAGAGAGAGAGAGAGAGAGAGAGAGAGGGGGGGGAGCACTAAAGAAAGGGAATAAGAACATAAAAGAACTTAGAGAAACATAAAACAGACAGAGAAGAAAAGAAAGGCTGTTTAATGTTTAACTAGGTGAGAATAGAACGATAGACAGATAGAGAGAGAGATAGAGAGATAGACAGATAGAGAGATAGACAGATAGAGAATAAGGCAATAATAAAGATGAAATGACAGTAATAAAGAAAAAAACGTAAAGAAATTTGACCAAAAAAAAACAAGAAACGAAAATGAAGAAAATACATAAAAAGAATCAGCTAGGAAAAAAAAGTGAAAGTAGACAGATGAAAAGGAAAGGTGTAAGATAATAAGATAATAAAATAATAAAGAAAAAAAAGTAAAAAAAGCCATAGCAAAGAAAAAAAGAAAAAAACACCAAGAAACGCAAAAGAAGAAACAAAAAAAAAAAACTACCAAAAAAGTGAAAGTGAAAAAAAAGATGAAAGGGAAAGTGAGGGTTCGAATCTCAGGTGTAAGGGGGGCACAGGTAAACCTTGATCCTCTCCCCTCGCTTCCCTTTCATGTAGGTGGAATCGAACGCTGACCACAGGGCGATGAGACGATGAGTCAACACCCTTGCCTTCAATATCACCGGGTGGTCATCTGGTAGAGAACAAGATGGAGGAGGAGGAGGAGGAGGAGGAGGAGAGGAAGAGGGAGGATGAAAAGGAGGAATAATTTTGTTTGAGAGAAAGAGGAAGAGAAGAAGGGAAGAAGATAAGAGGCGAAGAAAGAGAATAAAGAGGAGAAAGAGAGAGCAATGAAGAGGATCAATAAGAGGGTGAAGAAGGAAGACGAATAATTTATTAGGAGAAAGAGGAAGAGAAGAAGGAAAGGCGATAACAGGAGAAGAAGAGGAAAAAAGAGGAAAGAGGGTAATTAAGAGGATAAAGTGGTAAGAGAATAAGAGGAGAAGAAGGGGAATAAAGAGGAGAAAGAGAGAGGTAGTGAAGAGTATCAGTAAGAGGGTAAGGTAGGAAGAGGAAGAATTTCTAAAGAGGAAAGGAGGAAGAGAAGAAGGAACGGCAATAAGAGGAGAAAGAGAGGAAAAAAGAGGAGAAAGAGGGTAATTAAGAGGATAAAGTAGTAAGAGGAATAAGGAATGGAATGAAAAAGAGAGAGAGAGAGAGAGAGAGAGAGAGAGAGAGAGAGAGAGAGAGAGAGAGAGAGAGAGAGAGAGAGAGAGAGAGAGAGAGAGAGAGAGAGAGAGAGAGAGAGAGAGAGAGAGAGAGAGAGAGAAAAAATAAATCAAGAATTGGGAAAAGTCACTAAAAAAAGGAGAAAAGGAAAACAAGAATGGAAAATTGGAAAAAAGGAAAAGTTGAAGAATTAGAAAGATACAATGGAAGAGGAGAAAGAGGAAGATGAAGAGAACTAAACTGAAGATGGGCGGGTTTGAAGAGGGCTTAAGAGGGGCAAAGAAGTCGCTGAAAGAGGAGAGAGGAGAAAAAGAAGACTGGCAGAAAACGAAAAGGAAATGGAGAGGAAGAGAGAGAAATGAGGGTAACGAGGAGACCGTGAAGGAAGGCTGAGAACTTGAAGAGGAATGAAGGAGGGAGATGGGCCATTCAGAGAGGTAAAGAGGAGGAGACGAAGCGAAGCAACCGAAAGAGAGGAAGAAAAAGGAATAGAAGAAGGAGGAGAAACAGAAAGGACAAGCCGATAACGAACTAAAATTGAGAGACAGAAAAAGACCGGTCAGCAAAAATATAGAAAATGTAAAGAGAAGAAGAGGGAAGCAGGAAAAAACGAAGGAAATGCGAAAAAGAAAACTAGAATGCATATAAATAAAAAGAAAAGAAAAAGAGGAATGTAAAATTGAAGTTCTGAGCTTAACCACAAAACTTAGAATAGACGGGAGAAAGAGAGATAAAGAAGAGAAATGAAGAATCGAAGAGGTGTAAAAAAAAGAATAAAGAAGAGAAGGAAAGAAAATGGAGGAAGAATAGGAGGAAAAGAAAAAGGAAGAGGAGAAACTAGCGAATAATTTAGAATATTATTAAGATGTGTGTGTGTGTGTGCGTGCGTGTGTGTGTGTGTGTGTGTGTGTGAGAGAGAGAGAGAGAGAGAGAGAGAGAGAGAGAGAGAGAGAGAGAGAGAGAGAGAGAGAGAGAGAGAGAGACCCTACAAATCTCCCACGTAATGAAAGTATCAGATCGCATTACCATCGATTCGGATCCCAAATATCATGAGTGTACTTTACGATTATGTTAACGATTGGAGAATAAAGGATTATGTCAGCCATTTGGTGCTTAATTATGATTTTAATTAGAAGTATTTATGCATCGCCGATCAACAAGAACAGTGTGAGGGCTGTATTGGGACGCTGTATTGGCTTGGCGCGAGGAGAAAGAATATGTTATTGTTGTTTTTTCTCATTATTTTTTCGATTTTTTTTTTTTTTTTTTTTTGGTTATTGTTTCGAGAAATGTTGATTTTTTTCTTTTTTTGCTGTTTTTTTTTGTTTGTTTGTTTGTTGTATTCGTATTTTTGTTTATTTTTGTGCCTTGTCCGTTTTTCCTTTCCGTTTCTTTTATTTTTCGTCCAGTGACTCATGATTTTAGCAAAGATTGGTTTTTTTTCTCGTATTCTTTTCTGTTGGTTGTTTACAAGTTTTTTTCTTTCTTGGTCATCTTTCATTTTTTCTCATTCTCATCTTTTTTACCCACTCTACGTCTTCGTCTTCCTGTGTTCCTTTATCTCTCATGTTTCCGTAATGCAGCTCACTAAAGATTTGACTAACTATATCATCCTTTCATATATATTTTTGTTATCTTATCTTCCTTTCATCTTTCTTCGTAGTCACTCGCATGTTCCGATTCATGTTATGCCTCATCCATTACTCTTCTCTTTCCTGTTCCTCATCCTTTCGTCCACAAATTCCTCCTCCTCCTCCATGCCATTTTTTAGCTCTGTCACAGTGGTAGAAGTAATGCCAAGAACGTGACCTTATTAGCCAGACACCTTACATACCTCACCTTACCTGCTGCCACGCTAATTCTGTCCTTTTCTTCCTCTTCCTCCTCCTGACCCTCTTCCTCCTTTTTACCTTTTTTCTTTATTATTGGTCTTGTTTTTGTTGATTTTCTTTCTAGTTTTTCCTTTTCTCCTTCTCTTTCTCCACTTTCTCTTTTTACTCGCCTTTTTCTCTTTATTACTGGTTTTGTTTTTTGTTGATTTTCGTTGTAGTTTTTCTTTTGCTCCTTCTCTTTCTCCTCTTCCTCATGTTACTCCTCTTTTCTCTTTATTTTTCTTTTTTTTGTTGATTTTCTTTCTTTCTTGTTTTCCTTTTTCTCCTTCTCTTCCTCCTCTTCCTCTTTCCACTCCTCTTTTTCTCTTTATACTTCGTCTTGTTTTTTTGTTGATTTTCTTTCTTGTTTTCCTGTTTCTTCTCCTCCTCTTCTACCCTCCTAATTTTGCCTATTATTCTGCTCTTTTATTTTCGTTCTCGTTTTCCTTTTCCCCTTCTCCTCCTCCTCCTCCTCCTCCTCCTTTACCTCCTGTCTCTGCTGTTGATCTCTGGCACGTCGTATTCCGTTTTCTTTCTGTTAATGCCTTCAGGGACCCCGGAACTTGAAGGGGTGACTAATGTTGAAGGAACACGCGACACACACAGAAATTCACACCAAAGAAATACGATAATAATCACTCCTTTTTTCCATCAGGTATTAGGAACCATTTCTTAATATAGTCGTTCTGCATTTTTTTCGGCCGTTTTCATTAATCCTTTCCACATTTTTTTCCGGTCTTTATATTATTTTCTCTTCACCCTTTTCATTTTTGTATATTTTTTCTATTTTTTTTTCATCTTGTTCCCTTTGGTCTTCAGTGCTATGTTGTTTTGATCCTACGTCTCTTTCTCTTCTTCTACTGATCCTCGTAATTCTTTGTTTCTTTGTGGTAGGGTTCAGAACTTCAATCTTACATTCCTCTTTTTTTTTCGTTTTATTTATATGCATTCTAGTTTTCTTTTTTTTTATTTCCTTTGTTACTTCCTTCTTCCCTCTTCTTCTCTTTCCATTTTTTTAATTTTTGCTGACCAGTCTTTTTCTGCTTTTGCTTTTTTTTAATAATCTAATCTAATCTAAGTTTTTTGGAGGTAGAAGCAGAAGAATTAAGGTTTTCATGTTCATTTCGCCCTTGGTTAGCGTCATGAAGGGAATTAGTCGTTAGTATGTTGTATCTTGCTTTTATTTACCTGTATTTTTCGTGGTTTAATTGCTTTCACGTTAGTTAGGGTAGAAAGACTGACTGTAAAGGGGAGAAAGGAGAGGGAAAGAATGTAAAACGAAAGATTCTGTGGTGTTGGGTCTTGCTTTTAGGTACCTGTATTTTTCGTGGTTTACTTCATATCTCGTTGGTTAGGAAGAGAGACTGATTTTGGCGAAGGGAAGAAAGTAAAACAAAGGATAAAATGTGTGTGTATGTGTGTTTTATTGGGGGAATAATGGTACCGTAAGAACAGGAAACATAAATATAAAAAAATAAAATAAAAACAACTCTCCTCTCTCGCCTCCGCCTGATCCTCCCTCAATGGTGTTTACTCTAATACTTGAACCCATTCTGAGACGCCGGGCCGCGGGGATTAAAGGTTCGCGCTCATCCCTTCACTCCGGCTAATTAAGAACAGTCAAACTCGCCTCTAAGTACACGAGCCTCTTAATAACGCTCTTCGGGGCCTTCCTTCCTCGGCGTGTTGTTGCAAAGTTGGGTTACGCGGTGCGCCAGCGGGCCGAATTAAGGCGCGTCGAAACCTATGCCAAGTGGATTCAAACGCCTCCTGCTAAACGCCTCATGCATGGTAAAGGTTTAAGATGGTGTTTGATTCTCTTGTTTCTTCTTTGCGTGTTTTTTTAGTGCATTCTTTCATTTGTGTTTTGCTTCATTCGTTGTTGTTGTTTTCAGTTCGTTCTCTTCTTCATTCCTTCCTAATTTCCGTTTTTCTTTCTTCTTCTATTTTCATTTTTTTCTTTCTAACTTTCCATTCTTCGTTTTAATCTTTTCTTTTCCATCTTTCAGTTCTTCTTTTTTTTCATTTTTTCTTTCCATTTTCGTTTCTTCGTCTACATTGTTTTCTTACCTTCTTTCCATTCTTCATATTCATTTTTTTCTGTGCATATGATTTTGTTCTATCCATTTATTCTTTCTTTTCCAGCTTCCTTCCTTCTTTTCCTTACGTCTTTCCTTCTGTTTCGTCTTTCCTTCCTTTCTTCCTCATGTCCTTCCTTCATTTCTTCTCTACATCATTTTTCTTTAATTTCTTTTCATTCCCTTTCATTCCTTTATTCCGTCATTGATTGGTTTCTTTCTCCCGGTGGTATTTCATATGACATTCATCAATACATTCATGCAATCATTCTTTTGTTCGTTCGCGGTGTTAATTCTCGTCAGGATCGGCATATTCATTACCTACATAATTTACACGGTTTTGTTTTCCATGTTATATTTTATTTGTTGTGTGAAACGATGAGGAGGAAGGGAGGTAGACAGGAGAAAGGTAGAAGATTTAGTTTTCACCTCCTTATTAAGTAACAGTTTTCATCTATTTATCTACCTATATTTTTTATCTATTTGTTTTGTCTTCATCTCCCCCTTTTTCCTACTCCTGTTCTCCCTCATTCTGCTACTCATTGTCTTCCTCATTTTCTCTTTATTCCTACTTTTGTTTTGTTTATTTGTCTTGTCCTTTTCTTCTTCCTCCTGGTACTTTTCTCCCTCATTCTCCTTTTCATTCTCTTCCTCATTTTCTTCATATTCCTACTTTTATTTTGTTTATTTGTCTTGTCTTTATCTTCCCCTTCCTCCTACTCCTTTTCCCCCTCATTCTCCTCCTCATTCTCTTCCTCATTTTCTTCATATTCTTACTTTTGTTTGCCTTCCTCCTACTCCTTTTCTCCCTCATTCTCCTCATCATTCTCTTCCTCATTCTCTTCGTCTATTGTTTGCTGTTTTTCTTTTTCTCCTTTCTATCCCATCGCAATCCTTCAGTTCAAATTTCGGTCGTCGACAGGTAACCTCTTTCCTTCAGTTCACATCAAGGTCGTCGGCAGGTAACAACATCTTTCGTTCAGTTCAAATCAAGGTCGGGGGGCAGGTAACATCGCCGGTAACGTTGCTCTCTCACCTAATCCTCTCATCGCACGCAAGTAAGACTGAACTCAACTTAATGTAAATCCCTTCGCCAGACAACATAAGTTTTCTCTCGCGCTCGCAAATTCACCGCCGTCTCGCAGAATATCGAATTAACACGAATAGCTTAAGTTTCGGCCCTCAGTAAATCCAGAGCTGTTTGGATCACGTTTAAGACTCGGTTCTGTTCAGGTTTTGCTTTGCTCTCACATCCCGCTCTTTCGTCTGATTTTATTTTAACTTGAATCACGAAACGCATCCATGTTTATACTGTGAGCTTTTTTGTCTTGATTTAGATTCTCTTTTTTTTATAGCAAAGGAGAGAGTTCAAGGACAGGAAAGAAAAAAGAAAACAACCCGTCATTCACTGTCTTTCTTCTGCGCTTCCACTCTTCAAGATCAGAATTGCGATATCAAATCCTTCTTTTCTATCTTTTATTTAATTTCTTTCTTTATTCTTTCATTTCGTTTTGTTTCCTTTCGTTTCATTCCACAATTTTTCGTTTCTTCATTCCATTCATTCTTTGTTTCTTTATTCCTTCCTTTCATCCTACTTTCTTTTATTTCGTTTATTCTTCCATTCATTCCCTCTTTCGTATGTTCACTTTTTCCACACTTTTTACGACCTTCACGAGATCTCTTTTTATATATATTTCATCTTGCAGTTTGTCCTTTAAATTGTATTCCCTCAAGTTTTTACCTCAAGATTTGTCTCGTTTCAAAACAATACAAAATGAACTGAAACCACACACGTCCACATTTCTTTAAGACACACCAAACCAGAATCTTACATGTATTCCTTTATATACGACCCCTAATCGTTATACCCCGGGCCATATCTCCAAGTTTTGTCATCTGCCGGGAATGTGTAACGGCTGAAAATCACATGCATCCTCACTCTCCCAAGTTTTGACATATCCCTTAAGAATGAAACATGACTCAAAGATGCAAGAAAACCACTGAATTTGTGAATGAGAAAAACTGGGTGGTGGTGGCTGTGGTGGTGGTAGTAGTAGTAGTAGTAATAGTGGTAGGGACAGTTGTGGTTGCTGTAAGTCTTAAGAATGAAATATAACAGAGAGAGATGCAAGAAAACCCCTGAATTTTGGAATGAGCGATACTGGGTCTTCTTTTGTCCCTTGTGGTGGTGACGGGAGTAGTAGCTGGGAATATTTTTTTACAGCAAGGGAGGCATCTCAAGGGTAAAAAAAAAGACAGTAACAGAAAACACGCAATACCCTGCACCAACTAAAGAAAAGAACGAGAGGCCAGTGTGGTACTCATGGCCGTGGTTGCAATAAGTCTTAAGGAATGAAACACGACACAGAGATAGTTGGAAAATACCCCAAAATTTAGGAAGGAGAGAAACTATTACCTGCTGTGTCCTAGTAAAGTGGAGTTAGTGTTGATGGTAGTGGTTGTATTAGTAGTAGTAGTAGTAGTAGTAGTAGTGGTAGTGAATGTAGTTGCAGTAGGTTTTAAGGATGATATACGACACACAGAGAAATGTAAATAACCCCAAAATTTAGAAATTAAAGAAACCATAAACTGCCATATCCTAGTTCTCATGGTTTTGGCAATGGTAGTAGTAGTGGTAGTGCTTGTGATTGCAGTAAGTCTTAAGAGTAAAATATGACATAGAGAGATGCAAATAACCCCAAAATTTGGAAATGAGAGAAGAAAAACGGGGCCTTATTTTGTGGTAGTGATGGTGGCGGCGGTAGTGGTAGTGGTGAAGGTTATGGTCGCACTAACTCACCTGCCTGTACTCATTTCCCGGCGTTCAGGTGTGCATTACCGGCTTAGCTAACGATGCAGGTGTGCCAGGCAGGTGTGCGTGCGTGAGGGCATGTGAGGGAGGAGCATGACAACCCGGAGCAGGAAGGAAGAATGCATGACTTGCTTTCATATCGTGCAGGGAGGGAGGAATGTTGGCAAAGAATGTATATATGCAAGACGCCGCACCGGAAACCAAATTGCCTCACGCGAATTTGAAGAAGCGGAAAAGAGGTGAGGTTACAATGATGATGATGATGATGGTGATGATGAAGGGAGTTATTAGTCGTTGTGATGTTGATGTTTCTTTTGGTTTCGTGTGGTTTTCGTGGTTTACTTCGTGTCTGGTTAGTTATGACAGAAGAATGATTGTAAGGGAAGAAAGAAGAGAAGAAAGTAGAGCGAAGGATTGAAAGTGATTGCTGGGAATGCATTAAAGGGAAGAGAGAGTAAAGAGAGGGATAGGAAGTATTTTGGTGGTGGTTAGTTATGACAGAAGAATGATTGTAAGGGAAGAAAGAAGAGAAGAAAGTAGAACGAAGGATTGAAAGTGATTGCTGGGAATGCATTAAAGGGAAGAGAGAGTAAAGAGAGGGATAGGAAGTATTTTGGTGATATCTTACTTTGTTACGTGTTGTGTCTTGATCTCATGTCTCGTTAGGTAGGAATGAAGAATGATTGCGACGGAGTGTATTAAAGGGAGACGAAGGTAAAAAGAAGTATAGAAAGTGTTGGAAGTATATCTAGCTCTCTGTTTCGTGTTCTTTCTTTGCTTTATTTCAAGTCTCGTTAGTTAGGAATGAAGAATGATTGGAGACGAAGGTAAAAAGAAGTATAGAAAGTGTTGGAAGTATATCTAGCTCTCTGTTTTTCGTTCAATCTTTGGTTTCGTTCATGTCTCGTTAACTATGAAAGAAAAATTAATGCGGGAACAAGAAAGGAAAATTAAAAGACGAAGAAAATAGAAAGAGAAAGAAAAGCGTCTAATTGGGGTGATATCTTACTCCTGTTCCGTGTACTTTCTCTGGTTTAGTTTATGTCTCTTTAACTGGGGCAGAGAAATTATCGTGGGAATGCATGCAAGAGAGAAAAAAAGGGAAGAAAGGAAAAGTGAGGTTGGGAATGATGGGAATTATATTATATTGTTTTGCAAGAGAGAGAAAAAAAGGAAGAAAGGAAAATTTGGGTTGGGAATGATGGGAATGATATTTTATTGTTTTGCAAGAGAGAAAAAAAGGGAAGAAAGGAAAATTTGGGTTGGGAATGATATTTCTATTGAGGTCAGTATATGTTCTGCTGTCTAATCTGTATCGCTACCTTGAAGAGAATTATTGCAGGGAATGTGTAAACTAGAGAAATATCGTCACCCTCATAAAATAATCGCCTAAGTCATTTTTCAGCGATTTCCAAGTTTTTGTCTACATCAAGTTTTCAACACGTGACGCCCATTTTTGTATAGTTGCCTTCGTCATTCAAGGTTTAAGTGTTGTAGAATTGGCCTTTTTATTTCTGCACAAACCTTAACCCAAATGACATGATGACAGTCCTCTTCTGATATCCTGTAAAGTAGAAAATAATGACTTAGGCGGCTTGTTTACAAAGGTGACGATATATAAAATGAGACTGATAATTGTGAGTGTGTGGGGGAATCTTACTGTTATCTAAATTAGCTGTGTACATTTTCCGCGACAACTTTCATGTCTCACTTACCGGGAAAGAAACATGATTGCGAGGAATGAATTCTGAGAAACAATTTGGAAACAGTTTACGTCTTTTATCATCACTGACCTTTTTATTTCCGCATTTCCTGTTAAACATTTTGCCATTACGTGCATCTTTACCCCTATCTGATGTAAATGATGCGATTCTTTACTTATATATAACTTGGAATATGGTAATGAGTGGACAGGTACAGCTCAGGTATAGTGGCAATGAATGGACAGGTACAGCTCAGGTATAGTGGCAATGAGTGGACAGGTACAGCTCAGGTATAGTGGGAATGAGTGGACAGGTACAGCTCAGGTATAGTGGGAATGAGTGGACAGGTACAGCTCAGGTATAGTGCAACACAATTCCCAGCAAAACATAATCTCCAAACACCGGTTCTTAACTGTGGCCGAAGTGACTAATTTGATTCATAACTCCTTTGTATTCCTCAACTCTTGTGACGTTTAATGAGCAATCAGTTTTCATACCTTTAACATTTACTTTACCCATTAACAGTATTTTAAAACAGTAACATGAAAAAGGAGAATTGAGTCTTTATTTTTTTTTTGTTTGTTTTTGTTTTGTTTTAGATATCCCTTGTCTATATATAAACATTCCCTTTTTTTATACTTATCCATTATTAGCTTTACTATCTTAACACTTATTTTTCCCATATTAAAAAGAGTAACAAAAAAAAGCAGAACTGAGTCTATATATTGTTTTAAGTTCATATTTTTTAGCTATTTTCTGACTCTCCATAAACCTTCCCTTTTTCTATCCTCTCATGTATTTTTCACCGGCCCTATAGAGCTCTGCGTTGTACCCTCGTGTATATTGAAGCGCACTAAAGCCAGCAATGTTAATTATTACTCTCCTGCCCTATGTCGGACGTCCGCTTGCTACCGTACACCCGCTGCCCCTGCTCATCTTTTTTTTGCATGCACCTATATTTTTTTTTCACGTATTTTTCATTTTCTCTCTCCCGTGCTCATTAGTTTGAAAGGTGTATAGCATTCGACTCTACCCTACGTTGTTTTTTTTTTTTTATTGAGCAATTTCATTTTTTTTTTCAGTATTTTTTCATTCTTTCCTGTATTGTCCTTTCCTATTTTTCATCGTTTCTTGTGTGTCTGTCTGTCTGTTTGTCTGTTTAAAAGGGATAACCATGACTCGTCTGCTACCTCGATTTTCTTATTTACCTGTATTATTTTTCTTATCTGTTTTTTTCCATCTTTCATTTTTTTTTTACTGTTTCCCTGTCTGCTTGTCTATCTGTTTAAAAAGGAAAGCTAACATATTTTATTTATCTGCTTATTTTTCCATTTCAAAGCTTTCTGTCTGTCTGTATTAAAAAGGGAAAAGACTAACTCTCAACCTACTTACTTTCTTCACTCACTGACATTCATTTCTCTCCCCACCTTTACTCATTCTACCTTTCACTCATTAGCCGAAAAAAAAAACACTCAAACACAAACATAAATATATAAAAAAAATATCACAAAACAGCACAAAACACCCAGCTTGTTACCTACCCTTCGCCCTCCCTGCGCCAGCCGTGCGGAAGCTAACATATAATAATTTCAATAGACAATGCTTTACTACAGCAACGCGCGAGGCCCCAGTACGGTACGGCACATAGGGCGGCCAACCAACGCCCGGGGAGGGAAGGGAAGGGAAGGGAAGGAAGGCAAGGGAAGGAAAGGGAAGGGAAGGGAAGGGAACGGAAGGGTAAGGGTTGGGTAGGGAAAGGAAGGGAAGGGGAGGAAAGGAAAAGGATGGGAAGGGAATGGGATGGAAGGGAAGGAAAGGGAGGGAATGGGATGGAAGGGAAAGGAAGGGGAGGCGAGGTAAGGAAAGGAAGGGAAGGGTAGGGTATGGAAGGAAAGGGAAGGGAAGGGAATAGGATGGAAGGGAAAGGAAAGGGAGGTAAGGAAAGGGATGGGAAGGGAAAGGAAGGAAAGGAAAGGAAACGAAAGACAAGGGAAGGGAAAGGAAGGGGAGGTAAGGAAAGGGTGGGGAAGTTGAGGGAAGTGAAGGGAAGGGAAGGGAAGGGAAAGGGAAGGAAGGAAATGAAGGAATGGGTAGGGAAGGGAAGGGAAGGGGAGTGAAATGAAGTGAAGGGAAGGGAAAGGAAGGGAGGGGAAGGGGAGTGAAGTGAAGTGAAGTGAAATGATGGGAAGGGCAGAGAAGGGAAGGGAAGGGAGGGGAACGGAAGGGAAGGGAGTGCCGCTTGACACACTTGTAAATATAATATAGGTACACAAATTCGCGGCTCGGAGGGAAACGGGGAAACATTTTTGGCGAGGCAGAATTGATGAATCGCTCCGCACGAAGCCTGTTTAATATTTTAGTTTTAATATGTCGCGTTTACCGGGGAGAGAGAGAGAGAGAGAGAGAGAGAGAGAGAGAGAGAGAGAGAGAGAGAGAGAGAGAGACACAGAAGATGGATAAATAAGTATATAAGACAGATAGACAAATTAACAAACATCGAGAGATAAAAAAAAATGGATAGACAGAAAAATAGAATAGACATAGACAGAATAGATAGAAAGACAGACGCAAGCAGACATAGACCTACAGATATTATTATTATTATTATTATTATTATTATTATTATTATTATCTTTTCAGGTACGTGTTGCCATACGCGGTGAGAGGCGTAAGTAACTAAAAATACATTACATTTTTCCTACCCACATGTGATGAGAGAGAGAGAGAGAGAGAGAGAGAGAGAGAGAGAGAGAGAGAGAGAGAGAGCGTGTGCACTTATTTAATTAATTTTCTTAATAGGTGCTAGAAACAGCTGTCAGTTTCAGTAGTGATGACCTCGATGATGACGATGATAATAGTTCTGCATTATTGTGTGACCTTCCTTATGGGCCTGAAATAGCAGTAGTAATAGTCGTAGTAGTAGTAGTAGTAGTAGTAGTAGTAATGATGGTGATGATAGTTTTTGTGATAATGAATTCGTGTGATAAAATATAATTACTTTTACTAATAACAATAACAGACAGACAAACAGAGAAACAGTTAAGCGGGACAGCAGAAAAAACAACTCATTACACAAACAGACGGATAGATATAAAAACAAACCAACAGACAGACACACACACACACACACACACACACACACACACACACACACACACACACACACACACACACACACACACACACACACACACACACACACACACACACACACACACACACACACACACACACACACACACACACACACACACACACACACACACACACACACACACACACACACACAAACATACAAACAAACAAAAACGCATGTATGTATATTGTATTGAATCACTCACCAAAAATAAAAATAAACAATCAAATCTTCTTTTGTCATCATATTTTTCTACGCATCGGTAACGCATTGCAACGCTTCTCTCTCGCCCCCTTTTTCCATTTATGTATTAGTTCCTTTCCGCATTCCGTATAAACAATCGTAAATATTTAATGCAACTCTACGCAACCTTTTCACCATTTTTCACTTTATTATTTTTTGGTGCATCTGGGCGCGGCGAGCAGGTGACGAGCGCTAATGGACTACAGGTAAAGGTGTGTGAAGCAGGAGAGAGAGAGAGGGAGGGAAAGGTAGAGACAGGGGGAGGGGAAAAGGGAAGGAAGAAAAGGAATGGAGTGAAGGAAGGAAGAGGTGAAGAAGTATGGAAGGAGATATACTGAAGAAAGGAGTAAAGGAGTGGAAGGATAAATGAAAAATGACTGACGAGAGGAGAAAAATATGAAGAAAGAGAAAGAAGGAGTATGAAGGAAGGAAGGAAGAAAGGGAATAGAGTGAAGGAGGGGAAAGAGAAATGAAAAATGAGTGACAAGAGTAAAAAAAATATGAAGAAAGAGAAAGAAGGAAAAGTATGAAGGAAAGAATATTTTGAAGGAGGGAGGGAAACTAAAAATAGACTGGAAGAAAGTGAAGATGAAAAGAAAGGTATGAGAAAGAGGAAAGAGCTGAAGAGAACAGAAATACAGCAAGTTTGAGGAAGAAGAACAAAATGGAAGTTGAAAGGCAAAGAAACAGAGAAGGGAGAAGAAAGTAAGACATGGAAGAAAGATCAGAGTATAGAAAGGAACGCAGGAAAAATATGGAGGAGAAAAGAATGGAGGAAAGAAAGGTTTTGTGGAAGGAGGGAAATAAAAAAGAACTTCGAGGAAAGGAGGGAGAAGGGGAGGAGAGCGGAGGACAAGATATGGAGGAGATAAAAGAGTGGAAGAATGCAGAAAATGAAAAAAAAGAAAAGAGGAGAAAAAGGGAAAAAGAAAGAAAATGAAAAAAAGAGAAAAGTTGGAAGGCCATTGCAGAGATCACATGGAAGAAGAAGATGAAGAAGAAGAAGAAGAAAAAAGAAGAAGAGGAAGAAAATGAAAATTCAATAATGGAAAATTAAAAAAAAAAAAAGAGAGATGTTGAAGGTCATTACAGAGATCACATGGAAAGAAGAAGAATTAAAGAAAAGGAAAACGAAAAGGACAAAACAAAACGAAAATTAAATGCGTGACGCGAAAAAAAAGAAAGAAAACAATTGAGAAAATCCAAAAAAAGTCGTGATTGGAGGAGACAGCACAGAAAAAGAATAAAAAAAGAAAAGAAAAAAACAACGAAAAGCAAACGCGTGTGACTGATACGAAAAAAACACAAAGAAAAAATATAAGAAAAAATAAATAAAATCCTAAAAAACGCCGTGATTGGAGGAGACAGCACAGCCCACACGTCACTTTCTCAGCCCACCAATCAGAGGCCTCGGTGATTGATGACTGTTTGCTGATTGGCGGAGGGGAAAAAAGGTAAAAAATAAGAGATTGTCACACCTCCTCCCTCTCCCCTCCCCCCTTCCCTCCTTGCCCGTGGAAGACATAGTGATTAATTACGATCTTGCGTGTGATTGGTCCGCTGAGGGTGAGAAATCTTAGGCTGGGATTGGTTGGGGTTGGTCACTTCCCTCAGCTTGAAATAAGATAGCAAAGGAACAAGATAGTAAATAAATAAGATAGTGAAGAAATAAGATAGTAAAGGATTGAGATAGTAAAGAATTAGTTCGTAATTAATATAAGATTGTAGAAATAGATGTTATAGTATAAGATAATGTAAGATAAACACCGGTGAAGAAGAGAGAGGGGAAATAAATGAGGGGAAACTTAGGAAAAAATGAAGATAGTAAAAGAAAATTAAGACATTAGGAAAACGTGAATAAAAGTAGGTGGAAAATAAGAAAAATACAATAGGAAAATAAAGAGAAGAGTAAAGATATGAAAATAATGAAAAATACAAGAATAGTTATAATGAAAGGTTAGATGACATGCAGGAAAAAAAAGAAGAGAAAAAGTATCAACTCTCAAAATAAAGGTTCGAATCCCATGCACAAAGACATTCGATTCCTTTATAAACACAAAAATAAAAATAAATAAACTCCTATACAGTACAACTTTTTTTTATCCATCTATTGGAGAGGAAATCATTGTAATCCTCCTCTTCTTCCTCCTCCTCCTCCTCCTCCTCCTCCTCCTCCTCCGCCTTTGCCTTTTCGTCGTCTCCCTTTCCTCCCCTTCCGCTGCATCATTTTTCCTCCTCTCGCTGTCATTGGCAACTCTGGCTCTCATTTCCACACCCTTTGTGACGCTGAACAATTGAGGGAGAGAGCGCCCCACCTTCCTCCTCCTCCTCCTCCTCCTCCTCCTTTTCAATTTGACTTCTCTTTTTTTTCGGATTTTCATAATTTTTTTTCTTTCATTATTTATTTTTGTTTTTCTTCTATTTTTTTCTTCTTTCTCCTCTTCTTCCTCCACCTGCTCCTTCTATTCCTCCTCTTCCGCGTACACCATAAACTTTTTTTTTGTTTCTTATTTAGAGTTTCATCACGATCTTTCTCTTTTATTATTTTTTTTGTTTTGTTTTTCCTCCATTCTTTACCTTATACTTCTGTACTTCCTCCTCCTCCTCCTCCTCCTCCTCCTCCTCCTCTTTTTCTTCTTCTTTTTCCTCCTTCCCCACTTTTCTTTCCTTTCGTATCTAATCTTCCAGTTCTTGTTCATCTCACTTTTTCCTTTCCTCTTTTACCAACCTTCTTTTCATTCCCACATTTCTTTCTTATTTCTCTTTCATAACTTTTTTTTAACCACTCTTGCTCTCATATTTTCCCTCTCTATCTTAAACTTTCTTTCTTTTCCCTTTCTTCCTTTCTCTTATCGGCCTTATTTTTTGCTTCTTTTCTCTCGTTGATTCATTCGTTAATCTGCTCTATCTATCCCTTCCTTTCTCCTCTTCATCTTAAATTTCTTCTCTCCCTTCCTCCTTTCCTTTTGTAATATTCTATCCTTCTTTCTTTTTCCTCCTTAAACCTTTCTCTTCTTTCCTCATTTTCTTCTTTATCTTCTACGTTCACCTGTCTCTTTTCTCTCTTTTTTATTTCCTTCTCGTAATCCTTTTTTCTTCCTTCATTCGTCTTCCTTTTTCTTCTTTTTCTTTCCTCTTTTTTCCTTTGTTCTTCTTTCTTTTCGTTTCCTTCATGTTCCCTTTTTTAATATCTTCCTTCCATCGTCATTCTTTTTATTTCATTCTCTTTACCCATTTTTTCTCCCTTCCTTCGCCCTCCATTTCAATTCCTTTTCGTGACTTCGTTTTTCTTCCTTCCTTCGTCCTTCTTTTTTATTTCCTTTTCGATTCCCCTGTTTTTATCTTCCTTCGATCGTCTCCGCTTTCCAAAAAACATCCTCGGCGCCGGAGATAAAATGGATGTTGATGTTGATAGATTGGTAATGAAAAGGAGAGTTATGGAGGCAAATAACCGGCAGAGGACTTCCGACTCACCTGATTTATCACCTGCACACGAAGGTAAGAAAGATGAGAAGGAAAGAAGGAATGGAGAGAGGGAAAAAGATGAGAAGGAAAGAAGGATGGGAGGAAGGAAGGGAAGAAAAAGAGAGCGTAGGAAGGAAAGGAGGAAAGAGATTATTAGAGGGAAGAAGAGGAGAGGAAAAGGAAGAGAGAAGAAGGGAGAGGGTGGAAGGATTGAAGGGGAAAATGAAAGGAAGAAAGAGAGGGAGAAGTTAGGGAACGAAGGAGGAGTTAGTTATAAGAAAGGAGAGGGAGGAAAGACTGAAGGGAGAAAAGTGAGGTAGGAAGAAATAGAGGAAAATAAAGTGAAGGAAAGGAAGAAAATAAATACAGAAAATAAGAAAAAAAGGGAGAACTAAAGGAAAAGATAGGAAGGAAAAAAGGAAAAGAGAGAAAAGAAAAGGAAGAAGATAGACAGAATTGAA
This sequence comes from Eriocheir sinensis, assembly GCF_024679095.1. Classification (NCBI taxonomy): domain Eukaryota; kingdom Metazoa; phylum Arthropoda; class Malacostraca; order Decapoda; family Varunidae; genus Eriocheir; species Eriocheir sinensis. Next base: position 17,600,849 of record NC_066519.1, read on the forward strand.
GAAAAAGGGTGAGAAAGGAGAGGAAGAAGGAAAAAAAAGGAGGAAAATAGGAAGGGAAACACTGCACTAAAGGAAATGAGAGAGAGAGAGAGAGAGACGAAAAAGAAAACCTACCTTGCCAAGAATCTAAGTCATATCCTCTCTTCCTTCTCTCCCTTCCCTCCATTCCCTCCCTCCCTCCCTCCCTTCACCTCTTCCATCAATGTAATCTGACCTCTCGCCTCCTCCCTATTCCTTTTTTTTTCCCTTATCATTCTCTTTATCAATTATTTTTCGAGTTATTTATATTTTCCTTGTTAAACGTTTTCATTCCTCCTTCCTCCTCTTCTTCCTCCTCCTCCTCCTCCTCCTCCTCCTCCTTCAGTTATTTGTGTATAGGCATTTGTTGTTTTAGAAAGGGATCGATTGCATCATCATTATATTTCCATGTGTGTGCTTCCGCCCCCCCCCCCCTCTCTCTCGCTCTCGCTCTCGCTCTGGCTCTGGCTCTGGCTCTCTCCCTATCTCTCTGTGTAGCCGTTTTTCTCCCTCCCTTCCTCTCTCTGTTCTCTCTCTCTCTTTTTCCTTCCCTTCAGTTCCCACCTTGTTCTAGTTTTCGCTTCAGTAGATGAGTTAACAAGGGCGGCAGTCTGTCCTGTTTACGGTACTGATGGGAAGGGAGAGGGAGAAGAGCGAGGGAGAGAGGGAGACGGGGAGGGAGAGGGAGGGAGAGGCAAAGACATGCACCACTAACTCTGACTGGATAGAAAAAGAAAAAAAAGAAGGTAGCATTGTGGTTTTACTAGTGTTACCATTTTAGAATAGAGGAAATAGAAAATGGGAATGGGACCGAGGAGAGAAGGAGAGGTAGAGGTAGACACACCCTATTAAGAATTATATACAGACCATAACTTTGACTTGAGAGAGAAAAAATGTGGCATTGTGATTTTACTAGTGTTACCATATTAGAAAAGAGGAAATAGAAAAAGGGATGAGACCAAGCAGAGAAGGAGAGGGAGAGGTAGACACACCCTATTAAGAATTATATACAGACATTATAACTTTGACTGGAGAGAGAAAGAAAACTGCATTGTGGTTTTATAAAATAGGATCAAAATAGGAGAAGTTAAAACAGCTAAAAAAAGGAAAGAATGAAGGAAAGAAGGTAAAAGTAGACCATTTAGGCGTTAGTGATGAATAATACAAAAAAAATAAAGGAAAGAAATACTATAAACATTGTGGTTATATAAAATAGGATCAAAATAGGAGAAGTTAAAACAGCTAAAAAAAAGGAAAGAATGAAGGAAAGAAGGTAAAAGTAGACCATTTAGGCGTTAGTGATGAATAACACAGAAAAAAATAAAGGAAAGAAATACTAGAAACATTGTAAATAGGAGAAGTTAAAACAGCTAAAAAAAAGGAAAGAATGAAGGAAAGAAGGTAAAAGTATACCATTTAGGCGTTAGTGACGAATAACACAGAAAAAAATAAATTAAAGAAATACTAGAAACATTGTGGTTATATAAAATAGGATCAAAATAGAAGTTAAAACACAGCTAAAAAAAAGGAAAGAATGAAGGAGAGGAAGGTTAAAGTGGACCATTTATGCGTTAGCGATGAATAATACAGAAAAAAATAAAGGAAAGAAATACTAGATAGAGATAATAAAGGGTTTTGTAGAAAGGATAATTAAAGGAAGTTAGAAAGGAGGTAAAAACAAAGGAAACAATGAAGGAAAAATACGAAACTTAAGATGAAGAAAGACCACTTAAGAGTTAGCCATAAAGTGTACCAAAAGGAATGTAGTGAGTTTATGATATATTAAATAGAAGTGAAACGAAAAAAAAAAGAAAGAAAGAAAAAATGAAGTAAATAAAGGAAAAATGTATGTAGTTTATGATGAAGAAAGACCAAAAACAGTAAATAAGAAAATAGGAAAAAAATAAACGAATGTGAGAGAACTTTAAATACATGATAACTAAAGATTGTTTAGATAAAGAAGAAGAATAAAGGAAAAAAAAAAGGTAGTAGATCGAACAAAATAAAAAGAGAAAGTAGCGCCGTTGCTGGGCTAATGAGAGAGAGAGAGAGAGAGAGAGAGAGAGAGAGAGAGAGAGAGAGAGAGAGGACTCCTTTGATCCCTGATAAAGTCTTTCGTACAATACAAACTTCTATGGAACCAATTACGGCTATAAACAGAGAGAGAGAGAGAGAGAGAGAGAGAGAGAGAGAGAGAGTGTTTTTGTTTCTCGTTTTCCAATGGCTAATGTTTTTTTTTTTTGTTGTTATTTATTTATTAGAATCTAGTTTTTTTTGTTTGTTTAGTTTTTCAATAGTTTTTTTATATGTATTATTTTTGTGACTGACTAAGTAATTGTTGTTGTTTTTTTCACTTGATTTTTTTACCTTTTTTGTATTTTCTTGTGTTTTTCTTTTCATTCCTTTTATTCCTTTCCTTTATCAGTTAGTTTTTTTTTTCTCCTCTTTGAATTTCCATGTTATCTTCTCTGCATTCTTTTTTTTTCCTCTTTCCTTTCCTTTTTTTTCCTTTCATCAGTTTTAATATTTTTTTCTAAGGCTTTTTTTCGTTTGAACCTTTATTTTTCTCTTTACTCTCCTTAATTTCCATTCAGAAGTTGTTTTTTTCAATTAATTCTCGTCTTTCTTCGTCCATTAGTTCATGTCCTGTTCACTGTTACCTACTCTTCACATTTCTTCTATTTCTACTTCGTTTCAAACTTTATATTTACTCTACGCTTTCAAACTCTCATTTTTCATTTTCATATTGACTTCCCTCATTCTTTGTTTTTCGACTCCCTTTTCCTTCTCTTTCTATTTTTTCTTCCTTCCTTCAACTCACCTCTCTCTCTCTCTCTCTCTCTCTCTCTCTCTCTCTCTCTCTCTCTCTCTCTCTCTCTCTCTCTCTCTCTCTCTCTCTCTCTCTTTTCCTCTCCTTTCTCTCCTTTCTTCCTTACTTTCTTCTCTTTACCTCTATCTCTTTTCCATTACCTCTCCTCTGTCTCTTTTCAAATTCTTTCTCTTCTTTTTTCGTCTTTCTGTCCAATTTTCTTTCTCTTTCCCTTCCATCACCTCATCTCTGTCTTTCTTTCTCTACTCTTTCTCTTCTTCCTTTTTTTTCTTCTCTCCACCTCTCTCTCTCTTTCCCTTCCATCTCTTCACCTCTCTGCTCCTTTCCCTTCTCTCTCTTTTTTCTTCCTTTCTTATCTTCTACTCTATTCCCTCATTCTCTCTTCTATAGCTGTTTTTTTTTCCCTCTTCCTTGTTTCGTTTTTCATTTTATATCTTATTTTTTGCATTTTTTCTCTCGTTGATTCATTCATTATTCCTCTCTATCCCTTCCTTTCTCCTCGCCATCTTATTGTTTTTTCTCTCCCTTCCTCCTTTCCTTTTATAATCTTCTGTCCTTTCTTTTTTCTCTTCAAGCCTTTCTCTTTTTCCCTTATTCCTCTTTTGCTTCCCTCACCTCTTCCCTCTTCCTTCCCCTTTCCTTTCTTCTCATTTGGTCACCTTTTATTCTATTTCCCTCACGTCCTCACTTTCCTCTCTCCCTCCCTCCTCCAAGCCTTCCCTCTCTCCACCCTTTTATTACCTCCCTTCCCTCCCCCTCCTTCCGTCCCTCCCTCCTTCTCCTCTTTGCCCATTTCCATCAGATACACCCTTTTACCTCTTTCCTTATACTTTTCTCTATCTCTTTCTTTCTCTCCATGTCTCTCTCTTATTCTTCTTTTATTTCCTTTCTTTGTTTTTTTTTCTCTCTATCTCCATATCATTTATTTTTATCTTCCTTCTTCCTTGGTTTCTTTCGTTTTTTTATCGTATTTTCTTATTTTTGGCCTTCTCTCTTTCTCTCTCCACGCCTTTTTCTTTCCTTCATTATTTTCCCAGTTGTCTCTCCTTTCCTTTCCTTTCTTCTTTCTCTCTTTATCTTCACGTCCTTTATTCCTTTCTTTATCCTTTTCTCTCACTCCCTCTATATCTATTTCTCTCCCTTCTTTATCTTTCTTCTTCCAAATTTTCTTTCCTTTCTTAACATATCTTCGTTTTTTTTTCCATTATCCTCACACGAATATCTTCTTTACCTCTCCCCCTCTTTACTCTCTCTCTCTCTCTCTCTCTCTCTCTCTCTCTCTCTCTCTCTCTCGCTCTCTCTCCCCAGGGGTCTTCTCAGCATTTCCCGGACCATTACGAGCCTTGGGTGGCAAAAGGGGCAGGGTGAGGTTGGGCGGGGCTCGAACCTTGGCCGGGGGTAGGATGGGTCTGCCGTCATCCACCATCCTCGGCCCTCCAGTGACAATCAAAAATGGACCTTAATCAGAGACGTTGCAAGGACAGCTGACGTGGCTATTGGGAGCTCTGTGGGGGTCCAGACTTCTGCTATACAGGACCCAAGAAACCTGAAGGGAAAGGGGAGAAGAGGAAGAGGAGGAGGAGGAGGAGGAGGAGGAGGAAGGAAGGAAAGTACTGACACACGGCATAAAGGAGTTTCGTGCTACCTAAGAGGGATAAAGAGGAAGAGGAAGGTACAGGAGGAGGAGGAGGAGGAGGAGATGGAAGAGGAAATAAGAGCAGAAGAAGGAAGGATATAATCGGATAAGAAGATATAGGAGAGAAACGAAGAAGAAGGAGAAGGAGGAGAAGATGAAGGACGTATAGAAGGAGGAGGAGAAGGAGGAGGAAGTACTGACACCTTCAGGCCATCAGGGAGGAAAAAGGAAGAAGGAAGAGAAGCGTGATTTTCTTTGATGAGTTTTCTTCCCTCTGTCTTCATTTATTTTTTTCCTTGATGTATTTTCTTCCTTTTCTTTTTTTCCATATCTATTTTTCTTCTTCTCCAGAGTCTTGTATTTCATCTTTAAAATTCTTCCTTCTCTCCTTTCCTTTCTTCCTTTCCTGTTGATGTACGTTTTCCTGTCTTTTATTTTCCTAGTTTTTGTGATTGTTTTTTCTCCTCTTTTTCTTTATCTGCGTCTTTGTCTTATTGGTGGTTTTCCTACTCCTTCTATTACTTTTGTTTCCTTCTGTATCTCTTATTAACATCCTCGTTCTGTCTTTTTTCTGTCTGTTATTCAATGCTTCGTCTTCTCTTCTAACGGTTCTTTCCCCTTTCCCTATTTAATATTTCCGTTTTTGCTTCCTCTTTCTTTCCATCCTATTCTTATAATCATTGTATTCCTTCATTCTTCTATCCATCTTTTCCCACCTATACCTATTCCTAATGTCCTCCCTCTCCTTACCTTCCCTTTCCGTATTCCCGCAAGGCTTTTCTCTCCCTCTAAATCTTTCCCTGTTCATCCTATTCCTATAATCAATGTTTCCCTTTTTATTCATGCTATTTCTTCTACTCGTTCTTCTTCTCGTCTTCTCCTTCTTCCTTCCTTCTCTTCCCTTCCCTTTACTTTATTTCCAACACCTTTCATCTCTTCTTTTCATCCTATTCCTATTGTCAATGTATTCCTTCCTTCTTGTACCTGTCTTTTCCACCCTGTTTATATTCCTAATGCCCTCGCTCTCTCTACCTTTTCAATCTTCCCACACGGATTTTGTTTTTTCCCATTCCATCTTATTCCTACGACCAATGCTTCCCTTCTTTCTCAATCTCATCTTTGCCGTTCTATTTATATTCCTAATGCCCTTCCTCTCTCTACCTTTTCAATCTTCCCACACGGATTTTGTTTTTCCCATTCCGTCTTATTCCTACAACCAATGCTTCCCTTCTTTCTCAATCTCATCTATGCCGTTCTATTTCTATTCCTAATGCCCTTCCTTCCTCTCTACCTTTTCTATCTTCCCTCACAGCTTTCCTCTTTCTCTTCCTTTCATCTTTCCCTTTCCATCCATTTCCTATAATCAGTGCACTATCCTTTCCTTTTTTTATCCGCCTTTTCCCGCCCTATTTCTATTCCTGATGCCCCTCCTCTCTCACTCTCCTTCCCTCTTGGTATTCCCACAAGGCTTTCCTCCGCCTCTAAATCTTTCCCCTCACATCAATTTGTTTTCCCGGAACTTTGCCGCGGCTCGAACCTGTGGCGTGACGCGGGAAAGGAGGAGATAAAGGGCGGAGGTGCATAGTAAACGATTCATGGAGGAGGGGAAGGGAATAAGGGAGGAGGGAGGGAGGGTGTCAGAAGATGTGATGAAGCAACGCACAGATAAGGAAACTTGGTGATGTACAATGAGATAATAAAAGGAAGATGAGAGAATGTCGATATGAAGATTAAAGAAGGGAAGTACCTCATAAAAGCGAAGAAGAAAGACAGAATGAAAGAGAGAGAGAAAGAAAGATAGATAGAGATAGATAGACAGATAGTTCGGGACATAAGTAGATACAGATAAAGGAAAAAAAGGAAAAATAAGGAGAAAAAAGAAAAGGAAAGATGTAGGTAGATAGATTGGCAGAAAGATAGATAGATGGATATAGAAAGAAAACAACGAAAAGCATAGGTGGATAGATTCATAGAAAAATAGTTAGGGAGAAAGAGAAAAAAGATAAAGAAAGAAAGAAAGAAAAATATATAGATAGATACATATATAGTTATGAAACATACAGACAGCATGAATGGAAGAAAGAAAGAAACAAAGAAAAAAATGAGAGAAAGAGAACCAATAGATGCCGCAAGAGATACTACACATAAAGAAGAAATTGTAGAGTTTAATTAAAGAGACGTGGAATGATTGGAAGAGGAGAGAAGGAGGAAGAACGAAAGAGGAAGGGAAGAAATTAAAAGAAGCGAGGCACATAATAATCATAACCAAAGAAGAAGAAGAAGAAAGAGAAGAAAAGAAACGAAGAGATGAAAGGAAAATAACACAGATAATAAAGTTGGAAGAGTTAAAAAACACGATAATTAGAAGTGAGAGAAGAATGAATAAGAGGAAGAAATATACCAAAAAATGATGACGGACATATTATAAGCGAAGACGAAAGAGAGAAAGAGAGAAAACTAAGAGATGCGAAGATTATAAACAAAGAAAAAGGCGATAGAGAGGCAAAGATGTAATAATTGGGAGAGGAGAAAAGAAAGCAATAAACAAGAAAGAAAGGAAACAAAAATAAAAATAGTAAGAGATAAATGAAAATAAGTACAGATGATGGGCGACAAAAAGAAACAAGGAAATTAATATGGTGAATAAATAGAAAGGGGAAGAGGAAGAGAAAAACTAAAGTACATTCAAACGAAGAAGAAGCGAAAAAAAAAGAACTGATCAAGGAAAGCAATAAGGGAATACAAAAAAAATATTGACAAGCTAAAAAGACAAACGATATAAAGATGAAAAAAGGAAGGAAGGAAAGAAAGAAAGACAGGAAAGGAGGAATGAAGAAAGGAGGAAAGGAGGCAAGGAAGAAATGGAAATAGAGAAGAGAAATCAAAGGGAGAAATCACTCTTAAAGAAGGAACGAAAGGGAGAATGAGAGAAAAAGAAAGGAAGGAAAAAAGGAAACAAGATACGAAGCAAGGAAGGAGGCAAAATAGGAAAACAAAACAAAAAACAAAGGAATGGAAATAGAGAAGAGAGATCAAAAGGAGAAATCACTCTTAAAGAAGGAACGAAAGAGAGAATGAGAGAAAAGAAAGGAAGGAAAAAAGGAAACAAGATACGAAGCAAGGAAGGAGGCAAAATAGGAAAACCAAACAAAAAACAAAGAAATGGAAATAGAGAGAGGAGATCAAAGAGAGAAATCAGTCTTAAATATTGTAGGAAGAGGGAAGGAAGGAGAGACGGGAGACACACCTCACATACATACTGGATAAAGGGATGGACAAGGGCCGTGCATAAAGGAGTAGATGGAACAGCCGAAGGAATAGAAAAAAAATAATAATCAGAAGTAGAAATGGAAAGAATTGATGATGAAGGAAAGGAAATTTGAGGATAAAGGAAGCAAGAACGTGAAATGTAAAAGAAAAACATGATAAAGAAAAGAAAAATTATACTGTTAAAGATGGAAAAGTAAAAGGAATAGAGAAAAGAATAGAAAATAAAAGAAGAAAAATAAAGATTGAAGGAAGCAAAAACTTGAAATACAAAAATGCAACGAGTAAGAGAAAATGGGAACAGGCGAAAGAGGACAAAAATAAACATAGAAGAAAAGGGGAAAGAAAGGATAATAATAGAAAAAATAATAGAAAATAGAATAATAGAAAAGATAATAAACAGAAGAAGAAAAGGGAAGAAATGATGATAAAGGAGAGGAAATTAAAGACAAAAAAAAATAAACATAGAAGAAAAGGGGAAAGAAAGGATAATGAAGGAAAGAAAAAGAAAAGAAGGAAAGAAACGAAATAAAAATAAAATAACATAATAAAGAAGAGGGAAGTGACAAGGAGTGATAAGTATGTGAGGGACAAAGGAACAACAAAAAAAAAAAGGAAAAAATGATAATGAAGGAAGGAAAAATGAGAGAATGAGAAAAGTGAAATGGTGAAAGAAAAACAAAATAAAAAGAGGTAAATGATATAAGTGATAAGTATGTCAGTAAAAATCAAAGAAGAATAGTCAGTAAAAGTTTGGTAATAGTAGTAGTAGTAGTTGTTGTTGTTGTTGTTGCTGTTGTAGTAGTAATGTTAGTAGTGGTAGCGGTAAATATAGAAATACAAAAAATAGTAGTAGTAGTAGTAGCAGTAGTAGTAGTAGTAGTAGTAGTAGTAGTAGTAGTAGTAGTAGTAGTAGAAGTAGTAGTAGTAAAGGTTGTAGTATTTGTAGTATTACCAGCTCCTATTGATCGAGATACAAAACCAAACTGTATATTTTTTCAACTTTTCTTTCTTTTTTTCTTCTTTTTTTTCTTTTTTTCGTTACAGAGAGACCGAGTGACCTTCAAATGCCGCGTAGAAAGGGTCACGCTGCTCTCTCTCTCTCTCTCTCTCGTGTCAATATTTCAAAGTTGGTTGTTTTCGTTCTTTTTTTCTCTTTAATTTGACTTTATTGAGAGAGAGAGAGAGAGAGAGAGAGAGAGAGAGAGAGAGAGAGGATTGATGGGGAAAGGAGATGAAAGAGGATAATAGAGGAGAGGAGAGGGGAAGGTATAAGAGGAGGAGGAGGAGGAGGAGGAGGAGGAAGAGGAAGAGGGGGGAAATATTGATTCCTGAAGAGAAGATTAATTATACAAAAAACCTTACCGGTGATACTTCCGCCATTTTCCTCATCCTTAACACACACACACACACACACACACACACACACACACACACACACACACACACACACACACACACACACACACACACACACACACACACACAGAAACAAACAAACAAACAAACAAACAAACACACACAGAAAGGGTCGCGTTGCGTGATCTCGACGTGACAGCCAAAAAAAAAAATTGGATCACAACAAAGACAAAAAAAATATCGTTCATAATCTGTGTCTATAATCGTTAAGGGAAGAGGGGAAAAGAGGGAGAGAAAGAGGGGAAGAGAGGAAGAGGAATAAGGGAAGAAGAAGAGAAAGAGAAGGAGATACAGAGAGGGAGAGGGAAAAGAGAGAGAAATGGAGGGAAAGAGGGAGAAGAGTGGAAAAGAAAGAGGGGATGAGGAAGAGGAAAAGAAAGAGGAGGAGATAGAGAGTGGGAGAGGGATAAAGAAAGGGAAGTAGAGGGAAAGAGGGGAAAAGAGGGAGAGAAAGAAGGGAAGAGGAAGAGAAGGAGAGGAAGGGGATACAGAGAGGGAGAGGGAAAGAGAGATGTAAAGGAGAGAAATAGAGGGAAGAGAGAGAAAATTTGGGAGAAGAGGAGAGAGGGGAGAAAGAGAGAGAACAGAAAAGAAAAACGGGAAGAATGAGCGAGAAAAGGAAGATGAAAATAAAATGAGACCAAGGAAAAGGGAGAAAAAAGAGGGTTGAGAAAGAGAAGAGAGATAAAAAAAACGTAGAGAAAAGGAGAAAAAAAGAAGATAAGGAAAAAATCAAATATAAAAAGATTAAAGTTTATTAGTGAAGGGAGGGAAGGAAAAAGAGAAGAAAAAAACGAAAAGTAACAAAATAAGGATGTTTGGGAAAATTTGTTACTAGGAAAAGGAAGAAGGGAAAGAAAGAGGAAAAGAAATAGAAGGAAAAATATAAATGGGTGATGGGGAAGGTGTTTGTGAGGCTGAATAGGTGTTTGTGAGGCCGAAGAATGGGAGTTGATGTTCAGTTTTAGGGTATCAAGAGTAAGGTGAACGTTTCTTAAGTCCTGTATGAGGGGTTAAGAATATTATGTTAAGTTTCTCGGCAGCTAGAGTCCAGAGGATTTTGTCATACGTGTTTGTGAGGCGGAAGAATGGGAGTCGAGGTTCAGTTTTAGGGTATCAAGAGTATGGTAAACGTTTCTTAAGTCCTGTATGAGGGATTAAGAATATTATGTTAAGTTTCCCGGCTGCTTGAGTCCAGAGGGTTTTGTCATACGTGTTTGTGAGGCTGAAGAATGAGAGTTGAGGTTCAGTTTTAGGGTATCAAGAGTAAGGTAGACGTTTCTTAAGTCCTGTATGAGGGGTTAAGAATATTATGCTAAGTTTCCCGGCTGCTAGAGTCCAGAGGGTTTTGTCATACGTGTTTGTGAGGCTGAAGAATGGGAGTTGAGGTTCAGTTTTATGGTATCAAGAGTAAGGTGAACGTTTCTTAAGTCCTGTATGAGGTATTAAGAATATTATGTTAAGTTTCTCGGCCGCTAGAGTCCAGAGGGTTTTGTCATACGTGTTTGTGAGGCTGAAGAATGGGAGTTGAGGTTCAGTTTTAGGGTATCAAGAGTATGGTAGACGTTTCTTAAGTCCTGTATGAGGTATTAAGAATATTATGTTAAGTTTCTCGGCCGCTAGAGTCCAGAGGGTTTTGTCATACGTGTTTGTGAGGCTGAAGAATGAGAGTTGAGGTTCAGTTTTAGGGTATCAAGAGTAAGGTAGACGTTTCTTAAGTCCTGTATGAGGGGTTAAGAATATTATGTTAAGTTTCCCGGCTGCTTGAGTCCAGAGGGTTTTGTCAAGAAACTATTAACAGGTGAGATAAAAGAAAGGTAAAGAGAGGGGAGGAAAGAAAGAAAATAGAAGAAATAAAAGGTAAAAAGATAAAGAGGGTAATGCATAAGGTAAGAAGCTAATAACAGGTGAGCTTCGGTACCCATTGATCGGTTACCTGTTAATTACGTTTCACCTGCGAGTCACCTTGATTGCCCGACTCTTACTCTCTTTTTTTCCTCTTCTCCTTCCCCTAATTCTCCTTTTATCTCCCTACCTTCTCCCTTCCTCTCCAGTCCCTTTCTTTCTCTCCCTCTTTCCTCTTCCCCCTCTTTCTCGTCGTCTTCCTCCCTCTCCCTTTTCGCTCCCTTCATTCTCCTTCTATCTCCATTTTCCCACCTCTCCTTACCTTCTTTCTCTCCAGTTCCCTTTATTTCTCTCCCTTTCTTATCTTCTCCCTCTTTCTCGTCCTCTTCTCTCCTCTTCTCCCTCTTTCTCCCCTCTCTCTCCCTCTGACTCTTCCTCCTTCTCTCCTCTTCTCCCTCTTTCTCCTCCTTCTCTCCTCTTCTCCCTCTTTCTCCTCCCTCTTTCTCTTCCTCTTCCTCTCTCTTTCTCCGTTTTCCCTCCCCTCATTCTCCTTCAATCTCCATCCTCCCACCCATCCCTATTCTCTTCCTTTCCAGTTCCCTCTTTTTCTCTCCCTCCTCATCTCCCTCTTTCTCTTGTCCTCTCTCTCTTTCTCCCTCTTTCCGTTTACTCTACCTGGTCACCTTATCACTAATTACTCGCTACAGACTCTTGATCACAGGTGGGCTTGAGGGTGTAAGTTACCTGTTAATTACACCTCACCTGGGACTTACCTTGATTGTAACAGGTGTGTTGTTCCTCGAGACCTCATTACTTATTACCTGAGAGAGAGAGAGAGAGAGAGAGAGAGAGAGAGAGAGAGAGAGAGAGAGAGAGAGAGAGAGAGATGGTCGGCAAAATAAGGGTCATGATAGAATACTGCTAATAGATAGATACATAGATAGGTCGTAATAGATAGAATGGAATACCAGTTACAAGTCACCTGTTCTTCGTAAATCGATTGAAAATGAACGCTTGTAAGCTTCAAAACTACGCGATATTTCAAGGGGCTTCAATTTGTCAGAACGGCAAAGCTGCTTCTACTTAACCCATATAGTCCTGGAGGGTCGGAAGAACACGAATATTGAAGAAACAAATACATGAAAGGTCGTGTGTTAGAGTTCCTTCAAGTGAGAAAAAGCTAACTGGACTGACGCAACGGAGAAGCAGAGTGTGAGATTTAGCAGAAGAGACGATCAAGAGGTGACTGACGTAGGAAGTGATTAAAAGCGATTGAAGTAAAAATAGGAAAGGTTGGTTTTGTAATAGTAGTGGTAGTAGTAGTAGTAGTAGTAGTAGTAGTAGTAGTAGAAGTAGTAGTAGTGGTAGTTGTTGTAGTAATAGTAATGATAGTGGTTGTTGTTGTTCTTCTTCTTGTTCCTGTTGTGGTAGTAGGTGTTGAAGGGTGTTGAAGAAGAAGGGTTAAAAGAAGAGAAAGATGAAGGGTGGTTATGGCTGGTTCACGAATAAATTAGAAGATAGTTGATGCAAAGAGGAGGACTATAAGGGTCGTTTTATAAGATATCTCGCCGCCCAAGAACACATATTTGACAAGGCTTTCGTAGGAGTTGTAAGCATTTCCAGGAGTAATTTTATGACCCTGGTGTTAGTTTGACCCTTCTGCTGTACCGTGAACCTAAGGAAACAATCATTAGAACCCGGCTGACCCCCTCTTTAACCTTTAGAAATTGTTAATGTGAGACGCAAATGTGTCTTATAATACCAACAAATATATGTATATGTAAAGACGAGGAGCCTTCTCTCTCTTTAAACCGATCTCTCCATCTCTATCTCCTTCTCTCTCTCCCCTCCTCGTCTTATCTCCTCCCCTCATCCCTCATCCCTTTCTCCCTCCCACTCTCCCTCCTCCATTCTTTCTTCAACATCCCTCCCCCTCCTCCTTACCATCACTCTCCCTCTCTCTCTTCCTCCTACGCGAGATATATCATTTATAACCCTGATTGATAAGTCCCTCCCACCGCCCTCCCTCCACCACCTCCAAAGCGTCTGATTGGTTACCTCTTAGGACGGGCGAGCGTGATTGGTCGAGGCTAAGTGCGAGGGGGCGGGGTCTATACGTCAAGCTAATGAGAACGATGTAATGATGGTTTTTCCTTGTTTTTTTTTCTTGTTTTTTTACGTTTAAATGGACTTCCTTCCTCCGATTAGTCGTGTTTTGTACGTGTTTTGTTGCGTATCGGGTCATTTGTCTTCTGTCTAGGTTTCTCTCTCTCTCTCTCTCTCTCTCTCTCTCTTTACTCTTCCTCTCTTGTCCAGTCTCAACTCCTTTCTCTTTTATTTCTCCTTTTCTTTTCCTCCTTTTCTTTTCCTTTATCACCTTTTGCTTTCGTCCTCCTTTCTCCACTCCTATCTCCCTACGTCTCCCTATCTATCCATCTTTACCTCCCTTCCTCTCCCTCCCTCCCTTTCTCTCCCTGAGTTTCTAATGATCTCTCTCCAGTAATTGTCTCCCTTATTTCTCCCTCACCTTCTCCTTTGTCCAACTTTTGCCTCCCTTTGATTGCTCTTTCCTTTATCTCTGTTTTTTATCTCCTCTTCCTCCTCCTCCTCCTCCTCTTCCTACTCTTATTACCTTTATTGATGTATTTAGGCTGTGTTGTTTTCTATTATTTTATTTTTTTGTATGTGTTTTCTCTATCTATTTATCTATCTATCTATCTATCTATGTTTCGTCTATTTTTGTTTCTGATTTCTTTTTTTATCTTCTCTTTTATCTTCTCTTTTTCCTTCTTTTTTTCTGGTTCTTGTCTTTTATGTTTAATTCTTTCTCATATTTCTGGTTTTCTTGTTCCATTTTCTTTCTTTTGTCTTTCCTTCCTTCCTTCCTTCCTTCCTTCCGTTATCCGATGTTGTTTGCTGTGTATCGTTCTTCACCTTCTCTTTTTCTCCCCCTTCTTCCTCCTCCTCTTCCTCCTCTTTCCCTTCTCCCCCTTTCATCCACTTTTATTCCCGTATGTCTAAGTCTTTCTACTTTTTCCTTCACCCTCCTCATACATCCTCTTTCCTCCTCCTCCTCCTCCTCCTCCTCCTTGTCCTTCCTTCCAGCCAATCAAATCTCTCTGTCTCTAATTGCCACAGTGTCAGCTGTTCTCTCTCTCGCTCTCGTTCTCAAAGGCTCCCAACGATTCCATTTCTTTTTTTTTTTTTCATCTTCAGCAAGAGAGAGAGAGAGAGAGAGAGAGATTGCGGCACTTGAAACTGAGGAAAGACCAAGGAATCAGAATAAGAATCACGATGAGAGAGAGAGAGAGAGAGAGAGAGAGAGAGAGAGAGAGAGAGAGAGAGAGAGAGAGAGATGCTGAGGTGGACGAATATGAAGAAAAAGAAGAAAAAAAGTGAAGAAGAAAATAAAGAAATAATAAGTATATCAAAGAAAAGGAATAGCAAGAAGAAAAGAAGAAAATAAAGAAACCAAGAAAATATATAAAAAGAAACTATACTAATAATAATCTAATATAAAACAGAAAAAAAAAATTACCACCCCAAAAAAGAGAAATACCAAAAGACGGTGAGCCAATATGAGGAGGAGGAAAGAGGAAGGAAAGAGGAAGAGGAAGAGGAAAAGGAAGAGAGGGGAGGAACATGGAGATAGGAAGGTCTTATTCCCTCTTGATAGCAGAGAAAAGAAGGGAAGGGAAGGGAGGAAATAGGATGGGAAGTAGGGAAGGTCTTTGTGGTAACGAAGAGAACGTTATTAGATAAAGCCTGGACGATTGTGGTGGTGGTGGTGGTGGTGGTGGTGGTAGGGGTGGTGATGGTGGTGTTGGTGGGGGGGGTTGAGGAGGGGGAGAAAAGCTGACGGTGGGAGATTAGGAAAGGCTGGTTTTGTAATAGTAGTGGTGGTAGCTGTAGTTGTGGTAGTAATAGTAGTAGTAGTAGTAGTAGTAGTAGTAGTAGTAATAGTAGTTGTTGTTCTTCTTCTTCTTGTTCTTGTTATGGTAGTAGGTATTGTTTTACTTGCGATAAAAAAAATAAGAAAAATAAATGAATGAAAAATAAGAAAGAAAGAAAGGCAGAGAAGTAAAAGGAAAAATGGAAATCACGTAAGAAAGAAAAAAGAAAGAAAATGCAGCAAAAGAGAAAAAAAGCAAATAAGAAAAAGAAAGGAAAAGTTGGTAAAAAAAAGTTGTAGTTGTAATAAAGAAATAAAGGAGAATGGAAGAACGAAAATGAAAAATAAGAGAAATAATGAAGGAGCGAAAAAAAAAGGAGGAAAAGCATAAAAGAAAGAATGAAAACCAAATAAAAAATAAAGAAAGTTGTGATAAAGAAATAAAGGAGAATGGACGAACGAAAATGAAAAAGAAAGAAAGAATGAAGAAAGAAAAAAAGAAAAAAGGAGAAAAAGCATAAAAGAAAGAATGAAAACAAAATAAAAAATAAAGAAAGATGTAATAAAGAAATAACGGAGAATGAAATAACAATAATGAAAAAGAAAGAAAGAATAAAAAAGAAAAAAGGAGGAAAAGCATAAAAGAAAGAATGAAAACCAAATAAAAAAATATAAAAAAAGGAAAATCAAGCGAACCAGCCTCCAATCCAGGTAAATTTTCTCGCCCCACAATCGCCTCATTTTCACAGTTCACTTTCACTTTCGTATTTTTCTGCGTCTCCTGCGTCACTCTCTTACGTCGCCCGTGTGTCACCTGCCCCGCGCCAGGTAATTATCGTCCCGCACACCTGTCGTTACCTGCCTCCCCGTACCTGCGTTTGCGAGATTTCTTTTCAAAGTGCCGTAGAGTGTTTTTGCTTGTGTGTGTGTGTGTGTGTGTGTGTGTGTGTGTGTGTGTGTGTGTGTGTGTGTGTGTGTAGCTTTTTGTTCAGTTCTGACGTAACATAACCTTTCATTTGCTTCAATGCATCTTTTTTTTTTTTTTTTACTTATTTGGTATCAATGCATTTTTTTGTGTTGGTATTTGTGTTTGTATAGCTTTTTCTCTTTTTTTCTTTTATATTGTGATGTGATATGACCTTTAACTTTTTCTTTTTTTTACTTTCTTTTAATCTCATCTCTTTAATTTTATATATGCTCAGTTGGGGTCGGTTCATTAGTTCATTCCTGTTGGTATTTGTTTGTCTGTGTAACTATCAATCTTCTTCGTCCTGGTGTACTGTAACCTTTAATTTTTCTTTTCTACTTTTTTTCATTGTATCTTTAATTTTATATTCAGCTGGGGTCACTATATTTTCTTGGGGGGCGGGGTTATGTAATTCAAACATCAATATTCTTTTTCACCTTCCTTTCTAAGCTTGTTTTTTTTCCAGTTTTCTTTTTAACCTTTCTCTGTAATATTTTTTTTTTGGCCAACCTTATAATTTATTTATCTGTGTTTGTGTGTGCTAACGTAAGTTATAAATTGCTCTCTTCTCATATTCTATACACTCTTATTTTCTATTCTATTTTATTTCGTCTGATTATTAAGTTTAGATTGTGTCACGTTATGATTTCACACTCGTTCTTTCATGTCAGTCTCTAATTTTCTATTCCATTTCATTATATTTATTATTTACTATTCTTTGTCTAGTCACCTTTTAATTCATTCTCGTTTTTTTTTATGTCTAATTTCCTATTCCATTTAATTTCATCTTATTTATTATTCTTTTTTTTCATATCATCTTATACTTTATTCCGGCTTATTCGGTGTCTGTCAAAATGAGTTCAAAATTAATCAATTGTCGCGGGGTACAAGTTGTAAGTTATCTTATATTTCTTTCTTTTTCAACTATTAATTCACATTGGCTCAACTTTTTTTTTTTTTTTTTGCGTGTGTGTGTGTGTGTGTGTGTGTGTGTGTGTGTGTGTGTGTGTGTGTGTGTGTGTGTGTCTGAGTGCCTGTCGATCCCTTTAGTGCTCAGGATCAGTTAATTATAATTCTCTCTCAGTTTACTTATATTATTTAACAGCTCAAATATTTGCTATAGTTTGGGTCAACAATACTCATTCTCTCTATTTACTTAATGAATTTAAAAGCTCCATCATATTTTGCTTTAGTTTTGAGTAATTTTTCCTTTTATGTGTTTGTTTGTGTGTGTGTGTGTGTGTGTGTGTGTGTGTGTGTGTGTGTGTGTGTGTGTGTGTCAAGTTGTAAATTCGTATATTCTCACATTCTCCAAATTATACTTCTCTCTGACCATTTATATTTTTTTTCTCAATGTTATTTTTTTCCTCCACATTATTTGCTTTATTTTGGGTTATCTCTTTTTCTCTTGTGTGTGTGTGTGTGTGTGTGTGTGTGTCAAGTTGTAAATCCGTCTATTCACATATTCTCCAAACTATACTTCCCTCTGACCTTTTATATTTCTCTCTCAATGTTATTTTTTCCTTTACGTTTTGACCCCTCGGTATCTCATTACGGCACTCATGACAGGCGCGGGACATCAACAAGACTCTAACCTTTTCAATCTTTCTAGTATTCTGTTGTAGTCTATTGTTTGTTCACTCTTTGCCCGCCCTCTGAACCAGCTAATGTCACTCAATCTCTCATTATCTCCGCCCAAGCCAGTAATCGCCTCCCAGTTGAATGACATAACCTTTTCTTAACCTACACGATGATGGAGTGCATTTTTGTTTTCTCATTTTTCATCGTCCAAGTTGTCGCCTTCTTTTTTCTGGTGGTGATCGGGGTTGAATTTACTCGCCTGGCATTTCTCTTCCACACTTGCTTGCCTTCACGTGTTATTCTTAAGGTTATATTGTATGTGTGTAATTTTTTTTCTCAGGTGTTTTTTATATATTTTCTTTTTTTTACCTTTTTTCTTTGTTTCATGTTTCTTTTCCTGTTTCCACCTTTCTTTTTCTTTCTTTGTTTCATCATTCTTTCCTTTGTTTCACTTTTATTTTCTTTCCTTCAGCTTTTTTACTTCTTTGTTTTAACCTTTCTTATTTCACTTTCTTCTTCGGTAAATTCTGTTCTCTACCTGACAGACTTCACACATCAAGAAATATTATGTTTTTTCTTTAGTTTTGAGATTTTTTAGTGTATTTTAAATGATAGCTTAAGGTGATGAAGTTGAGTATACTTATAAATACTTACGTTTTCATTTTTTATTCCGTTTGATAAGAAAGTGTTAGAGAAATGCTATAAATGTATCTATAATTAACATTCTCTCTCTCTCTCTCTCTCTCTCTCTCTCTCTCTCTCTCTCTCTCTCTCTCTCTCTCTCTCTCTCTCTCTCTCTCTTGTGTGCGTGGTTACCTCCTACACTGCCTTTGTTAGTTGATATTAACACTTCAGTCTCCTCCTCCTCCTCCTCCTCCTCCTCCTCCTCCTCCTCTTCCCCCTCTTCCTGTTCCATCTCCCTTTCTCTCGTCTCCCTTCTATGGCTTCGCTTCTTCCTCTGCCTCCTCTTCCTCCTCTTCGTCCTCCTCCTCCTCCTCCTCCTCCTTCTCTTCCTCCTCTATATGTATGAAGCAAAATACACAAAATAGTTATTGGTAGGAAACCGTTAATAAAAGTTTGCATAGAGACTGATGAATTTAAAGGGTCCAGTTTGATTTGGGAAAGTTTGGAATGTATAAGAGTTAAGAAAAAATGGTAAGAAAATAAAGAGAAAGTTGGAAAATATATAAAAACAAAGGATGAAAACGTTGAAGACTAAACAATGAAAAGTAAGAAACATTTCCATTGTAAACGTGGAGAGGAGGAGGAGGAGGAGGAGGAGGAGGAGGAGGAGGAGGAGGAGGAATTGTAACAAGAGGAAAAGATTTAAGAGGGAGATGAAACGCATGAAGAGGGTGAGGAAGAGGAAGAAGAATAGGAGGAAATTGGAAACGTGGGAGGAGGAAGAGGAGAAAGAAGAGAAGAAGGAGGGGAGGAAGGAAGCGAGGGAAACACGAAGGAGTCTTTTATCACAATATTCACGACTTCATCTCTAACTCTCCTTTTATCTCTTTTTCCTTTCCTTTTTCTTTCGTTATTTTCCTTTTCTTTCCAATAGTTATCTTATTTTGCCTTTCCTTACATTTTCATTTGTTTTTCTTTCATTTTGCATCCTGTTCTTATGTTCCTTTTTCTTCCCATTCTCTTCCCCCTTTCATATGTTTCCAGCTTCATCTCACTTTTCCTTCCTTTTCTTTCTTTCCCGCATCTTCCATTCATTTCACCCTCCTCAGTTTTATCCCATTCCATTGTTATTACCTTTCCTTCCTATCTCCTTCCTTCCCTTTCATTTATCCTCCTCTATATCAGTTTTTTTCCCTTCCTTCTCCTGCCTTTCCTTTACTTCCTTAAATTATCATTCCCTTAACTTTCTTCCTTTCCTCTTCTTCCCTACTCAGTTTTATCCTATTCCATTTATATTATCTTTCCCTCCTATCTGTTTCTTTCCTTTCCTCTCATATATCTCCCCTTCATCACTTGTCCCCTTTCTTCTCCTCCCTTCCTCTTATTCCTTAAATTATGACTCCCTTTACTTTCCTTCCCTCCTTTCCCTTCTCTTCTTCAATTTTATCTCCTTCCCTTCCTTAATATCCTCAGTCCTTCCCTTCCTTTCTTTCACTCCTGTCTCTAATATTCCCTTTCCTTCCCTTTCTTACGCATTTCCCCATTTATACCTATGAGAGAGAGAGAGAGAGAGAGAGAGAGAGAGAGAGAGAGAGAGAGAGAGAGAGAGAGAGAGAGAGAGAGGATAAAATTGATTGCTAATGAATTATGTATGAGCGTGTATGGAAAATGAACAAAACCCCTTCCTGCTTCGTCCCCCAAATTAAAACACAATTTATACACTGTTGTCTGTTTTAAGTCCGCTGTCTGTCCGTCATTAGTAACTGTGTGTCTGTTGGTTGCTGGGCGAGAAGGTATTTAAAGGTTGTATATTATTTGAAAAGGAGATGAGTGAGAGGAGTAAGAGAAGTAAAGAGGTAAGGAAAAAGTAAAGTTAGAGAATGAGGTGAAGTGACAGATATAAAGAGAAATGAAGGGAAGAGAGAGAGAGAGAGAGAGAGAGAGAGAGAGAGAGAGAGAGAGAGAGAGAGAGAGAGAGAGAGAGAGAGAGAGAGAGAGAGAGAGAGAGAGAGAGAGAGAGAGAGAGAGAGAGAGAGAGAGAGAGAGAGAGAGAAAGTAAGAGGATGAAGTAAAGCGAGAGAAAGAAGAAGACGAACACAGCTTATTTTTTCATCACATAATTCCTGTTTCTCCTTTTTTTTTCTTGTTTCCTTCCTGTATTCTTTCTTTGTTTCCTTCCTGTATTTTCTCTCTTATATTCTCCTCTTCATTCCTTCCTTTCCTCTCCTTTATTTTCCCGTCCCTTTCCTTCCTGTGGTGGTGGTTGTAGTAGTAGTAGTAGTAGTAGTAGTAGTAGTAGTAGTAGTTGTGGTAGTGGTAGTAATAGTAGTAGTTCTTATTTTGTTATTGTTTTGCCAGTTTGATTGTTATTATTACCTCTTGTTTTTTTTTTTTGTTGTTGTTGTTCTTGGTGTTATTGTTATTATTTTCGAATGCGTGACACCTTCACTGAATTAACCTTTACTAATTAACTTTACTTTTTCTCTTCAACAGGTAAGGAGAACCAGGTGGAGAGAGACATTCAGAGAGAGATTCATGACCAGTAAGTGTGATCATAATTTAGTGAACACACACACACACACACACACACACACACACACACACACAAGCACACACAGAGGTAAGACAACAACCTTTTCTCTTAATAATCCACACACAAACGAACAAACAAACAAACAAACAAACAAAACACACCAAACACCTAAAAAAAACGTCTGTAGTTGATCTTGATAATGTTGAACGAGAGAGAGAGAGAGAGAGAGAGAGAGAGAGAGAGAGAGAGAGAGAGAGAGAATTACTGAGCGAAGAAAATAAATATAAATAAAAAATAATCTGCTTCTACGTTAAACTCAACGAAGCAAGAGACTCGAGAGGGATATTTTTCGCCTATGTATTTTTTTTTTCCATTATTTTTAAGTTCAATTTTTCGTGTTCGTTAAATAATCTGATAATCCGCTTGGCGCTCTAATACGAAAACAATACCTACCTGTTATTAAGAGAGAGAGAGAGAGAGAGAGAGAGAGAGAGAGACCTTGGGAGAGCCAGCTGCGTAAATCCTTCCCTTTTTATACAAGCGTGAAGTCTAACTCTTTACGTTCTCCGTCTCTCCACATTCTTCATTATCCTCTCTTTACTTATGCCATTATCCCCCTTTTATCACTCTACTTCATCTCCACAGACCTTCATTTCTTGGTAACCTTAATCTCATCGATCCCCTTGTAGTAGTAGTAGTAGTAGTAGTAGTAGTGGGGATGGTGGGTTGGTAAGTGTCCTTTGTAAACACGGCCATTCACACCTGAGTTTTATACACAGGTAGACGGCCAACCAGCCAGGTGAGGTGTTTAGATGGATTGAGGATAAGGTAAATAGGTTTCGTTTAGCTTGAAGAGAGACGAGGAGAGGAGAGGAGAGGAGAGAGGAAAAGAAGATGAATTAGAAAGTAGGACAGGGAAGGGAATGCATGGAGAGAAGAGGAAAGAAGAAGAGAGATGAGAGGTAAGGAAAAGAGAGGAGAGGAGAGGAGAGGAGAGAGGGAAAGAAGATAAATTAGAAAGTAGGAGAGGGAAGGAAATGCTTGGAGAGGAGAGGAAAGAAGAAGATAGAGGAGAGGTAAGGAAAAGAGAGGAGAGGAGACGGAAGGAAAACGGAGAGGAGAGGAGAGGAGACGAACGGAAAGAAGATGAATTAGAAAGTAGGAGTGGAAGGGAATGAATGGAGAGGAGAGGAAAGGAGAAGAGAGAGGTGAGGTAAGGAAAAGAGAGGAAAGGAGACGGAAGGAAAACAGAGAAGAGAGGAGAGGAGACGAACGGAAAGAAAGGAAACGGAAGGGAAAGAAAGGAGAGGAAAGGTAAGGAAAGGATAGGAGAGGAGACGAAAGGAAATGAGAGGAGAGTAGAAGAAAGGATAGGAAAGGAAAAGAAAGGAGAGGAGAGTAAAGGAAAAGAGAAGAGAGGAAAGGAAAAGAAAGGTAGGGAGAGGAGGAGACGAAAGAAAAGAGATAAGAAAGGAAAGGAGAGGAATGGAAATGAAAGAAAAGAAAACGAAAGAAGAGAAGTAAGAGGAGTGAAGATGTATCGTGAAAAGCGGAGAAATTATGAGAAAACAGATGAGAAGAAAAGAGGAAAAGGGCAGAGAGGCAGAGTAGGATGGGACTAAGGGAGGAAGCGCTGTAAAACAATATTATTATAGATGGGATTAATATATCTGAGAGGTACTTAAGTATAGAAATAATCATCAATAGTGGGGTATCAGATAGTGATGATATAAGTGGGAGTAATAGTGATGATGGTGGTGGTGAAGGGAAAGGGTGATGATTTTGACGTTGTTAATATAGTGATGAAAGAGTGGGAGAAGGAAATATCAAGAAAAAAAAACAAAGAAGAGATAGAGGGAAAGGAAGAGGAAGTAGATATGAAGATGGATGAGGATGAGAGAGGAAGAGAGGAAAGAGAAAGGAGAAGGAAGAGGAAGAGAGGAAGAAAAGGGTGATGAGAGGAAGGTGAAGAGATAGAGATGAAAGGAAGGAGAAGGGAAGAGAGAAAGAGAGAAGGAGAGAGAGAAGAGAAAAGGAAGAGAGAAGAGATGAGAGAGAGGGAGAGAGAGAGAGAAGAGAGAGAGAGTGAGAGAGAGAGAGAGAGAGAGAGAGAGAGAGAGAGAGAGAGAGAGAGAGAGAGAGAGAGAAGGTGACGGGTGGTAGTAAAGAGGACATGGAAGAGGAGGAGAAAGAAGGACCGAAAGGAAAAGGAAGGGGAAAGGAAAAACGACAAAAAAAGAAGGAAAAGAGCGAGATAGATGATGAAGGAGAGAGAGAGAGAGAGAGAGAGAGAGAGAGAGAGAGAGAGAGAGAGAGAGAGAGAGAGAGAGAGAGAGAGAGAGAGAGAGAGAGAGAGAGAGAAGATAGTAAAATGATGATGATGGCGGTGTTAGTATGTTGAAAATGGAGGTGCAGGAGAGAGAGAAAAAAAAGAGAAGGAAGAGAAGGAGGAGAATGAAGAGATGAAAAAAGAGAAAGTAGAGAAAGAAGAGAAGAAAGAGAATGAAGGGTCGAGAGAGAGAGAGAGAGAGAGAGAGAGAGAGAGAGAGAGAGAGAGAGGAAGGGGAGAAGAAAAGCCCTAAGAGTGTATGAGTGTTTGTGTGTATGTGTATGTGTGTGGGGAGGGGTGGCGCGCGACCCGGACAAACACTTCACACCTACCCGCGAGGTTACACGTGTCTGATCTTGTAATTAGCCACAGGTAGAGGAGAGCTTAGGGCATTTAGAGAGAGAGAGAGAGAGAGAGAGAGAGAGAGAGAGAGAGAGAGAGAGAGAGAGAGAGAGAGAGAGAGAGAGAGAGAGAAAGGGGAGAGGAGTTAAACACATAGACAGACAAACAGATAGAAAGGCAATTAGACAGAGAAGCAGAAAGACAGACAGATAGATAAACATTGAGAAAGACAAACAAACACACACAAACACACAAACAGATAGACAGACATACAGAGGATTGGATTCAGTTTCAGACACACACAAACAAACAAACAAACGAGGAAACAAACAAGAGCGAAAAAAACAAATAAAATGAAAAGTAAAACAGATCTCAAAACACAACAAACAAAAAAAAAAACATCCTCCAAGCACACTCAGGTAGCAACAAAGACTGACCCACAAACAAACACACAAACACAACAGGTAAAAAAAATGAACAACTAATTACTTCATCCATTAGTCAACGCAGACAGGTGAGTGAGGACAGGTAGAAAAGAGCAAACAGCAAACAGGTGCGTCGGGGCCAGGTAAGGAGATTATATTAACACCTGCGCCAGAGTTTTTCATGCCGGCTAAGCTCCACAGGTAATTCATATTATATTGTAGAGGGGATTAAGGGAGGATTATAGGCTTACCTTGGAAGAGAGAGAGAGAGAGAGAGAGAGAGAGAGTAAAAATAAAATAAAAAAGGATTTGAATTTATAAGTGATGAAGTATGTGTGTATGTCTGTGAGAGAGAGAGAGAGAGAGAGAGAGAGAGAGAGAGAGAGAGAGAGAGAGAGAGAGAGAGAGAGAGAGAGAGAGTAAAAATAAAATAAAAAAGGATTTGAATTTGTAAGTGATGAAGTATGAGAGAGAGAGAGAGAGAGAGAGAGAGAGAGAGAGAGAGAGAGAGAGAGAGAGAGAGAGAGAGAGAGAGAGAGAGAAATAAAACAAATAAAAGAGGTAAGGAATTGAAAATAAAAGTGACGACGTATTTCTGTGGGGGCGGACATGTTTGTGTGTGTGTTTGTTTGTCTGTGTGTGTGTGTGTGTATGTGTGTTTGTATATCCCTCTGTGTGAATGCCTTCTCTCCTCTCCTCTCCCTCTTCCCTGTGTGTTTGTGCGTGCGTGTGTGTGTACCTGTGCGTGTGAATACCTGGCTCCACTCAGCGCCCTTCACATGCTGTCCCCTCACTGAAGCATTCCCTTGGGCAGGTAACGTGCACAAGAGCCAGGTTGCCGGCGCGTAAAGGTGAAGAAAAGGGAAAAAGGGAGGGAGACGAGGAGGGGAGAGGAGAGAGGAGGAATGAGGGGAGGGTAAGGAGTGTGGGGGAGTACCGAGGAGAAATAGGGGGACGGAGAGAGGAGAACTTGGAGGAGAAGATAAGAGAGAAGGGAGCTGGGGAGAGGATGGGAGAGGAGAGGAGAGAAGAGGGGAAGAGTAGAAGGGAAGTAGTGACGTGAGATAGAGAGGAAAACATGGGGATGATGAAGAGAGGAGAGGAAAAGAGGGAAGGTAAGGGAAGAGGAAAGAAGGGGAAATAGTGACATGAGATAGAGAAGAAAACATGGGGATGATAAACAGAGGAGAGAGGAGGAAAGGAGAGCAAAAGAGGGAAGAAAAGGGAAGAGAAAAGAAGGGGCAGTTACACGGAGAAAAAGGGATGGTAAAGAGAGATAAATAACTTGCAAGGAGAGGAGGGAAGAGAAGAGAAGTGCGGAGAGGAGAGGAGAGGAAAGAGTATTGACGGTGTTGGGCAAGACCGTCACTTATATTTAGTTCAACTGTTTTAGCTACAAAGTGATGAGCGTTACTAAATAAAACACCTGACGTAACCGCAGCGTTGACTAATAGTGCGTCCTTGAGAGTACAAGTAGAAACAGGTAGTGAAGTAGTTAAGACCAGGTAGGAACAAGGATTGGACATGATTAGACTAGGATCTTCTCTCATGTTGTTTTTATCGGTTTTACTAGTTTTATCATTTATTTAATCGTACATTTCTTTTTACAGCAAAGGAGACAGCTCAAGGGCACAAAAAAAGGAAACAATAAAAAAAAAAGCCCTCAGCTCGTATATTGTTAATAATTTGCTACCTTCTCATTTTGCTCAGGTAACTTTCGTCTTTTTTCTGTCTAGTCATCTTTACATCGGTTAGAAATTATAATATGTTGAAGTCGCATTATGTCCACGAGTATTTCATCTCGCCGTAAGAGTCAAAATCAGCTACTGACTCACAGCATGGTTTTAGAAAGAGTAGGTCATGTCTCACCATCCTTATATCCTCGTATCATAAAGAAGGGAGTGACATGCGACTTCAGCATATTATAATTTCTAACTGATGTAATGACTAGACAGAAAAAAAGACAAAAGCTACCTTGAACAGTATTGATAGGGTGATGAGAAGAGAGAAAACTAGTCGAGCGTTAAGTTTAGCAAGATAAGAACAAAGTAGTGTGTGACATATAATCTTGATAATGCGACAAAAAGAAGGAAAAAGAAGTGAGAATGTGGATTGGCAAGGCGGGGGAGACTGGCAAAGGCATGGAGAAGGAGGGTTAGTGAGGAATGACCTTGGTGGTGCGGGCGTTAGACTTGACTTGGCAGAGGCGGGGAGGGACAGGCAAAGGAAGATGGAGTGAACGCTACTAAGAGAGGAGAACCAACAACACACCTCTCCTGAAAACTAACCTCTCTTCTGGCCACTCCTCTCTACTTTTCCAAGAACTGTGATTAGTGAACTTTTTTATTGTTTTTCCTTAGTTTATTTCCCTTTAGCTGCTTCCGTTACGATGATAAAGGAGTTAGGTAAGGGTGGGCTTGTCAGGGCAGGGAAAGGCAAGGGTGAAGGGCAGTTTGAGGTGGCCGAGGTTTTGGCACCGCGCTTCCTTGGCACGCGCGCAGGGGAAGGATTGAGCGCGTCTTTTCACGTCGGTGCCTGAATGAAAGGGTTCTGGGAAGGGCGATGAATAAGCGACATAAGGCACTTAGACACACACACACACACACACACGCGAATCTACTCTCACTTTTTGGTTTCTCATTCTTATTTTCTTTTCTTTTTTACATTAGCAACACATAGCGGTCTTTTGTTTGCTTTGTTTTTGTTTGTTTTTGTTCTTGAATTGCTTTCTCTACTATAACACACACACACACACACACACACACACACACACACACACACACACACTTAAACACACAAAACAATTCAACTCACTTCACATTACACATCTCAAACGCACGACTTCCAATCACTTCTTCCTTCTTCCTCTTCCTGATGTTGAGAAGATAAACAGTAAAAGAAAGAAATTAACATGAACTAGAGAGAGAAACATCCCCACACGTCGAATCAAAGAGGCAATAGATCTCACTAATAGAGTTGAATCGCATTACTGACAACGAATTGGGTCATTTTATCAATCCCTCATTCACGGGCCCATCAGATAGCTCTCGAATCAAAGTGGAAGGTATTTGATCCGTTGCCAAGTCAGCGGTTCACCCCTCGCCCGCTGCTCTTCCGGGTTCTCTGAGTAAATAGGAATGTGGAGCAACGCTGGGAGGGGTGTCTGTGGTTGCCTCTGGGCGTATGATAATGAAAGGACAGGTAGAGAAAGTAGATGCAGGTGAAGCAGCTACGCAAAAAAGAGAAAACACAGGATTCTTATTTCGTATGTGACGCAAAATATACCGAAGAAAGGGAAAAGGATAGAGATGATAACAGTGGAAAAGAATAATATTTAGACAAGAAAGAGAAGAGGAAAGAGATGATGATGGTGATGATAAGGATACAAAGAAGATACAAAAAAGGAGAAAACACAGGATTCTTATTTCGTATG
Source organism: Eriocheir sinensis (assembly GCF_024679095.1). NCBI lineage: Eukaryota > Metazoa > Arthropoda > Malacostraca > Decapoda > Varunidae > Eriocheir > Eriocheir sinensis. The sequence goes on from NC_066519.1 coordinate 17,627,990, forward strand.
TGACGCAAAATATACCGAAGAAGGGGAAAAGGATAGGGATGATAACAGTGGAAAAGAATGATATTTAGAACAGGAAAGAAAGGAGAAAAAGATGATGACGGTGAAGATAAGGATACAAAGAAGATACAAAAAAGGAGAAAACACAGGATTCTTATTTCGTATGTGATCCAAAATGTAACGAAGAATGGAAAACAGGATAGAGGAGATAACAATGAAGAAGAACTCGATTTAGAACAAGAAAGAGAAGAGAAAAAAATGATGATGGTGATGATTAGGATACAAAGAAGATACAAAAAAAAGAGAAAACACAACATTCTTTTTTCGTATATGATGCAAAATTTAACGAAGAATGGAAAACAGGATAAAGGAGATAACAATGAAGAAGAACTCGATTTAGAACAAGAAAGAGAAGAGAAAAAAATGATGATGGTGATGATTACTGGAACAATAATAAAAAAAAAAAACGAAGAAAGAACTGAGAAAAAAAAGGAATATACAGTAAAGAAGAGGAAATTAAAGACCTATTTTATACTTCTACTACTTCTATTACTATTGCTACCTGGGGTCAAATATTAATGAAGGGACGCAGGTATTACAGGTACGGTGAAATGACGATGAATAAATAAATAAATAAATAAATACCCAACACAAGATAAATACTCAGAACATAAAAAACAAAAACGAAAAGATGATTATGGTGGTGATGATTAAGAAGAGGGACAATACTCAATACTAAAAGGAGAAAAGGGAGAAAAGTTGATTTAGCGATGATTAAAAAAGAGAACCAGAATATAAAGGAAATAGAAGGGGAAGAAAATGAAATGGAATGAGTTTAAGTACTAGGAGAGGAAAATTCGTTTACTACTACTACTACTACTACTACTACTACTACTACTACTACTATTAATACTGCTCGGCAACTACTATAACTATTACAACACAAACTCCGAGATCTTGGCTATGAAACTACTTCCCCCTCTTCCTCCTCCTCCTCCTCCTCCTCCTCCTCCTCCTCCTCAACTTCCCCGTCTGTCTTAAATGAGCCCAAAGTTTAGCCAGCACGAACCATTCTGTAATAACTAAATCGTGCACACACACACACACACACACACACACACACACACACACACACACACACACACACACACACACACACACACACCTCTCCATCATTTCCTGCCCGATTTACCTGTCTGTGTTTCCCCTGAAGAGCTTTTCCATAACAGGTACTTAAACTTTAATTAATTAACGACGCGTCCTCTCTCCGGCGCAGGTGCCAAGAGGTTACAGAAGGTCAACAGGTGTATTTATGGAAAGGTACTTAGTGTAATGATATGTCGGTGTTTATGTTGAAGAAGCATATTACGGACGAGATAGAGAGAACGGGAGAGCTGGAGGGAGGAAGAAAAAATGAGGATAGCAAAAAAATAGATGAAAATGAACTAAGTGACAAAAAAAATCGTAATCCCAAGAAAAGAGACAGAAAAAAAATAGAAAAATGATGGTAAATAATAAAAGAATAAATACAAAATAATACAGAAAAATAAAATATCCTAAAATAAAATAAAAAAAATAACAAAAAAAACGGAGAAGAAAAAGAACGTGAAAAATAAAATACACAGGGAAGAAAAATACAATGAGGAAAATAAGAGAAGAAAGAAGAAAAACACAACAAGGGAAAACAGAGAAAAAAACAAATGAAAAAGACAAGAAAAATAAAAGAGAGAAGAACAAGACTGCAAGGAAAATAAAACCAGCAAAAAAGACACTGAGGAAAATAAAACAAAGAAGAAAAAGAAGACGACGAAAATAAAACCGTGAGAAGAAAAAAGACAACGAGGAAAAGCAAACGAAGAACAAAAGAAAACGAAAAGAGATAAAACAGGGAGAAGAAAAATAGAAAAAAATACTCGATAAAAAAAACAAGGATAATATTCATGACAAAAATAGGAGATAAAAGAAAAAGTGAACAGAAAGAAAAGGAAGAAAAAAATGCAAGCAAATATCAAATGAAAATATGTAACGACTAAAAACTATAAACGTCAAGGAAAAAATAGATGCAATTTTTGAAAGGGTTAAATCTCTTTCTATACAGACTTATTAATAGAGGTTCGTGTTATTTTCGAAGCCGCTGAGTGAGAATTATATAAAGTGAAAAATGTTAAAATTGCTGAAACAGGTTGACGAAAAAAAGAGGAAGATAAAATGAAGATAAAGTTATAAACAGGATACAGAGAAATGTGACTATATTTGCGAGGCCTTATTTTCTTTATTTTTTGTTATTAATTCCTTCCTTTTGCAATTTCCTTTTCATCTTCCTTTTTAATCTTCTTATCTTCACATTTTACTTCGTTTTTTTTCTGCTAATCTCGTTTTTCTCTTCCTCTAATTTTCTTTTTTAGTTTATTTTCAGCTTGTCTGCGAGGCCACGTTTTTTGATCTATTTATTCATTCTTTCTTTCTGTAATTTCCTTGTCATAATTTTTATTCTTTCTTTTTATCTTCACATTAAATATTTTGTGCCCGCTAATCCCGGTTATAATTTCTTTTCTTCCATTTTTTTATTATTATTCAGTTGGTAATTCATTCTTTCTTTAATTTCCTGTTCTACTTGTTATTTATTTTATCTCTCTTACCTTCAGAGTTAATATTTTCTTCCACCAATCCTTTTTTTTTTTTCTTTAATCTCTTTTTGGTAATCATTCTAAGATATAGGGGACCACATTTTTTTCTTTTTTTATCTTTTCCTTTTACCAATTCATTATTTCTTCTGTTTTCCTGTCATCTTGTTATTTTCCTTTCTTTTCATTCTCATTTATTATTTTGCTGTCCCCTCCAATCTTGTTTTTCTTTCCCTTTAATATCTTTTTTTTTTACCATTTCGTATATCTTTTACTTCACAGTTCTATTATTTTCTGTTTTCATTTCATTCCTTCGTCAATTTCCTCACCATCTTGCTCTATTCCTTTCTCTTCAAGCTCAGATTTATTAGTTTGCCCTTCCCGCCTACCTCGTTTTCCTCTTTTAATCTCTTTCCTTTATTATACAGTTAGTAATTCATTTCTTCTTCAATTTCCCTGTCATCTTCCTATTTCCCTTTCTTTTCATCCTCAGATTTAGCATTTTGCCCTTCCCGCCATCTCGTTTTCCTCCTCCCTCTAATTTCTGTTTTGGTATCATTCCGACCGTCCGTCTGTCCCCCCTTCCTCCCTTCCCCTGCCTCTCTGTCCGCTGTCTCGCCCCCTAACCTTTCCTTCCTTCCCTCCACACAGTAATTACCTGCCACTCACCTGCTCTTCCTCTCTCTCCTTCCTTCTACTTCTCTCCTTCTCCTACTTCTTTTCCTCCTCTCACTTATCATTCTCCTTCCTCCAATCTTCTGCTATTCTCCTTCTCCTACTTTTCCTTATCCTTCTCTTCCTACTCATTTTTCTCTCTCCCTTCCCATGTTCTACCTCTTCTTCCTCCTCCTTTTTCTATCCTCTTTTTCCTACTTTTCATTCCCTCCTCCACCTCCTCCTACTCACCTTTCTCTCCCTTCCCCGTTCTCCTCTTTATCTCCCTCTCCTTCATTTCATTTTCCCTTCCTTGTGTTCGTCAAGTTTTCAATTTCATCTTTTTATTCTCTCTCTGTCTCTCTCTATCTATCCATATCTGTCCGTCTATCTATCTGTATACTGAGTTTAAAAGATCTAAAAACTACAAGAAAAAAGGTAGGATAGTGCCATTATCATTATTGCTGTTATTGTTTTTGCTAAGATCATTCACCTATACCTGTCATCAATGCAAACGTGACAAATGGATACCTGTGTGTTTTGAGATCTCTTTCCTGTGTTTCCCGACCCCGTGTATGTATTTTAATAGATGCGTCACGAGCACACTGTAAATGGATGAGTCACTTGCCTTCATTCCCTTCCTTTCCCTTCCCTTCCCTTCCTCTCCCATCCCTTCCCTTCCCTTCCTCTCCCTTCCCATCCCTTCCCTTCCCATCCCTTCCTTTCCCTTCCATTCCCTTTCCTTCCTTTCCCTTCCCATCCCTTCCCTTCCTCTCGCTTCCCATCCCTTCCCTGCCATTCCCTTCCCTTCATTCCCTTCCCTTCCCTTCCCTTCCCTTCCCGTCCTCGCCTCAGCATCTATTTCTGGTGTCTGGCATTTTGGAAGAAGCGTCTCAAGGGGGAATTAATATGTAACGAGAAAGTCTACAGGGTATTAACCGTTCACCTTTTATCTCTTGCATTTTATAAGGTTTGAATAGGTTGATAGATTTTTTTGCAGTGAAGAATGGCAGAAAGGCATCTCGTGAGTATAAAACGAAGAAGAAACGAAAAAGCCCGATTCATTGGTTCTTAAATTGTTTGAAAAATATACCGATAGATTTTTTTTTTTTTTTCACAACAAAGGAGACAGCTCAAGGGCACAAAAAAAGGAAACAATAATAAATAAATAAAAAAAAGACCGCTACTCGCTGCTCCCAAAAAGAATCAAAAGAGGTGGCCGAAAGAGATTGATAGATGGATAGATAGATAGACTGATGAATAGACAGAAAGATATATGGATTGATAGACAGGTTGAAAAGATTGACTGACTTATTAACTATCAACTGCTTATTACAATTCAACCTTACCTTTTTTTTTTTTCCTTCACTGCTTTTAATCCTCATCTTTTTTATCCCTTTCATCTATTCCACTTCTCTCTTTTCCCACTTCTTTCCACTCCTTTTCCCATCACACGTAACCTTCCTCCTCCTTCCCCTCCGTTCCCTTCGTCTCACTAGGTATATTCTTCCTCATCTCACTCCCCTTCACCCTTCCCCCTCTTCCCCTCTTCACTTTCATTTTTCATCCCAACTTTGATTATATAAGTACAAGTTCTTCCTTAGGCACTCCTGTTTTCTTCTCTTTTTTTCTTTTGCCTTCGCTTCAATTATCTTCCATTCTCTTTCCTCCTCCGCTGTGTCTTTCAACTCCTTATCTATTCTTCTATTCTCTTCTCTTCTCTTCCCTTCTCTTTTCTTCCCATCTCTTCCCTTCTACAGTGATTTCCATTCTTTTATTTTATTTCCTTTCTTCTTTTTCTCTTTTCTTCTCTTCCTTTCTTTTATCTTAATTTCACTTCTCCTCTCCAGTATACATTCTCTTCCCTTCTCTTCTCTTGTCATCCATTCTTTTCTCTTCTTCCTTTCTTCATTGTGTCTTCCTTTCTTCTTCTACTACCTTTTCCACTATGTCTCTTCTTACACTTTTCTTGTCTTCCTCCTTTTCTCTCTTTCTCTTCTCCTTTCTCTTCCCTCTCCCTTTCCCTTCTTTCTCCTCCCCTTGTTTTGATTAGTTTTCCTTCGGGCAAAACAAGAAATTAACCTGTACTGTGTGTGTGTGTGTGTGTGAGAGAGAGAGAGAGAGAGAGAGAGAGAGAGAGAGAGAGAGAGAGAGAGAGAGAGAGAGAGAGAGAGAGAGAGAGAGAGAGAGAGAGAGAGAGAGAGAGAGAGAGAGAGAGAGAATCCTATTACACTAATCATTATTATCTTCTCTATTTACAGGTATAATTTTACTCTCTCTCTCTCTCTCTCTCTCTCTCTCTCTCTCTCTCTCTCTCTCTCTCTATCAAATTAAACAGAGATAGAAATTAGATGAGAGGACATGAGGAATTGAGAGAGAGAGAGAGAGAGAGAGAGAGAGAGAGAGAGAGAGAGAGAGAGAGAGAGAGTATATACGTTTTGAAAAGCAGCACCAAATTGAATGGCCGTCACTCTGGAATCACCTGTGTGGCATTTAAATAGGTTTTCATGATTAATAGGGTCGCAGGTAGGGTTTCAAATGCCCCTAAAAAATAAATATTGAACGAGGGAGCAAAAAAAATATATAAAAAAAAGGTTGTATGTGTGTGCAAGTGAGAGGGTTAACGATTTTAGAGATTGATTTGTATTAATGAAGTTGGGTTTTTTTATTCATTTTAATCTATGTGTGTGTGTGTGTGTGTGTGTGTGTGTGTGTGTGTGTGTGTGTGTGGGTGTGTGTGTCTGTCTCTCTCTCTCTCTCTCTCTCTCTCTCTCTCTCTCTCTGTTTATCTTACTTGTTTTGTTTTTTTAATTATATCTTCCCCCCTCTCCCTCCTCTTTTATCATCTCCTTTCCTTCCTCCGTTTATCCTCTCTCTCTTCTTCTCCCCGTTCTTCCCTTCCTTCCTTCTTTCCTTCTTTTCCTCACCCTCTCTTTCACCCTTCATCCTTCTTTCCTTAATCCTTATCTCCCATCCTCTTTTCTCCCCTTCCTTCCCTCCCTTTTCCCCTTTCTTCCTTTCTTCCTTCATCTTCTCCCTCTCCTTCTCCCGCCATCCCTTCTTTTCTTACTAATCTCCTTTTCTCTGTCTCTTCGACCCTCTCTTCTCCCTTTCCTTCCATAACTTCACCCCTCCATCCCTTCCTTCCCCTTCCATCCACCCTTATCCCCCTTCCACAATTTCCTTCTCCCCTTTCTAACCCTCTTCTCTCCCCTTCCTTCCTTCGCCCCTTCCCTCCCTTCCCTTCCCTTCCTTCTCCCCTTCCCTCCCTTCTAACTTTCCCTTCCCTTCTTCCTCAACCTTCTCACTCTATTCCTCTCTTTAATTCACATCTCCCTTCCACCTTTCCCTTCTCCCCTTCCTTTCCCTCCCTTCCATGCCCTTCCCTCCCCCTGTGTCATGGCTGGAGGCGTGTCCCATGAACGTAATGTCTCTGGTTTATACTTTGCTTAATATATTTTTCTCCCTCCCTTTTTGCCTTGTGGTCGTGTCCTTCCCCTCCTTCCTTCCTTCTTTCGTTCTTTCCTCCCTGACCTTCATTTTTGTTTTCCTCCTTTTCCTAATTTTGTTGCTTCTTGTTATTTGTTTCTTTCTTCTTTGCCTTTGTTTTTGTTTTCCTTTTTTCCTTCTCATGTTTCCCTTCCTTTCTTTATCCTTCGCCTTCCGTCTTTTTTTGTTTTCCTTCTTTCCTTTTCTGTTACTTCATTTCCTTCCCTTCTTCCTTCCTTCCCTCCTTCCTTGCTGTTTTCCTCATTTCCCTCTTTTGTTATTTTTCTCCCTTTCAGCTTTCATTCATTGGGTCTTTTCTTTCTTTCTTCTTTCTTTACTTTCTTATTTCCTTCTTTTTCTTTCCTCATTAATCTTTCTCTTTCCCTTTTTTCCTTCATTCCATGTTTTCCTTCCTTCTCTTCTTACCTTCTTCCTTCGGTTCTTCCTTCCTTTGTTTCCCTGTGTCTTATTTCCTTTTCATTCTTCTTTCTTTCTTTCTTTCTTTCTTTCTTTCTCTTACCTTTTATGTTCCTTCAATTTATTTCGCCTGCACTTTCCTGTTTTATTACCGTCTCTCTCTCTCTCTCTCTCTCTCTCTCTCTCTAATTACGTAGTTTTGATCTTTGTATCGATTGCGTCATTATTCTTCCCCTCCTCCCCATCTGTTTCCCCTCATCCTCCCCTCTTCCCCTTCATTATCTCCCTCATTTCCATTTGCTCTCTCTCCCCTCCGTTTCCTCCCTCCCTACCCTTCCCTGTCCCTCCTTCCTCTCTCCCCTTATCTTCTCTTTCCCCTCCCTCCCTCTCTTCCCTCCCGTGATATCTCTTTCCTTGTTTTTTTTCCTTCCTTCTTCTCTCTCCTTTCCTACCCTTTCTACCCTTCCTTTTCCTTCCTCTTTCTCCCCTTTTCCCTGTCTTTCTCTCCTTTCCTCCAGTCTTCCTCTCCTTCTTTCCTCTCTTCCCTTCCTTCCCCCTCCTATTCCCTCTTTCCCTGCCATTCTTCTTTCCTTTCTTTGCTCTTTCTCTACCTTTCCTTCCTTCCTCCCTTCTCTTCCTTTCTTTCCCTCCCTTCCCTCCCTTCTTTCCCTCTTCTCTCTTTCGCTCCTACTCCCTTCCTATTCCTACTTTCTTCCTTCCCACCCTCCTTCTCTCCCGTTCCTCCCTTTCTTCCTCCATTTCTACCTTTCCTCCCTCCTTCTCTCCCTTCTTCCCTCCTTCTCTCTCCCCCAAAGTTGCGTGACAAAGAAGATTATTGACTAGACTAAAGCTTCTGTTCTCTCTCTCTCTCTCTCTCTCTCTCTCTCTCTCTCTCTCTCTCTCTCTCTCTCTCGTTTATTTCCTTTTTGTCTTTTTTCCGCGTCCAATTCTGATTCTCTGCACTTTCTTTCTTTCTTCTCTTTCTTCTTCCGTCTCTGTTTCTATTTGTTTTTTGCTTTGTCTTTCTCTCCACACATTGCGATTCTATTCTTCTCTCTCTTTTTCTCTTCTTGTTTGTTCTCTTCTTCCTCTTTCTCTTTCTCTTCATCTTGCTTCTTTGTGCGTATGTATTTTTTTTTCTTTTTTGTCATTTTGGTAAACGAAGGAGGTGGAGGAGGAATGGAGGAAGGAAGGACGAGGAGAAAAAAGAGAAGATAAATAAGGAAGAAAGAGAAGAAAGTAAGGAGATGAAGAAGGAAAGAAGAGAGAAGCAAAACAGAGAAAGAGAAGATGTAAAAAAAAAAAAGCTAAATAAGTGCAAAGACATAAAGAGAAGAAAAATAGGAGTGAAAAGAAAAAAGAATAAGTCGAAGAAAGATGGAAAAAGAGAGAAAAAAGAAGGTAGAAAAAAAGAGAAAGGAAGAAAACGGAAGAAATGCAAAGGAATAAAGATAAGAAAAACGGGAAGGAAAAAGAAGAGCAAAAAGACGAAGAAGGATTGAGAGAGAGAGAGAGAGAGAGAGAGAGAGAGAGAGAGAGAGAGAGAGAGAGAGAGAGAGAGAGAGCGTTAACTAACCCCTTGCAATTCCCTCAACGATCGCTCAATAGCAAAGACACTTCTAATAATATTTCTTTCTTTAATCTCCTCGTTGTCAATTTTGCGGTGCAGTCTTCAGCCCTCGAGCCCAACCTCCCTCAGACCCTTATTTTGATGCTGGGAGACACGGTGGATGTAAGGTTTGCTCTGGTCTTAACGGTGGCTAGTAATCGCATTGTAGCAGTAGAAGCGGTAGTAGTAGTAGTAGTAGTAGTAATAGTAGTAGTAGAAGTACCCAGTTTTGATTTTTTTTTTTTCACAGCTAAGGAGACAGTTCAAGGGCGTAAAAAAAATATTAAAGAAAAAAAGCCCGCTACTTACTGCTCCTGAATAGAGTAGAGAGGAGTGGCCAAAAAGAGAGGTCAGTTTCGGGAAGAGATGTGTCCAGATACTGATTTACTGTTGTTTTACTTATTATCAGAGAATATACAGAAAGAAAATGTGACAGATCGTTTTGATAGAAGATAGAAAGTTTAAAGCAAAAAATAGGTTTGAAAAATTAATGACTTGCTAAAGATAATGAAAAATATACATATAAAAGGACAAAGGTTTCACAGAGGATAGAATATTATAAGCAAAAGATGTGAAAATAAAGAAAACACTAAAAATCACAGCAAAATTGAAAGAGAACAAGAAACCATTACAGTATTTTTTTTATAGAAGACAGGTTAAAATGAAAAAAAATGTAAATATAAAAAAAAATACAGCTAAAGATCACACCAATCTAAAAGAAAAACTGAGAAAATGGACAACGCATTAAAAAAAGACGAATGATTAGACAAAAAAAAATATGGGAAACTCAAACAAAATCACCAAAACTCACAAACACCACACGAAAAACTAAAAAATATGGGAAACTCAAACAAAATCACCAAAACTCACAAACACCACACGAAAAACTTAAAAAAAAGGGACAACGAATGAATGAAAAACAGAACATTAAAGAAAAGAAAGAGTGTAAAAGGGAACAAAATCACCAAAGATCAAAACAAAACTAGAAAGGCAACACAAACAAACACCACCACTACGCCACAACACCGCACGAAGCACACAGCCAATAGCAGCCTCGTGCCTTGGGGCCATCAATACCCAAGAGCTTGTTTACGGCGCGTCGGACTACCATAATTCGACCGTCCAATTGTTGTGTCCCAGGCCGGTGTTCCCAGACGCGTCCACCCCTCACATCAACGAGTTCAAAGGCCCAGAAAGAGACTAATCGGGTTCTAACGAGTGTTTCTTTAGGTTCACAATACAGAAGAAAGGTCAGTCTAACATTAGGCTCATAAAAGTACTCATTGAAATACTCAGAAATCCTATGAAAGCCTTAAATGTTCCAAAGGTTTTTAGGTTCATAGGTCAGAAGAAAAGTCAGTCTAACATTAGGCGCATAAAAGTACTCATTGAAATACTCAGAAATCGTATGAAAGCCTTATATGTTTCAAAGGCTGAGAAGAGATTAAGTCAAGTCCTAATGAGTGTTTCCTTAGGTTCCTAGTACAGAAGAAGGATCAAACTACCACTAGGCTTATAAAACTACCCATGGAAATACTCAGACATCCTATGAAAGCCTTGAGTGTGTGTGATTGAGCTCCAAAATGTTTACGAATATGGTCACCAGAGTTTTTGTCGTCTTGTATGAAAACATTGCCAAAGAACAAACCGTGAAAAAACAAAACTGAAAACATGACCGATTTGATAGAAGACAGAATATAAAATCAAAACAAAACTGCCGAAGAATATAGCAAAGAAAGAATAGGAACGTCGCTTTGATAAATGATAAATACTGAAACAGGAATATATTGGAAAATTAAACAAAATCGCCAAACGAAAAACAGAAAATCTATCAAAGACGAAAAGGATCAGAAAGTGTCTATTGGTATTCAGTCGCTTAAGATAATCGCGTAAACGTTTGATAAAGAGAAGAATAGACAAGAATTAGGATTATTAAGCGTTATTTAAGAGAAGAAGAGGAGGGAGTAGAAGAAAGGAAGATAAGGAATATTAGTAAATGGAAGAAAAAGGAACAAAGAAACGGGAAAAAATACTAAATAGAAAAAGAGGGAAAAAAGGAAAGGAAAATGGAAAAAGGACAAGAAATGATAATCAATATATAAGCGAAGAGGAGGAAAAAGAAAGGAAAATAAGGAATAATAGTAAATGGAAAGAAGGAAAAAAGGAAGGGCAAGAAAAAATCGTAACTAGAAAAAGCGGAAAAAAAGAGGAAAAAGAAAAGGAAAAAAAGGAAAAGGAAGGAAGAGAAAAAATAGTAAATAGAAAATGAGGAAAAAAGAAGGAAAGGAAAGGAATAAGAAAGGAAAAAAGGGAATAAAGGAAAAGCAATATAAGTAAATGTCTGAGAGGAGGAAAATATAGATATGTAACCCTTGGCGACCTCTCCATCGACAAACAGAACATCCATTATTCTCTCTCTCTCTCTCTCTCTCTCTCCCCTCCTCCCCCTCCCCTTCCTCCTCCCCCCCCCCCTTCCTTGCGTGACTTAGCCCATTGCGTGAATGTGATCAGATCAGTGTGTGTGTGTGTGTGTGTGTGTGTGTGTGTGTGTGTGTGTGTGTGTGTGTGTGTGTGTGTGTGTGTGTGAAATCGATTGTCCACATCATGTTATTCTATTTAGTGATGATTTTGTGGTGGATTGTTCATTTTCTTATTAACTTAGAAAAGATATATAAATGAACGAAGGGATAAATTATGGTAGAGAGGAAAGTACAGCATTTCTACAGGTTATAGTTAGCTTTATCTTTATTTTTTTTCTTTGTTTTATTCTTTTTATTATTACGTATCTCATATTTTCTGTTTAAGATTTTTTTGTGGCCTTTCTCTCTTTTTAACTTGTTATTATCTATTTATTTATTTAACTTATCATTATTTACTTATATAATCATCTGTTTTCTCTTTTCTCATTAACGACCGGAACTCTTACTTAGTCGATATATATGTCAGGCGGCTCGTAAGGTTGTATATGTTGTTGTTTTTTTATGTATTTGTTTATTTATTCATTTCGTTCTGTTTCTTTCTTTATTTATTTACCTGGTTCTCCTTTTCTCACTAACGCCATTTTTTTCATTTCGTTCTTTATTCATTTCTTCCTTTATTTCTTTACTTATCCGCTTCTCCTTTTCTCATTGTCGACATTTATTCATTTCGTTCTTTATTTCTTTATTTCTCTATTTCTTTATGTATCAGCTTCTCCTTTACTCATCAACGCCATTTATTCATTTCGTCCTTTGTTTCTTTCTTTCTTTATTTATCTATCCGGTTCTCATTTTCTCATTAGCGACGGCAACTCCTCAGTCGATACGTGGCAGGCGGTGTCCTAAGCTCGCGTCTTCATTATGCTAAGTGAAGGCTGATGACAAGGGAGCGGGTGAGTCGTAAAGCGGCCGGATCAACACATGGGCAAGCGGATTACCCCCATTTCTCCCTCGTGTTGATGTTATATATGTGTTGAGGGGAGGGGATAAAGAGGGATATGAGACGCAAGGCTTAGAACACCGCCAGCCATATACCGATTGAGGAGTTACCGACGTTAGTGAGAAAAGGAGAACCGGATAGATAAATTAAGTAAGAAAGAAAAAGTAACAGGAAGCGAAATGAATAGATAAACAGGATAGGAGATGATAGGAGATAAAAAGGAAGAGGTCAGAAACAAAGCTATTAAGGAAGGATAGAATAGAGAACACAGGATAGGATAGGATAGGAGAGAAAATGGCAGAGGTCAGAAACAAAGCTATTAAGAAAGTATAGAATAGAGAACACAGGATAGGATAGGAGAGAAAATGGCAGAGGTCAGACACAAAGATATTAAGAAAGTATAGAATAGAGAACACAGGATAGGATAGGAAAGAAAAAGGAAGAGGATAGAAACAAAGCTATTAAAAAAGGATAGAATAGAGAACAAATGGAGATTAGAGAGTAGAGAACGCCACGGGGAACACAGAGGAATAGGAAAGATTAAATGAGATGGGAAAATAAAGAAATTAATTAAGAAAACCTATATTGAGAGGAGTAAGATTGGAACTAAAGGAAAAGTGAAATCATCAGAAAAAAAAAATGAGAAGTAGAAGAGAAAAGATGGAGAGGACGAAAGGAATGAAGAGCAGAAAGAAGGAAATAGAAAAAAAAAAGATAGAAAAGAATGGAAAAATGGAAATTAGTCGAGAAAACTTATATAGAAGAGGAGTAAGATTGGAACTAAAGGAAGAGGAAAGTCAAATCATTAGAAAAAAAAAACAGATGAAAAGCAAAAGAGAAAAGATGGAGAGAACGAAGGGAATGAAGAGGATACAGAAAGACATAGAAAAAGGCTAGAAAAGAATGGAAAAATGGAAATTAATCGAGAAAACGTATATAGAAAAGGAGTAAGATTGGAACTAAAGGAAGAGGAAATTGAAATTGTCAGAATAAAACAGATGAAAAGTAAAAGAGAAAAGATAGAAAAGACTAGAAAATAATGGAAAAGAAAGAAATTAGTCGAGAAAACTTATATAGAAGAGGAGTAAGATTGGAATTAAGGGAAGAGGAAAATTAAATCATCAGAAAAAAAAAAACAGATGAAAAGTAAAAGATTGATGTAGAGGACGAAGTAGAGAAGAGAATAAAGAGCAGAAAGAAAGACATAGAAAAAGATAGAAAATAATGGAAAAGAAAGAAATTAGTCGAGAAAACTTATAAGAAGGGAGTTAGATAAGAATTAAAAAGCAGAATTATAGAAAACAAAAAGGAAGAAAGAGAATGGAAAGACAATTGAATGAAGTGAAAACAGGACTTAGGGACGCACAAAAAAAGAAAGAAAGGAAAGAAAAAAACAAAAAAAAGTAGATCTCGCGTTTCATTAGCTAGAAAAGGAGAAAAAATAGCAGGAGGAAAGGATATTAAAAGAAAAGGAAAAAATAAAACTCGGTTGCTGAAAAAAAAATAGAGAAACAACGAAGCAAAATGTACTAGAAAAAAAAAGAGATTCATTTGAGTGTGAAAAAAAAAACAGCGAAACAAAAGAAAAAAAGTAAGGAATAGAGAAGAAAGAAGAAGAGAAGAAGAAGAAGAACAAGAAGAAGACGAGAATGATAATAGAGGAAGAAGATGAGAAGGAAGAAGAAGAAGAAGAAGGAGAAGAAGCAGAAAAAGACGAAGAAGAAGACGAGAAAGAAGGAATAGAGGAAGAAGATGAGAAGGAAGAAGAAGAAGAAGAAGTAGAAGAAGCAGAAAAAGACGAAGAAGAAGACGAGAAAGAAGGAATAGAGGAAGAAGATGAGAAGGAAGAAGAAGAAGTAGAAGAAGCAGAAAAAGACGAAGAAGAAGACGAGAAAGAAGGAATAGAGGAAGAAGATAAGAAGGAAGAAGAAGAAGAAGTAGAAGAAGCAGAAAAAGTCGAAGAAGTAGACGAGAAAGAAGGAATAGAGGAAGAAGATAAGAAGGAAGAAATAGAGGAAGAAGAAGAAGAAGAAGAAGCAAAAGATCACGTAGAAGGAGAAAAAGTAGAAAAAGACGAAGATGAGAAAGAAGAAGAAATAGAGGAAGAAGATGAGAAAGAAGAAATAGAGGAGAAGAGGAAGAAAAAGAAGAAGTAGAAGAAGAAGAACAAGAACAAAAGAACAAGAACAAGAAAGAGAAGAAGCAGAAAAAGACGAAAAAGATGAGAAAGAAGAAATAGAAGAAAAGAAGAAGAGGAAGGAGAGAAGGAAGAAGAAACAACTTAAATGTGTGAAATGATAATAGTAAGAACAAGAAGAAGAAGAACAAGTAAAAGGAGAAGTAGAAAAAGAGGAAGAGAAAGAAGAAAAGAAAGAAGAAGAAACAGAATAATAATAAGAAGAAGAAAGAAAAAAAAAAGAAGGAAAGAAAGAAAATAATGATATTTCGCTAATGTTACCCCTATTTCTATTACAACGAAAATATGTACGAGACTTCAGTTCATTATATTCATCCATACCTCAATTTATAATCCAGTTTTTGCTTATCTCTTTCTTAAACGTGAATTCATCCAACCATTCTCCTTTAAACTATGCACTTAACACACACACACACACACACACACACACACACACACACACACACACACACACACACACACACACACACACACACACATTTAGATTAATTGCGTCATGTTTCAGCGACAAAATGAAGGATGTTTGCGTTGATACTGAAACTTTAATGAGGGTTTTAATGGCTCACCTTCTCTGTTTGTTGTCGTAAATTTAGGTTAGTTGGTGAGCCCGTAATTGTATCCGCCAGTGCAAGTTGTTTTTATTGCTGTTTTTCTGTTGCTTTTGTTTGTTTGGGGAGAGGGAAGAGGAAAAGAAGGGGGGGGGGGGGGTTAAGGATGGAAGGACGTAATATTATATGTCTATGTTATTGTTTATTATTGTTATTTCATCCTTGTTGTTGTTGTTATTGTTGTTGTTGTTGTTCAGGGTCAGGAGAAAAGAAAGGGTTAAGAATGGGAGGGTGAAATACTATGTCTCTTTTCTTTCCTTTTTGTTTGTTTTTTGTTTTGTTTTTTTGGTGAGGGTGTTTTTCTTAGTGTTACGAAATGCCTTTAAAATGTGTAGCAGAATTCAATAGCTCTTTTTTTTTACTTAGGTTCGTCTTACAGCGTGACAAAACGAACTTGTAATGTGATAAAATTCAATCATCTATGTCTTACTACTTTTTTTAATATGTTTCCATCTTATAGAGCGACAAAGTAAGACAAGTTAGCGTTACAGAATTCAATGATATCTGTTTTCCTTTTAATCTAAGTAGGTTCGTCTTACAGCGTGACAAAACGAACTTACAATGTGATAAAATTAAATAATCTATGTCTTACTACTTTTTAATGTGTTACCATCTTAAAGAGCGACCAAAAAGACAAGTTAGCGTTACAGAATTCAATAATATCTGTTTTCCTTTTAATCTAAGTAGGTCCGTGTAACAGCGGGACAAAAAGACCTTACAATGTGATAAAATTAATCTATGTCTTACTACTTTTTAATGTGTTTCCATCTTATAGAGCGACCAAAAAGACAAGTTAGCGTTGCAGAATTCAATAATATCTGTTTTCCTTTTATTTTAAGTAGGTTCGTGTTACAGCGAGACAAAACGAACTTATGATGTGATAAAATTCAATAATCTATGTCTTAATACTTTTTTTAATATGTCTCCATCTTACAGAGCGACATAAAACGACAAGTTAGCGTTGCAGAACTCAATAATATCTGTTTTCCTTTTATTTTAAGTAGGTTCATCTTACAGCAGGACAAAGAGACCCCATAATGTGAATTTAATATGTTTTTCCCTTTCTTTGATGTTATGTACCTTAAGGAGACAAAAAAAAGTTTTGCAGAGTGGGATAACGATATGTTTTTCCCCTTTAATATTGGATGGATGAGTCTTCTACCGTAAAGGAAAAACATGTCAGCGTTGAGGAATGTGATAGTGTTTTTCTTTCCTTTTTTCTAGAGGTCTATTTTTAGTTTTGCGTCGTTAAGCGTGACACAGACATCCGTTTCTCTGTTTGTCGGTGGTGGA
The DNA here is from genome assembly GCF_024679095.1 of Eriocheir sinensis. Classification (NCBI taxonomy): domain Eukaryota; kingdom Metazoa; phylum Arthropoda; class Malacostraca; order Decapoda; family Varunidae; genus Eriocheir; species Eriocheir sinensis. Next base: position 17,644,295 of record NC_066519.1, read on the forward strand.
AACGAGAGCAATTGGAGAAAAATAAAGGAATAGATCAAGAAAATATACCTTACGCCCCTGTCCACCCAGCAATGAATGGGTACCAGGTATTAATCGGGGGTTGTGTCCCGTCTCCTGGCATCTGTTCCCTTCTCCTATAATTCCTTCCCCTTCTGTCTCTCTCCGGCATATGACCACAGATGTTGCGCCGACTAAACGAAACTTTCCAACTTTCAAGAAAATATAAATAATGGCGTGGGAGAGGAACGAAGGTGCATAATAAAAGGAAACTAAAACATGAAGGAAAATTTAAGTAAAGGGCAAGTGAGTAAGGTAACTGGAAGGGTTCGTGTTTGTTTGTCTGTCTGTCTGGAATAATTCTGAAGGCCTGTTTGGTTTCTGTTGACTTGCTCTGTGCGGTAAATTGCTTTCTGCGTTCATTTACACGGCTTCTGTTTTTGTGTGTGTGTGTGTGTGTGTGTGTGTGTGTGTGTGTGTGTGTGTGTGTGTGTGCTTTAGTTCTTCCGCGTCCGTTTCGTAGTAAACAATACTATTCTTTTCTTATTTAATCTCTCTCTCTCTCTCTCTCTCTCTCTCTCTCTCTCTCATTTTTATCTTTTGCAAAGAGAGAGAGAGAGAGAGATGGTTATTTTCACCGTCAACAACGCATGAAGGACGGACCGTAATCGTCCTCTTGCATGGAAGTAGTAGTAGTAGTAGCAATAGAAGTAGTAGTAGCAGTAGTAGTAGTAGTAGCAATAGAAGAAGTAGTAGTAGTAGTAGTAGTAGTAGTAATAATAATAATAGTAGTAGTAGTAGAAGTAGTAGTAGTAGTAGTAGTAGTAGTAGTAATAGTAGTAGTAGTAGTAGTAGTAGTAGTAGTAGTAGTAGTAGTAGTTTCCGGTTTTACGTCATCCATTCCCATTTTTTCTTCCTTAACATTCTCCTAATTTTTTTTTTTCTCTCCTCTTCCTCCTCTTCCTCCCTTATCTCCCTTTTTCCCTGTTCTTCCTTTCACTAACTTCCTTAATTTTTTCCTCCTTATCTCCTCTCTCCTTCCCCATTCTCATTTTTTCTTTCTCTGACTCCCTTTTTCTAACTCCCTATCACCCTTCTCCCTCTTCCTTGCTTCGTTTTTTTTCTTTCCTTATCTCCCATCTCCCCTTTCTTCCCCATTTTTCTTCCCTAACTTCCTTATTTCTTCATCTCCTTCTCTCTCTCTCTTCCTATCTTACTTTTTTTTCGTTGTTATCTCCCATCTCCCTCTCCTTCCCCGTTTTGCTGTCTCTAACTTCTTTATTTCTTCCTAATTGTCTTTCTCTTCTTTCCTAGCTTATTTTTTCTTCCCTTCTCCCTCTCATTTCGACCTTATTCCTTCTCCCATCTTTCTTGTTTTCCTTCCCAGTTTCCTTTTTTTTTTCTTCCTTACCTCCGCTCTCTCCCTTCCTACCTTTCTTTTTTCTTCCCTCCTTCCTTTTCTTCTCCCTCTCATTTCTATCCTACCTTCCTCTGCTCTCTCCCTTCCTCGTATCTTTCTTCCTTCCTACCTTTCTCTTTTCTCCCCTCCTTCCTTCCCTTCTCCCTCCCAATTCTATCCCATCTTCCTTCTCTTTCTTCCCATCTTCTTTTCTTTTTATCTCCCTTCCCTTTCTTTCTGCCTCCCATCTCTCCCATACCTTACTTTACTCCCTCTCTCCATTTCCTTCCACTCCTCTCCATCCTTCCCCTTTTTGTATCCATTAAACTCTTCGATCCCTTTTCTATCCAATTAAAGACTTCTGAAACCCCTTTATACCCGTTAAATACTCTTGAATCCGGTATGTACCCATTTAGACTCTTGGATTCCTCTTTGTACCCGTTTAGACTCTTGGATTCCTTCTCTTTAGGGTGCGAATAAAAGTCATTTTGGTTGTGACGTTTTGGCGTCTTGTCGCTTGAAAACTGTCGTGGCTTTATAGTTTTGAGCGAGAGTGGGAACGAAAGGAGGAGGGAGAGGGAGTGGAGAGAGAGAGAGAGAGAGAGAGAGAGAGAGAGAGAGAGAGAGAGAGAGAGAGGATGCTGGAGGGAGAATAAAGGGTCAGAAGATGCTGGGGGAGGAGATGAGAGTTTATTACGTACATAAGGAGATGAAGGGAAGAAGAAGGAGGAAATGAAGGAGTAGTGCCAGAGGAGAAAGAAGAAGAAATTAAAGCTGAGGAAAGAACTAAGAAGGATGTAAAAGAAGAAGAAGGGGAAGAAGAGAAGAAGAAAAGCAACTGTATAGAAAAACGATGGTAAAGCAGAAAGAGAAGAATAGGGAGATGATTCCATAAGAGCAACCATAGAAGAAAATGCCACACGAAAAATAATTAGAGAGACGAGTGGAAAGTAGACGAAGTGTACAACGAAGAAGAGAAGAAAGAAGTGGAGAAAGACGATAAAGAAAAGAGAAGAGCTGTGAAGTTTACAGCGATATCTCTCAACGCTAATCTGTTACGCCGAGTGAGACATAAACAAGGGAGAGAGAGGGAGGGAGAGGAAGAGGGAGAGAGGGACAGGGAGAAAAGAGTTGCTGAGTAGAAGGGAAGGAAGGGGATGGAGGAAGAGGGAGGAAGGGAGGGGAGAAGGAAAGGAAGAGGAAGGGAGTTGTTGAGAAGAGGGGAAGGGAGGAAGACAAGAGGGGAGAGAGAGGGGAAAGAGGCAATAGGGAGTTTCTAAGTAAAGAGGAGAGGAAGGGAGATAGGGAGGGAGGGAGGAAGGGAGAAGAGAGGGAGGAGAGGGAGAGGGAGAGGCTTCGTCCAATACCCTCTGAAAAGTTAGCCCTTCAACTTCCTCCCTCTCCTCCTCCTCCTCCTCCTCCTCCTCCTCCTCCTCTCTCTCGTAACCTCCCGCATTACTCGAAAAACGGTAGCAGTTTCCTCTAATTTTTCTGCCCCCTCCCCTACCCTGCCCCCTCCCCCCCTCCTCCCCTCGGCTCACGTGAGGGATGTAAATAGCGAAGTAGGGGACGTCAGCGCTTCCTGTGAGTACTCTTCATCTTCTTCCTCTTCCTCCTCTTCGTTTTCCTCTTACTCCTCTTTTTTTGTGGTTTATGTTTTTGGGTGGCCCGGTTTTCCTCTTGCTTTTTTGTTTTAGTTTGCCTCTCTCCTTCCTATGAGTACTCTTCCTCTTACTCCTCTTCTTCCTCTTCGTTTTCCTCTTACTCCTCTTTTTTTTGTGGTTTATGTTTTTGGGTGGCCCGGTTTTCCTCTTACTTTTTTTTTTTAGTTTGCCTCTCTCCTTCCTATGAGTACTCTTCCTCTTACTCCTCTTCTTCCTCTTCGTTTTCCTCTTACTTCTCTTTTTTTTTGGGTTTATTTGTTTTTTGGTGTTTTTTCTTTCCTCTTACTCCTCATTTTTTTGTGGTTTATGTTTTTGATTGGCCCGGTTTTCCTCTTACTGTGTTTTGTTTACCTCTTTTGTCTTTTCCTCTTACTCTTCTGCTTTCAACTCTTAGTCGCGTTTTTCCTCTTTTCCTCTTTCATTTTCCTTGACTTCCTGTGTCACCTCCTCTCTCTCCTCCTTTTCCTCCTTTTCCTCTTCCTTATTCTCATCCTCCTACTTTTCCTCCTCTTACCTCTCCTTCCTTTCCTCTTCCTTCTCTTCCTTATTCTTTCTTCTTCTCGTTCAGTGTTGTCATTCCCTTCCTCTTCTTCCTCTTCCTCTTCTTTTCTCGTCATTTCCTTTCTCCTCTTTCTCTTTCTCTTTATCACTCTCCTCTTCTTTTGCAATCATCTTTCTATTCCGTCTTCCTCGGCTCGTCTTCCCTCCTATCTATTGCTCCATCATCTTTCCTACCTCAACGCCGTCTCTCTCCTCCTCCTCCTCCTCCACCAGAGTCATGAATAAGGTCTTTTTCCGCTCCCCGGGAATATGAAAACTTGGGTCGCTACAGACAGGCGCGAGGCAAGAACCCGAACACTGCTTCCATAAATCCCATTGAATATATAGAAGGATCGTTCGGCGCCGTAAATTCACTCAAAAATATCGCCCGATGATCACCTCTGGGCTGGCATAACTTTGAACTACCCTCCCCTTCCTTCCCCCTCCCCTTTCCTTTCCCTTCCCCTTCCCTTTCCCTTCCCCTCCCGTTCTCCTTCCCTTTCCCCTTCCCTCTCCTGAACCCCTTTCCTTTCCCTCCCCTTTCCCTTCCCTTCCCTTCCCTTCCCTTTCCCTTCCCCCTCCTCTCCCCTCTCGACCCCCCTTCACTTTCCCCTCTCCTGAACCCCTTCCCTTTCTCCTTCCCTTCCCTTTCTCCTTCCCTTCCCTTCCTTCCTTTCCCTTCCCCTTCCTTCTCCTTCCCTTCCTTCCTTCCTTCCTTCCCTTCCCTTTCCCTTCCCCCTCCTCTCCCCTCTCGAACCCTCTTCACTTTCCCCTCTCCTGAACTCCTTCCCTTTCCCTTCCCTTTCTCCTTCCCTTCCCTTTCCCGTCCCCTTCCCCTTCCCTTCCCTTTCCCTTTCGTTCCCCTCCTCCTCCCTTTCCTTTCCACTCTCGAACCCTCTTCACTTTCCCCTCTCCTGAACTCCTTCCCTTTCCCTTCCCTTTCTCCTTCCCTTTCCCCTACTCTTCCCTTTCCTCTTTACTCTCGAACCCCCTTCATTTTCCCCTCCCCTGAACCCCTTTCCATTCCCTTCTCTGATAACCCATCCCTTCCCTTTCCTTTCCCCTCCTATTTAAACCCCTTTTCCTCTCCTCTCTTTTCCCCATTTCCTGTTTCCATCTTTCCCTTCCCTTCCCTTTCCCTTCCCTCTCTTTCCTCTTTACGCTTTCCCTTTTTCTCCTTCCTTATCCCTTCTCTTTCCCATCTCTTCTACTCCTTTACTTATTACTCCACTTTCCTGTTTTTTTTCTCTTTCTCTCTATTCTTTCTCCTTTTCTCTCTTTGTTTTCCCTTTCCCTCTTTTTCCTCTATTTCTTTCTCATTTCTCCCTGTTTCCTTATCTTCCTCTCCTTTCCCTTCCATTATTATTTTCTTTATCTCCCTTATCCTCCTTTTTTCTCCATTAATCTTTACCCTCACTTTTTCCCTTCCTCTGTCTCTTTCCTTCCTCTTTCCCTCCATTCCTTCCTTTCCTTTCAGTTTCCTCCTTTTTCCTCCCTCATTCCCTCTCCTCCCCGTCCTTTTTTCCTTCCGTCCTCCGGCTTTCCCTTCAGGAGGCGAGGTCGGCGAGTCTTCAGCGCGACAAGAGAGGAAAGTTGCCTGCACGAAGCCGTTTGGGGAAAAGTGTTCATTTTCCCAAAGATTTTATCCGCACGCCTGTTTTTCTGGGTTAGGAGTAGGAGGAGGAGGAGGAGGAGGAGGAGGGGGAGGAGCGAAACGAGAAGTAGAAAGGAAAGGAAAACGAAGAGCAGAAACTGAAGAAGATGATGGAAGAGGAAGAGGAGCGAAACGAGAAGCAGAAAGAAGAAAAGGAAAAGGAAGAAGAGAAACTGAAGAAGAAGGAGATACTGGAAGAGGAAGAGGAGGAGGAGGAGGAGGTGAACGAGAAGTAAAAGGAAGAAGAGGAAAATGAAGAGAAGAAACTGGAGAAGAAGAGGAGTTAGAAGAAAATGAGAATGAGCTGGAAGAGGAAGAGGAAGAAGAAGAGGAGGAGGAGGAGGAGCTGATCGAGAAGAAGGAAAAGAAGAAGACATAATAAGAAAGAGGAATAGAAAAAAACAGAAACTAGAGAAGGAGGAAGAGGAGGAAAAGCAGAACGAGAAGAAGGAAACGAAGAAGGGAGACGAAGAAAAGGGAAACGGGAAGGACAAATCTAAGGAAAAAAATGAGGACAACAAGGAAAAGGAGCTGGAGTATAAGTGGGAAAATGAGGAAAAAGAAAACGAGGAAGAGAAAAAGCAAAAGTAAGTGAATAAGAAATACCAGGAAGAGGAAGGAAGGAAGGAAAAGCAGGATCTAGAGAACCAATAGGAAGAGGAAGAAGAGGAGGAGGAGGAGGAGTAATAAGGGGTATGAGGAAGTGGGTGTCCGTGCCTCCGCAAACTCCGGAAGGGGAAGTGGAGTAAGGGTGGAGGAGGAGGCTAGAAGGTCTTCGTGGAAACACTTGGCGCCGAAGGAATAAGGAGAGACGCTTCCTCTAGAGCTCTCTCGGAAGGCAATTAGGAAGAAGAAGAGGAAGAGGAAGTGGAGGAGGAGGTGGAAAAAGAAGAAGAGGAAGAAGAAGAAGAAAAGGAAGAACGAGAACAAGAACAAAAACAAAACCACAAAAAACAAGATATAAGAAAAAAAAACACAATAAGAGAAATAAAAAAGGAAAAAAGACAAGAAGAAAAAAAGACGTAGAAGAAGAAGAAAACGAAATAAAACTAACAAAAATAGAAGAAAAAGATGATAACGAAGAAGAGTAATTTACAAGTCATCAATCCCTTCCTTTTTACTAATATAAAAATTCAATACATATAACAACTACTACATATTTTTTACTAATTAACTTCACGTATCGAACAAGTACTATGATTTTCCTTCAGCCCTTTCACATATTTTCATTACAATCTTCACAAAACCCTCATAATAATCATACATGCTCATTCTCTCATTCATTCTCTCATTCTCTCATTCATTCTCTCATTCTCTCATTCATTCTCTCATTCATTCTCTCATTCTCACTCATATTTTCCCATTTTCCTTCCTTCCCGGCGTCATGTGAGCCAGTCGAGGGGACGCTGCAGGGTAGAATATTTCCCCCAATCAGCAATCAGGGCGTTCTATAAGCCTTATCTGGCCAATCATCTTCGCGTGTCACCATCCAGCAGCGCCGCGGAGTCACATCGCTCGCTAACAAGCCCCGAGCAAACAGGACCTGGATCACTCATATAGATGGACGATGAACCCTGGACGACGACTATGCTGGCTTGTTGGTGCGTGGATGACTGGTGGAGGAGAGGAAAAGGCGGGGAAAGGGTATGGGAAGAGGAAGGTAAGGGATGGAGAAAAGGGATGAAAGGGTTTGGGAAAGGAAAGGGAAGGGTAAGAAAGTGAAAGGGGAGAGGAAGAATGGAGTAAAGGCGGGGAAAGGGTTTGGGAAAAGAAAGGTAAGGGAGGTGAAAGGGGATGGAGAAAGGGAATGAAAGGATTTGGGAAAGGAAAGGGAAGGGTAAGAAAGTAAAAGGAATGGGGCAGGAGAGAGGAAGAATGGAGTAAAGGCGGGGAAAGAGTGAGAGAGGTGGAGATAAACACAGGTGAAAGATATTTGACTGTTTATCTATCTGTCTATCTGTCTGTCTGTTTTAATGACGAGCAAACTGACTGGGTGAATGGATATATGGATGAGTACCTATCTATCTCTCTGGCCTAATGACTGACTGGGTGAATGGTTGACTGGGTGACTGGCAATATGGATGACTACCTATGTCTCTCTATACGACTGACTGACTGGGTGAATGGTTGACTGGGTGACTGGCTGACTAGCTCTTTGACTGACTGAATGGGTGGATCGATACCTAGATGGATAGATGAAGGAAGGAATGGATGATTGACTGGTTGACTGGCAATATGTATAGATAACTGGACTGTGAATGAATGGATAAATGAAAAGGTGTTTGGCTGACTAACTGACTGACTGACTGACTGACTAGATATATGAAAGAGTATCAGGGCATCTCTCCTCCCGAAATTGATTTATCTTTTACGGCACTCTACTCTATTTAGGAGCAGTAAGTAGCGGGGTTTTTTTTTCATTATTGTTTTCTTTTCTTTTTTTACGCCCTTACGCTGTCGCCTCTGCTGTAAAAAAAAAATAGAGAAAGTCATCATATCACGTCGGTACTTTCCACCATACACAGGTAAATCAGGAGTCCCCATACAACAGGTGTGTGGAAGGTGTGGCCGAGCGCTCCTCACTTCAAAATATTTACCCGGCATTTCACAGGTAAAAACTAAATGTTGAACTCTTTCCCGCATCAGTTATCGCCATTATTATTGCCGGGTGAAACATGACAGGCCGCCAGTAATACGCGGAATATATTACAGCAGCAAATGACGTATATTATTATTTTTATTGGTGTTTTCCATGTGTATTTATGGCGCAATGAATGTCCAAACGAAAAAGGTGGGTACATATGTTTCTCTCACACTCTCTCTCTCTCGCTATCTATGTATAGATTTTGTATTTGTTTGCCTAATTATTTGTTGGGAAAATGAGTGAGTAGGTTTGTATTTTTTATGACGTGAAAGTATGTGTTTTTTTATTCATTTATATACATACATACGTTCCTTTTTTTTCTCTCTTTTTTTTTTTACAGCAGAGGAGTCAGTTCAAGGGCATAAAAAAATTCAACAGATAAAAAAAAAAGCCCGCTACTCACTGCTCCTTAATACACACAAACATGCTCATTAAAAAAAAGGGTAAAAAAAGAATGTATGTAGTTTAGCATGTTTTCCTAGAGACACACACAGACAGACAGAGAGACAGACAGAACATAAACAGAAATTAACACAGAGGCAGATAGATAGACAGACAGGTTTATGAATAGATTGATATTTGTAAAAAGAATGAATCAAACAAATAGACAGCGACGGACATAGACAGAGGCACATACAGAGACAGACAGACAGACACATAGATAGTTAGACAGATAGATAGTCACTTATAAAAAGATGGAAACAAAGACAGACACAGACACGGAGAGGTTGTCAGTTCTTGTTAAATATTACATAGAGTGTGAAGGCTTTTCCGTGTGCTGTCTCTTGAAATTTGAACGGCTGACGAGGGAGGAAAAACTGATGGCAGGTGGACTGAGGTGAAGGAAGGCTTTTAGGCGCAGGATAAAACGAGCACCCATAAAATAATTGGTATGGAAGACTTTTGGTTACGGGATTGATGGATCACCTATAAAAAAATTAACAGTAGGGAAGACTTTGGGCGACAAGAAGGAACAGTTGCTCCCCCTCTCCCCCCCACCCCCAAAAATGACTCGTAAATATGACTTTTTGGTACATGAAATTGAGACCTTTTTTGCGTACAGTATGGAAAGGTCATCCGAAAAGTAAAAAAAAAGATACGAGACCTTTGATTACAGGATTGAAAATTTGAAGCGTTTTTGGGATCAGGAAGGGACCAAAATTTCATGTGATATTCATTGCAAATTTGCCTTTCTTTTATTATTTTCTGCTTCGTTTTATTGATAACTCATTCCTACCTTTTTATCCACTTCGTTTTCCCTCTTTTTCCCCGTTATTTTTTTTCTTGATACTTTCTTAACGTTCTTTTTCGCACGTTCCTTATATCTGAAACTACTTCATTCTATTTTGTTTCCTTTATTTTTCTTCCTTTCCTTCACCTAATCCAAAATATTTTCTTCATTCTTTCTGTTTCATTATTATTTCTCTTTTTTTATTTATCTTATCAATTTATTTCAACCATTCTTTTAGTCTCCCTTTTTTTCTATTTTTTCTTTGTTTTCTTGTCCTACTTCAAGTTATTTGCACTATGCCTTTTCTTCATCTATTATGCCCTTCCGTGACCTACCCCAAGTCATTTCCTCATTCTCTAATTTTTCCATTTTTTTCATATTTTCATTTTATTATTTTCCTCATTTTTCTTTCTTCTTCATTTCCGCGACGCCCTTCAAGGTGTTTGCGCTCGCGTTCTCCTTCTGCTTCCTTTTATTTCCTCGTCTCTCTCTCTCTCTCTCTCTCTCTCTCTCTCTCTCTCTCTCTCTCTCTCTCTCTCTCTCTCTCTCTCTCTCTCTCTCTCTCTCTCTCCTTATTTATTCTGGTTTGCGGCGAATATTTCACTACTCTTTATGACATTCTCTCTCATTTTATCCCTCTCTCTCCCCCTCCCTTCCCTCTCCCTCTACCTCTCAATTTCCCTTCTCTCTCACACCTGTTTTACTCTTCTACGCAACGCAAGAGGGATATATAACGTCTTAATCTTGCTCCGTTTTCCTCTTCCTCCTTATCGTTCTTTCTCTGTCATTCTCTTTCTTTTACTTCCTTTATATTTGGTTTTAATTTCTTTTGGTTTCAATTTGTCATTTTCTTGTTCGTCTTCTATTTCTTCTTCGCCTTCTTTTCTTTCTCCTCCTCCGGTTTCCGTTTTAGTGTCTTCTTCCACCTCCTCCTCCTCTTCTTGTTCCTCTTCCTCCTTATTCTTAGTGTCCATCCTCCTCCTCCTCTTCCTCTTCCTCTTTTCTTCGTATCTGATCTTTTTCGTATCCTTTTCATTCGCTATTTCCTTGTCCCTCCTCCTCCTCCTCCTCCTTCTCTTCCTCCTCCTTTTCATACCTCTTGATATCGCGTCATTTTCTTTCATACATCTTTCAGTATCATCTATCTATCTATCTATCTATCTATCGCTTCGTACCTCACTTTCTCTTTTTACTTTTATAACAATATTTTCGTCTCTATTCAATCTTTCTCGCTCCACTTCGCTTCTCTCTCTCTCTCTCTCTCTCTCTCTCTCTCTCTCTCTCTCTCTCTCTCTCTCTCTCTCTCTCTCTCTCTCTCTCTCTCTCTCTCTCTCTCTCTCTCTCTCTCTCTCTCTCTCTCTCTCTCTCTCTCTCTCTCTCTCTCTCTCTCTCTCTCTCTCTCTCTCTCTCTCTCTCTCTCTCTCGTTTTTCCTTCATCTTTCCTTTTCTCTTCTCTCTCCTCTCCTCTCTCTATCTGTTTCTTTCTCTGTATTCTATTAACCCCTTTTTTCCCCTCTTCCTCATTTATCTAGCTTTTTCTCCGTCTCCTCTTCCTCCTCTTTCCTTCGTTTTTTTTTCTTCCTTCATTCTTTCTTTCTTTTCTTTCTCTGCATCCTATTAACCCTTTTTCCTCCTCTTCCTCATTTGTTCATTTTTTCTCCTCCTCCTCTTTCGCCTCCACACACTGTCTTATATTTCCTTCGTCTTTCTCTCTTCCTTCCTTCCTTCATTCTTTCTTTCTTTTTATATCTTCTTTCGCAACATCCTCTTCATCCCTTTTTCTTTTTTTTCTTTTTTCTTTTTATTCCTCCGTCTCCTCCTCCTCCGACTTCATTTTTCTGTTGTTTTTTCTTTCCTCTCTCTCTCCTCCTCTTCCTCCATTCATCCTTATTCTGTTTTTAATCTTCCTCCTTCATTCGCTCTTTTCAACGCCTTAATCCTATTCTCATTTTTCTTTTACTTGCTTTCATATTTATATTTTAGCTTTCCTCTGTTTTCCTCTATTTTCTTTTCTTTTTCAATTTTCTAACATCTTTTTACTTATCTTTTTTCACTTTCCGTATTTCTCTCTTTCCGTAAATGTTTCTCCACTATCTTTTAAACACAATTACATATTTCTCTTTTTTTTTTTACTTAATTTTCTTTCTTTATTAATTTTTCTTTCTACTGTCTTTCACTCTCCTCTGTTTCCCGTGTTTATCCTTCTTTTTTTCAGCTATTCCTGTTTTTTTGTTTTGTTTTGTTGCTTTTCCTTCCTTCCAATTACATATTTTTCATTTTTTTTACTTCGCTTTCTTTTTTTACAAATTTTCCTTTCTATTTTCTTTCACTCTCCTCTGTTTCTCGTATTCGTCTTTCGTTTTTTTTCAGTTATTCCTCTTTTTTGTAACTTTTCCTTCCTTCCAATTATATATTTCTCATTTTTTTACTTTGCTTTCTTTCTTTACAAATTTTCCTTTCTACTTTCTTTCACTCTCCTCTGTTTCCCGTATTCATCCTTTGTTTTTGTTTTCAGTTATTCCTCTTTTTTGTAACCTTTCCTTCCTTATATTCCATCTTCCTTCCTACCTCCCTATTCTTTCTTTCCCTTTTTCCACTTCTTTCTTCCTTCTTCCCTTCCTCTCTCTCTCCTCCCATTCTCCTTCTTTCCTTTCTAATTGTCCCAAACCTCCCTAATCCGCTTTTTTCCCCTACTTCTTCCGCTCCTCCTCCATCCCTCCCTTCTTCCTTCCTGCTAGTCTCCCTCCCTCCCTCCCTTCCTCCCTTTTTTTTCCCTCCCTACTTTATATGCTTAACTGGCCCACAACTTTCACTCTTGATAGATATGCTCCCTTATCTCGAGGACCAGTCAACTACGAGGAGGATAGGAAGAAGATAGAGAGAAGTAGATAGAGAGAGAGAGAAAAGGGGGATAGAGAGGGGATACAAAACAGGAGGAAGTAGATAGGAGGAAGTAAAAGTGATAAAGAAACATAGAGGATAGAAAACAGGTATAGTAGATAGGAAGAAATGGAATGGAGTAGAATGGATAAGGAATGACAGAGAATAGAAGAGAATGGATAGAGGGAATAGAGGAGGTGGAGGAGAGGAATAGGAGGCGTGTATAAAATTAAAGGGAATAATATAAGAGAATAGCAAAGGAAAAGAGAACAAGAGGAAAGAAAAATAAAGTGGAAAGAAAAGAAGGATAAGAGAGAAAAGCGAAGAAAAGAAAAACAGGAAGATAAAAAGGGAAAAAAACAAAGAATAGGAAAAAGTAGAGAAAGGAAGTGGATATAAGATAGGAGACAATACACAGTGAATAGAAGACACAGCAGATAATGGGGATAAAAAATGATGGATAGGAAGATAGAGAAAGCAATGAATGGGATAAAGGATGATAGAGAGAATAGACGAGAAGTGATACGCTCCCTTCTTTTTCCTCCCTCCCTCTCTTCTTCAGTGTCCTTCCCTCCTTCTTTTCTCCCTCCTTCTTTTACCTTGCCCTTTCTTTCCTCCTTCTTCCCCATCCCCCTTTCCTTCCCTCCCTCTTTCTCTCTCCCTCCTTCCCTCCTTCCTTCACCTTATTCTCCCTGTTTGCTCCACTCTCCCTCTCCACCTTCCTCTCTCCCTTCATTCTCTTAACTCTCCCTCCCTCCCTCCTCCCTCCTTCTTTTACCTCCTCCTCCTTTCTTTCTTCCTTCTTCCATCTCAACTTTTATTTCCTTCTCCTCCTCCTCCTCCTCCTCTTCTCTCCCTCCTTCCATCACCTTATTCTACTTCCTCCTTCCCTCTCTACCTCCTCTCTCCCTCCATTCCCTCGACTCTCCCTCCCTCCCTCCTCCCTTCTTCCTCTTCCTCCTCCTCCTCCTCCTCCTCCTCCTCTGCTCTCCCTCCTACCATCACCTTATTCTACTTCCTCCCTCCCTCTCTACTTCCTGTCTCCCTCCATACCCTTAACTCTCCCTCCCTCCCTCCTCCCTTCTTCCTCTTCCTCCCTCCTCCTCCTCCTCCTCCCAGAAGACATGTATTCCCTCTCTTCCTCCGATGTGCTTCCTTTATGGCTGTATTTTACCTCCTGATATATTTTTTTCTCTCCAACTTTCTGATATATGGAGGAGTGTTCCTGCCCAGCGCGGCGAGAGAGAAGGGAAAAGACAAATGATTTTTTTTTATTTTTTTTTACTTTGATTATTGATGGTGGTGGTGGTGGTGGTGGTGTGTTTGAATATTGAGGTTTCCCTTTTTTCCTCTTTTCCTTTTTCCCGATCATTTTTTCCTACTTCTAATTTTCCTGCTTTTTTCTTTATTTTCCTCTTGTTTTTCTTGTTTTTCACTCTTTTCTTACCTTCAGTTAGCTTTTTTTCCTCTTATTTTTCTCCTCTTGTTTCTCTTTTCCTATTTTTTCCTCTTTTCTACCTTACACTTCCCTTTTTTCCCTCTTATTTTCCTCCCCTTGTTTCTCTTTTCCTATTTTTTCTTCTTTTCTGCCTCACACTTCCCTTTTTTCCTCTTATTTTCCTTCCTTTGTTTCTCTTTTCCTATTTTTTTCATCTTTTCTACCTTCATTTCCCATTTTTTCCTCTTATTTTCCTGCTCTTGTTTCTCTTTTCCTATTTTATTCCTCTTTTCTGCCTTCAATTCCCCTTTTTTTCCTTATTTTCCTCCTCTTGTTTCTGTTTTCCTATTTTTTCCTCTTTTCTTCCTTCGGTTCCCCTTTTTTCCTCTTATTTTCCTGCTCTTGTTTCTCTTTTCCTATTTTTTCCTCTTTTCTACCTAACACTTGCCTTTTTTTCCTTATTTTCCTCCCATCTTTCTCCTTTCTATTTTTTCTATTCTCTTTTTTTACCTTCAACTCTTTTCCTCATTTTCCTTCTCTTACTTCCTTTTCCCTCTATTTTCCTTTTCCTTTCTCTTTCCTACATTTCCTCTCCTAAAGATATTCCCTGTTTTCCTTCCTGTACTTCCTTTTCCCTCCTTTATTTTTCCTCTTTTCCTCTTTCTTCCCTTCTTTTTCTCTCTTCCCTTCCCCCATTCCTCCTTTCCTTCTTTTTTCCTTCTTTTCCTCTTTCTTTCCCATATATATTTTCCTCCCTCCACTTCCTTTTCCTTCTTCAGTTTTTCCCCTTTCTTTCCTAACTTTTCCTCTCCTACCTTTCCTTCCCCTCCTTTCTTCTGTCTTCTCCTCCCCCTATACATTTTCCTCCTTCCACCCTCCCTCTTTTCCCTCTCCCCCCCCCCTTTCCTTCTTATCTCTTCTCCCTGCCCCTCATTTTTCCTCCCTTTTTTTTCTCCCTTTCTCCTTCTCCCTTTATGTCTCTCCTAATTTAGAAGGTAAATACTTTCACAAAAAAAAATTACTAAAGACAAAAGTTCGACGAGAGAGAGAGAGAGAGAGAGAGAGAGAGAGAGAGAGAGATTTGCGTAAGTTAGACAAAGAAATTCTCTCTCTTTTTTTTTAACGACTGAAACTTCTTTGTCAATGAGGAGTAAAAGAAGACGAGGAGGAGGAGGAGGAGGAAGAGGAAACATGGAAACATGGACTAGCAGGCAGCAGAAAGCCTGTTGGCTCATTACTAGGCTGCCTGCGTTCAGTGATTTAATCAATCCGTTTGCCATAGGAGTGGCTTGCAGGGAAGGATTAAAGCACTTGTGTATCTACTCTTGGGAACGTTCAGTTCACACCCGTTGCAGCAAAGTGGCGATCAATGCGTTTCTTGAAGGAGTTGATGGTCTCTGCGCTAACCACTTCTGCAGGAAGGCTATTCCAGTGGCGAACAACTCTATTTGAGAAATAACTCCTGCCGATGTCGGTATTGCATCGCTTTGCTTGAATTGTTTTTCCGTTGTTTCTTGTTCTCAGGTTAGTTTGTAGCGTGAAGAGTTTGGAGTGATCAACGTTGCTGAGCTTGTTCAGGTACTTAAAGACTTGTATCATGTCTCCCCGCAGTCGTCTCTTTTCCAACGTGAAGAGGTTGAGTCGCTCGAGTCGTTCTTCATAGGGTTTCGTCCTCAGTGATGGTATCATCTTCGTGGCGCGGCGCTGTACTCTCTCAAGTAATTCAATGTCTTTCCTGTAATTAGGAGACCGGAGGAGGAGGAGGAGGAGGAGGAAGGAAAAGAAAGGAATGGAAAGTAGTAGCCGTGGAGAAAAGAAAAGGGAATAAAAGGAAGAGGAAGGCAAAGGAGAGGAGAGAAAAGGAGGAGAGAAAAGAAATAAAGTGGAAAGAAAAGAAGGGAAAGAGGAAAACGAAGAAAAGAAAAAATGGACGATAAAAAGGGGAAAGAAAAGATTAAAGACAAGAAAAGGGGGAAAGAAAAATAAAGACAAGAAAAAGACGAAAGAAAGCAGTAGGAGAAAAAGACGAAGAAAAGATAAAAAAAAAGAAGAGAAAAACGAGGAAAAGAGAACAAATGGGAAGAAAAGGAGAATAACAAAATGTAAAAACGAAAAACAAGAAAAAGACGAAGAAAAGAAAACAAATGGAAAGAAAAGAAGACTAAAGAAAATGAAACCATACGAAGAGAAGACTAAGAAGAAAAAGAAGAAAAGAAGAACCAGAAGAAAAGCAGAGTAAAGAGGGAGTTAGAGGCCGCCTCGTTAGGTTAATTCGAAAGGTTTGTTTGCGAAATTGCGTCTCGGAACTCGGAAGGTAAATAAGCCAACATTTCTGGCATAATTCGGTGTTTCGGAGAAGGAAGAGAAGAAGGAAAGAACAACATAGAAAGGAAGAGATTGAGGCAGTAGAAGGATTGTAGGTGATTGATGGAAGAAGGAATGAGGGAAAGGATACCGAACATTAAAAGAAGGAAGAAGAACAAAAGAAGGAAAGAACAACATGGAAAGGAATAGGTCGAGGCGGTAGAAGGATTTGTTGCAGATTGATGAAAGAAGGGATGAGGATAAGGAAGGGAACAGAAAAAGAGGGAAACAAGGAGAACAAAAAAAAAGGAAGGAAAGAAGGAAGGAATATGAAAAGGAAAAGGTCGGGGCAGTAGAAGGATTGGTGCTGATTGATAAAAATAGAAACGAGGATAAGTATAGCGAGCAGTAATAGAAGGAAACAAGGAGAACAAAAGAAGGAAGAGAAGAAGGAAAGAACAACATGGGAAAAAAAGAGGTTGAGGAAGTAGAAGGATTGATGTTGATAGGAGAAACTAGACACAAAGATT
Source organism: Eriocheir sinensis (assembly GCF_024679095.1). Classification (NCBI taxonomy): domain Eukaryota; kingdom Metazoa; phylum Arthropoda; class Malacostraca; order Decapoda; family Varunidae; genus Eriocheir; species Eriocheir sinensis. The sequence goes on from NC_066519.1 coordinate 17,660,576, forward strand.
ATAGAAGAACAGAAGAACAAGTAATATAGTAGTAGTAGTAGTAGTAGTAGTAGTAGTAGTAGTGTTCTTGTAGTCGTTTGTATATCATTTTATCATTATTCATTTCTATTATTATTATATTCAAATGCATCACACCTTTACCTAATCAACCCTTACTAATTACCTTTACTTTCCCTCTCCTACAGGTAAGATGGACCAGGTGAACCAAAGACGTACAGAGAGAGAGATTCGTAACGTGTAAGTGTGAAAATAATCCGCTACACACACACACACACACACACACACACACACACACACACACACACACACACACACACACACACACACACACACACACACGAGGACACTGCAACGGAGAAAATTCTGACGCCGTTTAAAACACAGAAACACACACGAACACTTTCACTAAACATCCTTACCTGTCCCTCCCCTCCTCACCTGTCCGTTCACCTCCTCATCAAGCTCAGGTGAGAATGTAACACCTGTAAAAAAGAATAGCTGGATGATTTGACTGTAAACTTAAAATATTTCATTAACTAGAACAATTTAATCACTAACGTCAGTATCCCTCTACCTCTCCCACCCACCCACACACACTCACACAGGTAGAACAATTAATTAAGAGAGTCAGGTAACATATGTAAGTGACGCCAGGTGTTAAGACATATCAATCGGTTTTGCTAAGTGATGAGTTGATGTTTGTTTGTTTGTTTGTTTTTTGTCATTATCATTAAGTAGTATTCCCAGCCTCCTCATTTTCATCCTTTTCTTCACTTTCATCTTCTTTTCTTCCTCTCTTTACTCTTGTTGTGTCGTGTTTTCTTTTTCGTTTTCTCTCTTTTTCTCTCTTGTTTTCCTCCTCCTTTTCTTTTTCGCGTCATCCATCGAGTAAATCGTTTCTCCACCTCTCTCTTCCCTTCCCTACTCTTCGCTTATCCACTCCTTTCTTTACTCTTTCTTCCTCGTCTTCTTCCTCCTCCTTCTCTTGTACTCCACTTTATCATAGAAGAAAAAGATGCGAAGGAAGAGAAGGAAAAAGAGGAGGTAGAGAAATTGACCCCTCTTTCGGCCACCTCTTTGGATTCTTTTTAGGAGCAGCGAGTAGCGGGCTTTTATTTATTATTGTTTCCTTTGTTTGTGCCCTTGAGCTGTCTCCTTTGTTGTAAAAAAAATGAAAGGAAACCATAATTCGAATCCTGGCTCTTTTTCTTTCCCCTTTTCTCCTTTCCTTTATTATATTTTCCTCTTGTTTTCCTCATCTCATTCTCTCATAATCTCCAGCAGTTATTATTTTTTTTCCTCTCTTCTATACTCAACCTGTTTTTCTTTGGCTATTATTATTATTTTCTTCTCTATTCTATACTCAACCTGTCTTTCTATGGCTATTATTTATTTTTCTTATTTATGCTGCACTTTTTTTTCTTACGTTTCGACCTTGACAACCACCACCATCACCACCACCACCATCACCACCACCACCATCACCACCACCATCACCACCACCGCCACCACCACCATGAGACAAAGTGACAACTCTCGCTTTTCTCTCCCTCTCTCCCTCGCTTTCACTTTCGCTCGCTTCCACTCACCTGTCTCTTACCTGTCCCTCTCACCTTTCCCTCCCACCCACCCGACACTCTCCTCCTCCTCCTCCTCCTCCTCCTCCTGCTCCTGCTCCTCCTCCGCCCACTCGTCCCTCGTTTTGAAGTGACGTTGGTTTTCATAATGTTTTGGAGATATCAGACGTGAATATGCATGAGTGTCACCTCCTCCTGTTATCATGCGTCCTCCTCCTCCTCCTCCTCCTCCTCCTCCTCCTTTTCGTCCTTTTCGTCCTCCTTGTATTCCTCGTCCCTCTTCTTCGTCTTCATCCTCGTCTTCTCCATATTTTTATACAGGAGAAAGATAAGAGATAAGAAGAGGAAGAGTAGGATGCAAAGAGGAGTAAGAGGAAGGTGATAGACATTGACAATAACAACAAAAAGAAAAATTAGAAAAGGAAAAGGAAAAGATAGAGGAGGAGGAGGAGGAGGAGGAGATGGATGAAAAGAAAATGCATTAGTTTTAATTAATCTGTGAGAAAAAAAATTAAAATCAAATTAAAAGTAATGGCCCGATTAGGAGAGGGAGAGAGAGAGAGAGAGAGAGAGAGAGAGATTTGTCTCTCTCTCTCTCTCTCTCTCTCTCTGTCCTAATTTTTACACTTCAACAATTTCTCTCTTTTCCTCCTCATACATTTTTTCCTCCTCCTCCTCCTCCTCCTCCTCTTCCTCCTGAGATAATCGTCATATTTTGTTTTCTTTCTTTCCTCCAGCTAATGTTCGTTTCCTGTTTGTCTTTCTCAAGTTGTTTTCTTCAAGTCATTTATATTTTTTTTTCTTTCTTTAATCTTTTCTTTTTTTCTTATTTTTTCCTTCGTCTTTTTTTTTCCTTTTTCCCTTTTATTCGCACCTTCAAGACTGACTGTGTGTGCGTGTGTATGTGTGTGTGTGTGTGTGTGTGTGTGTGTGTGTGTGTGTGTGTGTGTTTTATGCCCTCGTTTATTGTTTTTTTTATGTCATTTCTAAGATTTTATAGTTCGTGTGTGGATTTTGTAACTCCTCCTCCTCCTCCTCCTCCTCCTCCTCCTGCTCCTCATCCTCCTCCTCCTCCTCCTCCTCCTTCTCCTCCTCTAATTCTTCTTCTCCAATGGCTATCTTCCTTTTTCTGTCGTCTAAATTATACTCTCTCTCTCTCTCTCTCTCTCTCTCTCTCTCTCTCTCTCTCTCTCTCTCTCTCTCTCTCTCTCTCTCTCTCTCTCTCTCTCTCTCTCTCTCTCTCTCTCTCTCTCTCTCTCTCTCTCTCTCTCTCTCTCTCTCGTAAGGTTTTAAAAAATATATCTTTCCAACCATCTCCTGTGTACCTTCCTCCTCCTCCTCCGCCTCCTTCTCTTCCGCCTCCTCCTCCTCCTCCTTCGCCTCCTCCTCCATTATGTTCGGAGGTAAAAGATTATGTTCACTTTTATAGACAGCCGCGTTTTGCCAGGATTAAGTTCATTTGGATTCAAGTAATATTTTCTTGTGATATTTTCCTCCCTTTCCTTCCTCTGTTTCTTCTTCTTCTTCTTCTTCTTCTTCTTCTTCTTCTTCTTCTTCTTCTTCTTCTTCCTCCTCTTGGTGGTGAAATCCCTCCAGTAGAATTTCGGGAAGGAGGTGGAGGGAAAAATCTTGCTTCGATGTCTCTAGTATTGCTTTGTTTTGCTGGTGTGTGTGTGTGTGTGTGTGTGTGTGTGTGTGTGTGTGTGTGTGTGTGTGTGTGTGTGTGTGTTTGTTGTGGGGGGGAAGGGGGAAGTGTGCGTGTGTTCGTAAGTTTTCTAATACTGTTTTCTTCTCGTTTTCTTTTTTTTTTTTGTGTGTGTGTGTGGTTTTGTTCATTTTTTTATTTCCTTCTCTTTTTTTTTCTCTTTTTTTTTCTTGTGAGTTCTCTTGTCCTTCTTTTTGCCTCTCTGTGTCCGTTTGTCTGTCTGGGTATTCTGATGCGTTTTTCTTTTCGTTTTCTTATTGTTATTTTTCTATGTATTTCTGTGCTTTTTTCAATCTCGTATTTATTTACTCTTTCCTTTTTCTTTATTTCTTTCTTATCCAGTGGATCGTCATGTCTATCTCTCTTTCTGTCTGCCTGCCTGTCTGTCTGTCTGTCTGTCTGTCTTTACTCTTTCCCTTTTCTTTCTTTTCTTTTTCCAGTGAGTCGTCTTGTCTATCTGTCTGTCTGTCTGTCTGTCTCTCGTGTTGTGAAATTACTCGTCTTTTTTTTTTTTGTTTTTGTGCTTTTCTTCATCTTGTATTTTCTTTCTTCATCTTTTCCTGCGTTCTTTTTCTTGTGGATCCTCTTGCTTCTCTTTTACTGTCTGTCTGTCTGTCTGTCTGTCTGTCTGTCTGTCTGTCTGTCTGTCTGTCTGTCTGTCTGTCTGTCTGTCTGTCTGTCTGTCTGCCTGTCTGTCTGTCTGCCTGTCTCGTGTCTTTCAGGATTTGCTTTTTAGAACTCCTCATCGCGTTTTCTTTAGCTCGTGATGATCCTCTTGTGTCCCTCTTTAAGTACGCTTGTATATCTCTCTCTCTCTCTCTCTCTCTCTCTCTCTCTCTCTCTCTCTCTCTCTCTCTCTCTCTCTCTCTCTCTCTCTCTCTCTCTCTCTCTCTCTCTCTCTCTCTCTCTCTCTCTCTCTCTCTCTCTCTCTCTCTATCTCTCTCTCTCTCTCTCTCTCTCTCTCTCTCTCTCTCTCTCTCTCTCTCTCTATCTCTCTCTCTCTCTCTCTCTCTCTCTCTCTCTCTCTCTCTCTCTCTCTCTCTCTCTCTCTCTCTCTCTCTCTCTCTCTCTCTCTACTATCTATCTATCTATCTATCACACACACTCACCTTCCCTATCCCGTTATCTCTTTCCCTCTTCTTCCTTCCCCTCGTAAGTCCACTTCTGAGGGTCTTATGGGTCTTGTCTTCACGTTGAGTCGCTCCCCAGGAAAGGCTAAGACCAGGTGAGGGAGGAACGTACGAGTAGGGTCTTAATAGCCCCCCTTCTTTGTGGATCCTCTTGCTTTTATTTCTCTGTCTGTCTGTCTGTCTGTCTATGTCTCTCGTGTCTTGATATTACTCGTCTGTTTTTGCGCTTTTCTTCATCTTATATTTCCTTTCTTCATCTTTTCCTGCCTTCTTTTTTTTGTGGGTCCTCTTGCTTCTCTTTTTCTGTCTGTCTCTGTCTTCCCTTTCCTTACCTTTCCCTACCTTCCCCAGTCTCCCTCCCCTTCCCTACCTTCCCCCCACCCTTCCCCAATAGCTCCCTTTCCTTGTCCACTTTTCCCAGCCTTCCCTGACCTTTCCCAAACCTCCCCAGTCCCCCTCCCCTTCCCTACCTTCCCCTCATCTCCCTAACCACTTCCTACCCTTCCCCAATAGCTCCCCTTCCTTGTCCACTGTTCCCAGCCTTCCCTTACCTTTCCCTACTTTCCCCAGTCTCCCTCCCCTTCCCTACCTTCCCCTCATCCCCCTTCCTTGTCCACTGTTTTAACCAGTACACAGACCATTCACCCAACAGGACCATACTCAAGGGGGGCTTTCTCTGACGCCTCCACCTCAACCTTAACTATTTCCAAAGGTCACGAAGAAGGTTAATCGGGTTCTCATGAGTGTATTTTAAGGTCGTGGTACAGAGGCTTTGTTAAATTGTCACTTGGGTCTTGAAACTACCCGTGGAAAGGTTTAGAATGCAATGAAAGACTTGTTGAATGCGTGTTTTTTTGTTTGGGTGTTGAAATGTTTTATGGGTCTTGAAACTACCCGTGGAAAAGATTAGAATGCTTTAAAAGACTTGTTAAATGTGTGTTAGTTTGTGTCTGGGAGCTGAAATGTTTTGAGAAGATGGGATTTTAAAAGAGAGTGAAAAAGAAATGTCGTGGATTGGTTGATTTGTTTTCTTGATTCATTGATTGGTTTGGTGTTTGTGAGTACTGCTTTGATCTGTACTTCCTCCTCCTCCTACTACTCCTCTTCCTCCTCCTCGTCCTCCTCCTCCTCCTCCTCCTCCTCCTCCTCCTCCTCCTCCTCCTCCTCTCGTTAATCCTCTTTCAGTATCTTCTTCTGTCCCTTCCTCCACCTGCTCTCTCTCTCTCTCTCTCTCTCTCTCTCTCTCTCTCTCTCTCTCTCTCTCTCTCTCTCTCTCTCTCTCTCTCAAGCTTTTTTGTCTTTCTTTTAAAGAAAGAAAGAAAGATAGAGATTGAGAGAGAGAGAGAGAGAATAAAGAAAAAACGAAAGACAAGCAAATAGATACAGAGATTGAGAAAGAGAGACAGACAGAGAAAGAGAGAAAGAAAGAGAGAGAGATACAGAGACTGAAAGAGAAAAAGAGAGACAGCGGAAGGGAAAAGGAGTCCATCTGCTGTTATTTGCGGTCACTTGAAGTCTTCTAACGAGGGATCTTTGGAGGCCCTCGTTTCCCTCTCTTTCCCCTCGTTAGCCGCTGAGGGAAGTTGACTCAGCATTATGTACCTTTTTATACCCCTTGACCTGACCTTTGACCCCTACTGACCCTCCCACCACCCCCCCCGACCCTCTGCGGAGACTTATTAGTAATGGTGGAAAGACACATATTGTTTTTGTTGGGTAATTGTGGGGGGGGGGAGGGGCTGGAGGATGGGTGGTAGAGAGGGTGCGTGGAGTTAAGTCGTGAGGGTCGTACAGAGGGAATAATATAGGAGTTGCGATGGTGCTGCCCCCTGTGGTGAGTCTCCTTGGAAAGTTTCGTGTTTTGATCTGGTTTTGTTTTGTTTTTTGTTTTTTTTTCTTTTCTTTTTTTTACATTAACGGACACGGCTCTAGTGCAACGAAAAGAGTAAAACAAAAGCCTGCTACTCGCCGCTCCCATAAAAGATAAAAGTAAGGAGTAGCCAAAAGAGAGGTCAATTTCGGGTGATGATTGTTTTCTTTGTTTTGATATTTGTTTTTTGTTGATTTGTTATTTATATGTTCTTTTGTTTTCTTCTGTTTATTTTTCTCTCTAAGGCTACATTTGCATCTATTTTCTTTTTTTTTCCTTGTTGTTTATATCTTAATTTTTGTTTTATTTTTGATTTTTCATAATATTGATTTTTGAAAAAGACACTAAAGCGATTTCCTATTCACGTTAATGCAGTCTTTCTTGTTTTTGTTTGCTTGTTTGTTTCTATAGTTTAGTTGTTTGTTATTTGTCTATACTTACATTATGGTTTTATTGATTTGTCTCTTTACTGATTCAGGAAAGACATTGAAGATATTTTTATTCTCATGAAATTGTAGTAGCGGGCTTTTTTTCACATTTGTTTAATTTTTGTTATTGCCCTTGAAGTGACTCCTCTGCTGTAAAAATAAAAAAATAAATCATTCTCCTTCTTTCTTTCCATAGTTTTAAGTTCGATTCGGTATTAACATAATGCTAAAATAAGGCTCAAAAAACATCCATTATCCATGTTAACTTGATATTTCTTTGTTTCTCCCTTCTCTTTACTCTAATTGATGCTATATGTGTTCTTTACCTAATTAGGGATTCAAAAATATATATAAAAGCCGTTGTTTACCCACGTTGATTGATCTTCCTTTGTCTCTGTTTTTATCTCGTCTCTACACTCACAAATTCTTACGAGTTCATCCTTAAAAAGAGGGATTGTTTTTCTCGTCCTCATTTCCATTATTTTTTACGGACCTCTGACTCCGTTTTCTTTGACCTCCGTTTTCTTCGACCTCTTTTTTGACCTTCATTATTTGTTCTCAGGTCGGAAGATCATTATGTCGGGCTATTTTTTTTTTTTTTTTGTGTGTGTGTGTGTGTGGTTTTCGAGAAGTTTTGAGAATCGTAAATGTAAAGTAGAAAAGAGAGAGAGAGAGAGAGAGAGAACGAAAAAAAAATGCGAAAGACAGACACTTAAATTAATAGACAAATACATAAATACAAAACAGAATGAAAGATAAAGAGAGAAAGGCAGATAAATAGAAAGATAAACATACAGAGAGAGAGAGAGAGAGAGAGAGACTGCTGGCTACACATCTGCACTCAATCAACTATCAGAGACTAAGAGTTAAGGGATTAGCGACGTGTGCAGCAGCGAAGAGAGGTTTAGATCCGATCAAAGAAGGGTTTTGAAATTGTGTTATCATAAATCTTAAAAGCTTTTCGCGTCTCAAAATATAAGGAAGCGAAATACATTACAAACTGAGTGAGAGAGAGAGAGAGAGAGAGAGAGAGAGAGAGAGACGAACAGGAAGACTAATAGAAAGACAGACCAAGAGAAAGAAACAGAGAAAAAGACTAAGGAGAAAAAAACATTGGAAAACAGATAGATAAAAAATAGTGAAACGAGAGAGAGAGAGAGAAAAAAAAAGAAAGCAAGAAGGTTAAGGTTTGTGGGTATGTTTATGAGAAAGAAAGAATGAAAAAAAAAGAAAAGGAAAGAAATGGAAAAGGTGAGATATGATACACGTGTTCATTCATGTCTATATTCATCTGTGGAAGAAAAGGAGAAAAAAGAAAATAGTAGGAAAAGGAAAACACCAAAAAAGGGAAAATAAAGGACCAAGAAAAGATGAAAACAACAGAAATATGATAAAAACAAATAAAAAGAGGAAAAGACCAAGAAAAAGAAAAACACCAGAAAAAACGAAAAATCAAAGAAAAAAGAAAAGACCAAGAAAAAAAGAAAACACCAGAAAATAACAAAGAAAAAAAGAATAGACCAAGAGTAAAAGAAAAACAACAGAAAAAAAGAACGAAAAAAACAAAGAAAAAAGAAAAACACCAGAAAAAAAACGAAAAACAAAACAAAAAAGGAAAAAAAACAAAAGAAAAAAAACACGAAAAACGAAAAAAACAAAACAACAATAAAACAAAACAAGACAAACCCCAAAAAACAAAAGAAAAACAAAGACAAAGAAATAAATAAAAGGGGCAAATGACAAAGCTAGGCCTTCGTGAATAAAACATGGCGCAAGGATGAATGTTGAGGAGGAGGAGGAGGAGGAGGAGGAGGAGGAGGAGGAGGAGCAAAGAGCCAGATTCATAGTGAGCGACGAGACGAAATCAGAGAAAAAATGACGTCGCTTAGCACTTTCTCGCCCCCAGTACTGCCAGGTTTTATGCAGATTATTCTCTCTCTCTCTCTCTCTCTCTCTCTCTCTCTCTCTCTCTCTCTCTCTCTCTCTCTCTCTCTCTCTCTCTCTCTCTCTCTCTCTCTCTCTCTCTTTCCTTCTCTCTTTCTTTTTCTGTCTATTTATTCTTGGTCTGTCTTTCTGTTAGTCTCTCTCTCTCTCTCTCTCTCTCTCTCTCTCTCTCTCTCTCTCTCTCTCTCTCTCTCTATATATATATATATCTCTCTCTCTCTCTCTCTCTCTCTCTCTCTCTCTCTCTCTCTCATTATTTGACAAGGTAATCAAGTTGTCGTTCATGCAAAAGAAGAGAAAAAAGAGAGGATTCATTTTAACATAACTTTTAATTCATTTTTATTTTGTGGATTTTGTTAGTTATTTTATTTATTTTATTTTAATTTTTGGTATCGTTGCGTGAGGTTTTGGTAAAGTATTTGAATGTGAGATGACGTACGTACTTATGTGTGTGTGTGTGTGTGTGTGTGTGTGTGTGTGTGTGTGTGTGAGAGCCTTCCACCATTTTTCATTTCTCATTCCCTCTTTCCACTAACACAAGCTCACAATTCCACTCCCTGCATAAACTTTCAACCCTCAAAACTTCAACACATATACAATACTCGATTCCACTTACAATCCCTATACACACATTTCCGAGGCACGAATTAAAAGTTTCAATGCTACGTTAAAGGATCGAAGCGTCTCTCCCTTGCCAACAGATGCACTTGGATTCTGTTTGCCTGTCGTGTTGAGTCTTTGAAGAGGATGCGGAGGAAGGGAGTGGCTCGAGGGAGTGACGAGGGCAGTCCGAGTCTTTGAAACAGAATTGGATGCTAAAGAACAGAGGATTAAAAATAGCTGAAGGAAAGGGATTAAGAAAGGAGGGTGGGAGTGAGAGGTGAGACAAGGAGAATAGAGAATTAGAGAAAAAGGAAAGGGATTGAATACTGAGTGATTGAGTATTAAGATGTGATAAAGGGATTGGGAAAGAGAAGGATGAGAAAGGAGGTTAAGGAAATGAAGATAAGGAAGGTGAAAAGAGAGTCAACGAAAGATAATATGAAGTAGATTATAAATGACAGGATGAAAACCAAAAATAAAGTGACTGACAGAGAAAGGATGAAGAGAAGGAGGAGGAGGAGAAGGAAGAGGAAAAGGAGGAGGAGGAAGAGGAGCTTTGAGTAGGTGATAAATGAGATAATTGCAAAGGAAAGTAAAATCTGAGAAAAGGGAAAGAAAGGAAGGGAATGGAGGATACAAGAGTTATTCAGAGGAAGAGGAAACGAATTGTATGGTAAGAGGAAATGAAAGAGGAAGACTCGTGGGGATAGAGATGAATGTGAGGTGACTTTGCGGAAATGACGGAGGGAGTGAGATGATAGAAGGAAGAGGAGGACGAGATAGAAGGAGATAATAAAGGAATATGATTTTAGGAGCAGTGAGTAGCGGGCTTTTTTTCACATTTGTTTCCTTTTTTTTATATGCCCTTGAACTGACTCTTCTGCTGTAAAAAAAAAAAAGAGAGAGAGAGAGAGAGAGAGAGATGATGATGAAGTAGAAGTAGAGGGACTGAAATCAAAGAAAAAAGAGAGAAGACAAAGGAAGAAACAGCGTAAAAGAAAGATGAAAATGCTAAAACGAAGACGAAGGAGAGATGAAGAAAAAGAGGTGATTAAGGAATGGAAATGAAGGACGACGTGATAGAAAGCAAGATAGAGAATTATAACACTAAAAGAGATAAAAGATTGACGAAGTGGAGATAGTGGAAGGCGATAGTGAAAAGGATAATGCAATGGAAAGCGAAATAAGGAGATAAGAAAATAAAGTTACAAGGAAAATATAAAAAACTAAACACAGGGAAAGTAGACACACCTTAATTTTCTTTTTATTTGGTTATGTTTTGAATGTCGCTAAATTTATGAAGAGAAGGAAACACACACACACACACACACACACACACACACACACACACACACACACACACGCACAGTAAGCCTCAGATCAGCAGGTGTGAGGAAGTGTAATTGTCTGGCTTTGTTTGCACACCTGTAAACGAGAATGAAAATATGTGTGGAGGTCATTTAGCACACCTGACTTTGAGGTTACCTGTGGCGAAGGGGGGGGAGGGGGGAGAGGTGGTGGTGGGGGGGAAGGGATAGCGGGTGGCGTTGTTGTTGTTGTTGTTGTTGGTGGTGGTGGTGGTGGTGGTGGTGATGGTGGTGGTGGTGGTGGTTGTGGCTGTGATGTTATCTTTGTTGTTGTTGTTGCTGTTTGTTTTTATTTATTTACTCTCACTCATTTACATTCGTTCTTATTTATTTATTCATTTATGTTCGTTTAATTTATCCACTCATTAACATTAACTCACAGGTCTTCTTTCCCTTCCTTCCTTCATATCCATTTATTCATGTACATTTCCTTTTTTCATACATTTACATAATTTTACTCGTCTACACACACACACACACACACACACACACACATATACACACACATATTTCTGTACAAGTCTCATTCCTCATCTTTCTTTCCAAACCATTTCCTTTACATCCCTTTTCCGTCTACGTGTTCTCTTCGCATAACATAACCGAACGTAACATGAACTCGATCGCAGCAGAACTCGCTCATCGCAGGATCGTAACTGAGAGAACGGTGTTGAGTAGAACGTTAAAATTAATCGCCTGTTTCGGTCCTTTGTACGTGCTCGCCTTCCCTTGTTCTCGTGTTATGCAATTTGGTTTTATGGCCCAGCGCGTGATGTCTTGAGCCACAGAACGCCAGGAGATGCGATACCTTATACCTGTGATTGCTTCTTCTGTTTCTTACTCTTTCTTTCTCTTTCGTCTCTGTCTCTTCGGTTCCGTCTCTGTGCAGTGTTGTGTCCGTGTTAATTTGGTCTATGTTTGTGTCTTTGTCCGTGTATTTTCTTTATTTTGATTTTGTGTCTGTATTTCCTGTGTCTCTTTATTGTGTGTGTGTGTGTGTGTGTGTGTGTTTGTGTGTGTTTTCTGTTTTTCTTTCTCATTTTGTGCTTTTGTGTGTGTATGTTTGTCTGTTGTTCTGTGACTGTGTGTTTCTGTCTGTCTGTCTTTCTCTGTCCCTGTTTGTTTGTTAATGTCCGTCTTTCTGTCTCTGTGTTTGTCTGTCTATGTTTGTTTTCTCTGGGTTTTTTTTTTTTTTTTTTTTCGTAGCTGTTTTCCAATGCCTTCTTATCTCTGTCTGTGTCTTTCTTTCTGTTAGTCTTCCTTTGTCTGAACCTGTCCCTGTCTGTGTGTATCTGTGTCTGCCTGTCTTTCTATCCATATACGTGTCTGTCTGTATGCCTCTCTATCTCTCTATGTCTATCTATCTATCTCTCACAGTACAACAAAAACCTCTGCAATAACATCAAAGTCTAGCCCCACATCCCTTCGGGTCTGCGGGAAACAGTTAATGAGGAAATCCAATAAAGATCCAAACATTTTTTCTCTTCTTTCTCTTCCTCCCGAACCTCTTGTCACGTGAGAGAAAGAGGATCGGCTGCGGCTTATCACATTTTCAATAATTTCGCCCGAGTTTTAAATTTTATGGAGATGGCGGTGGTGGTGTGGGTGGTGATGGTGGTGGTAGTGGTGATGGAGGGAGGGAGGGAGATGGTAAGGGGAAGAAAAGAAGAAAAAATTAGGTGAAAAGCAAGAAAGAGCAACTGTTTAAAGAAGAGGAAAGGAAAAGGAGTAACATAAAAGAAGAATGAGAGGAGTAAAAGGGAGGAAAAAAGAGAAGAAAAGGAGAGAAAAGTTAAAGAAGAAGAAAGGGCAGCTGTTTAAAGAAGAGAAAAGGAAAAAGAGTAATATAAAAGAAGAATGAGAGGAGTAAAAGGCAGGAAAAAAAGAGAAGAAAAGGAGAGAAAAGTGAAAAGTTAAAGAAGAAAAAAGGGCAACTGGCGTAACATGGAATGGTGGAAAAGAAAATTGAGAGATGAAAAGGAAAGCGAGTGAAATGGGAAAAGGAAGAAAAGGCAAGTGAGAGGAAAGAAATAAGTAATAGAAAAAGGAAAATAAAGAAAAAGAAAAGAAAAAAGAAGAAAGGAATGAGTTATGAGTTGTTAATAGAAAAAAGAAAATTAAAAAGGAAAAGGAAATAGTCGGAGGATAAACTGAGGACGAAAGAAAAGGATGAGGAAGAAAGAGAAGAAGGAGGAGGAGAAGGAAGGAAAGGAGGAAGAGACCAAAAAGCAAAGCGCCTGGAATGAAGGAAAAAGAAGGAGAATTAAGAAGAGGGAAGTGAAAGAAAGCGAGGATTAGCGTTGGAAGCTGTTTAATGGAAGGAAAGAAAAAGAAAAGTAGAAGGGAGAGTAAAAGATGGAGGAGGAAGGAAAGGAGGAGGAAAACAAAAGCAAAGCGCGTGAAACTGAGGAAAAATAAGGAGAATTAAGAAGAGGGAAGTGAAAGAAAGCGAGGATTAGCGTTGGGAGCCGGTTAATGGAAGGAAAGAAAAAGAAAACTGGGGGAAATAGCAGATAAAGACTTACAGGGAATTAGAGAATGAAAAAAAATTGTAAAGGAAACTAGAGAGAATGGAGAGAATTAAGACTTAACAGAAATACGAAAGAAAATAAAAGAAACGGAAAACCAGAAGGAGGGAAGGAAGGGAAACTAAACAGGAATGAAAAGAAAGAAGAAAAGAAGTCGAGAAAATGAAAATGAAGGAAAGAAAAAAAGAAAACAAAGAACAGAGATAGAGAAGATAAAAAACAGATTAGCAATGAGGAAACAATGAAAGAGAAAGAAAAGTGAAGAATAAACGGAAGAGAAACTAGAAACAAAGAAAAGACATAAAAGAGAAGGAAAACTAAACTAGGTAGGAGGAGAGAAATAGAGGAAGTAGAGGATAAGAGAAGAGATTGGATATAAAAGTGATAAATAGGTAGAATTAGATATACCCAGTGTGTGTGTGTGTGTGTGTGTGTGTGTGTGTGTGTGTGTGTGTGTGACGCTAATGAGGTGGGTAATAGCGTGCATAGTTGATGAGGCCAGAGGTAATTTTTGCTCGTGATCATCGGTGATAAACTATAAAAAATGGCGGGAAATGAAAGAATGATAGGCCTCGAATCCGACAAAAAATTAAAGTCTTGAAAAATATATAAAAACGATGAAAAGTAGATAAAAATGACTAGTATGTATATTTTTTTTACTTTTTCTATCCCATTTGTTTATTTATTTCACTTTTTTATGTCATCCAAGTTTTGTAATATTTTTCAAAGTTGGCTCCTCACTTTTTTGGGGGGGTCACTTTTTTATACCGTCCACCTAACTTATTTATGGTATTGCTTTTATCTTTATTGTAGTAGTAGTAGTAGTAGTAGTAGTAGTAGTAGTAGTAGTAGTAGTAGTAGTAAGAGGTGTAATAGTAGTAGTAGTAGTAGTAGTAGTATAAGTAGTAGTGATAAAAATTGTAGTAGTAGTAGTAGTAGTAGCATCAGTAAGAGCTCTAATAGTAGTTGTAGGAGTAGTAGTAAAAGTAGTAGTAATAACAGCTGTAGTAATAGTAGTAGTAGTAGTAGTAGTAGTAGTAGTTGTTGTGGTAGTAATGTCAGTTATTTCCATCGTTATTTATTACTCATCTTATTGTTGTTGTTCCTGATGATGTTTATGATATTGTCTCTCCATTGTTATTTTCTGGTCGTCATATTTCATCCTGCGGCATCGTTGTCATTGTGTTCTTTTATCCGTTTATTTTATTGTGTCCTCTATATTATTTTCCCTCAGGCGGTTGAGAGGAGAGAAGGCGAGGGAGGGACTGGTCTACCTCCCTCCCACACCCTCCCTCCTTCTTTCTCTATACACGTTTTCGCCCCTCAAATGTTTATCTCCCGTAATGTATTGATTCCCACGTCGGATTTCTTATTTATTTATTACCTCGATATTTCTCCGGCCTCGTCCCGTCTCAAAGGTTTCCCTGATATTGAATTCTGTTGCGTCAAAGGATCACGCGGAGTCTGAGTCGCCGCTGCGTCTTCCCTTTCCCCTTCCCTACCTTCCCATTTTCTTTATTTTTCTTTGCCGTTTCTGATTTTCTTCCTCTTCTTACATATCATCTTCCCTTCTCCTTTCCTTCTCTTTTCCTCCTCTCTTTACTCCCATTCCTTCCTCCTTTCCCTACCTTCCCATTTTCTTTATTTTTCTTTGCCGTTTCTGATTTTCTTCCTCTTCTTACATATCATCTTCCCTTCTCCTTTCCTTCTCTTTTCCTCCTCTCTTTACTCCCATTCCTTCCTCCTTTCCCTTTCCAATTTCTTTCTTTTCCTCTTTGCTTTTTTTCCGACGTAACCGTTTCTGCTTTTCTTTCTCCTCTTTCCCTCTTATTTTCTCTTCTTCTTCTCTCTTTCCTCCTTCTCTCCTCTTCTTTCTCTCTCCCCATTCTCTCCTTCCCTACCTTCTCCATTTCTCTTTTTTTTTCAACTTAACCGCTTCTGCTTTTCTTTCTCCTCTTTCCCTCTTATTTTCTCTTTATCTCCTCTCTTTCATCCTTCCCTCCTCTTCTTTCTCTCTCCTCTTTCTCTCCTTCCCTACCTTCCCCATTTCTTTCTTTTCTCTTTGCTTTTTTCCAACTCACCTATTTCTGCCTTTTCTTCCCCTCAGCCTCCTCCTTCTTCTCTTTTCCTCCTCTCTTCCCCTTTTCTCCTCTTCTCTTTCCCTCCCATTCCTTCCTCCCCTCCCTTCCCCATTTCTTTCTTCTTTGGTTCTTCTAACTTAACCATTTCTCCTTTTCTTCCTCTCCTTGCATATTACCTTCCCCTCACCTTCCCTTCTCTTCTCCTTCTCTCTTTCCCCTTTCTTATCTCCCCTTCTCTCTCCCAGTTCCTTCTTCCCCTTCCCTTACTTTCCTCCCCAACTCCCTTCTGCTTCGCCTTATCTTCCCTTCTCTACACCTCCTTTCTTTCCCCGTTCTCTCTTCATCTCCCTCTCCATTCATTCCTCCCCTCTCCCTCCCTTCCTTTCCTCCCCGCCGTAGAGTGATTTTCCCCTCCAAGTATCTCTCTCTCTCTCTCTCTCTCTCCCTCTTTCTCTCCCCCTCAGAAGGTAAGAAGACGCTTAGTGAAAGAAAGGAAGGAACTGGAAAAATCACTCCGGTATCGACTTTTCTTCCCTCGCCCGAAGCGTAAATAGAATAGCTTACCCCTCGAAGTTGCCGCCACCCCTCCCCCAAATCCATTTTCTTTTATTAAATATTTGCGTCGCTGTTTTGTTTTGTCTTTTTTATTGGATTTTCTCGGTTCGTGTCGTTTTCGATCGGTCCCGTTTGGCTGTTTGGTTTGGGGCAAGATTTTATTTTTTTATTTTTTTATTTTTTTTGTCGAAGTTTGTGTTTTTCATTCCTTGTTTCCTTCCCTTTTTCTTTTTTTCTCGTCTTTTCCTTCGCATTCCTCGTTTCCTCCCCTTTTTCTGTTTTTCTCGACTTTTCCTTCGCATTCCTCGTTTCCTCCCCTTTTTCTGTTTTTCTCGTCTTTTCCTTCTTTTCTCTTTTCTTTCTTCTTCTCTCCGCAATTGCTCTTTCCTGTCTCATTCGTCATTCCCTTCTCTTTCTTTCCGTCTTATTTCTCCCTTTATTTCCTCCTCATTCATTTCTTATTTGCTTTCCTCCTTCAGACTAACCCTCTCTGCTCTTCTTCCTCTTCTTGCATCCCCCCTTCCCCTCACCTTCCCCTCTCCTCTTCTCACTCAATTCATCTACTCCTCATCTCCCCATTTTTTCCCTTCCATCATCTCTCCTTCTTTCCCCTCTCTCTCCCCATCTCATCTTTCTCCCCTTCTCTCCTCCCTTTGCTTTCATTTCCTTCCACCTCTCTCTTCCTCTTCTCTTCTCCTCCATCTCCCTTTTACTCTCCCCTTTTTCTCCTGTTTCCTCTTCCCCTCTTGCCCACTTATTTCCTCCCCTCCACCCTCCCTTCCCGTCCTCCCTCTCGCCTCCTCTCACTCAATCTTCATCTCCCCCAAATTTCCAGCATCCCTTTCCCTCTCATTCCCTTCTCCTCTCTTCCTTCGCCTCCTCTCACTCAGCATCTTCATCTCAACCAGTTCTCTAAGCATCCCTTTCCCTCTCATTCCCTTCCCCTCTCTTCCCCTGCCTCCTCTCACTTAGAATCTTTCATCTCCCCCAAATCTCCAAGCATCCCCTTCTCTCTCATTCCCTTCCCCTCTCTTCCCCTGCCTCCTCTCACTTAGAATTTTCATCTCCCCCAAATTTCCAGCATCCCCTTCTCTCTCATTCCCTTCCCCTCTCTTCCCCTCGCTCATCTCACTCAGAATCGTTCATCTCCCCCAAATCTGCAGCATCCTCTCCCTCCCCCTCTCTTCCCCTCGTCTTCCCTCACCCTCCATGAACTTTAATGCTTAAAATAACGTCAAATTCACTTTTAAACCATAATCTTTGAGAAACCATTTGGGAGAAGGACGGAAGAGCCCAGAATACTGATGGCCCTTCCTTCTTCTCTTCCTCTTCCTCTTCCTCTTCTTCCTCTTTACTTTTTTCTCTTTCCTCGACTTCATTTCTTTTCCTCCACTGTTTTTTTTTTATTTTTTTTTTACCTCCTGGTCTGTCTTCTTTCTCCTGCTTCTTTACTTCCTCCTCCTCCTCCTCCTCCTCCTCCTCCTCCTCTTGTTTCTCTTCCTCCTTCCCCTCCTTGCTGCTTCTTTTTCTTCCTCTTTCTTCTTTACTTCTTCTTTTATCTCCTTCTTCCTCCTCCTCCTCCTCCTCCTCCTCCTCCTCCTTTTTCTCCTCGTCCCTTCCATCTTCCCTCACCTGCATACATTTTTCTTTTTGTTCTATCTCTATCTATCTATCTATTTGTCTGTGTATCTATCTATCCTCTTCTATCCTTCTTCCTCTGTTTTTTTCTTCTTAAATTCTTTCTCTCCTCTCTACTCTTTTTCCATTGCTTCGTCCTTCAACGCCTTCATCATTTTTACCTCCTCCCTCTCTCCCTCCCTCCCTCCCTCCCTCCCTACCTCTTAGAACTTAAATCTCCTCCACAAGTTTCCAAAAAGTTCGAGATCTGGAAAGCTTTTGGGGAGAGCGAAACTTGAAACTTGAAGGAACCTCCGTATTGAAACTGGTATCACGTGCTTTTCTGCTTCATTTCCTTTGGCTATTTTCTTCTTTTCTACTTTTCCTTTTCTTTCTCCGTTTTTTTATAGTTTTTTTCATATTCTTCGATTTGGTACTCTTCCTCCTCTTCTTTCTCTTCTGTCTTCTCTTCTTCCTCTTCTTTCTCTTGATGAACTTAAAAATCTTCAGCTCTTTTCTTCTTTTCATTTTTTTCTTCCTCTTTTTACTTCGTTTTCTTCGTACTCTTCAATCTCTCACTTTTTCCTCTTCCTTCACTTCCTCTTCCTCTTTCTCCTCCTCGTCGTCTTCTTCCTATTTTTCCTCTTCTGCTTCTCCTTCTTCTTCTTCTTCTCCTTCTTCTTCTTCTCTTTCTTTTTCGTCTTCTTTGTCGCCTTCTTCTTTTTCTTCTTCTTCTTCTTCTTCTTCTTCTTCTTTTTCGTCATCCTCTTCTTCGTCTTCTTCTTCCTCCTCCTCTTCCTCCTCTTGATCTATTTAGGAAATCATTTTAATCACTCACGACTTATAAATCCTGCCTTTGTTTTTCTCTTGGCCGTTTCTCTTCCTCTTCTTCCTCCCTCCTCATTTTCATCCCATTGATCCTCCTCCTCCTCCTCCTCCTCCTCCTCCTCCTCCTCCCGTCTTCTTTTGCACCTTACGTTGTTATTTTTGAGACTCAGAAGCGAATCTCAGGTGGATTTCGGAGACAAAGGAGGAAGAAAGTGTCTCGGAGGAAACTAGAAGACGAACTTTCCTCCTCCTCCTGAAAGAGAGAGAGAGAGAGAGAGAGAGAGAGAGAGAGAGAGAGGGACGTTGTTATTGTTTTTTCTCTTCTCTTATTGATTCGTTCTTTTTTTCTTGATTATAAATATCTTCCACATTCCTTCCTTCCTCTCCTCCTCCTCCTCCTCCTCTTCCTCCTCCTCCTACTCTTTCATCATCTCTTCCCTACGCTTTTCTTTCCTTAAACTCAATACACACACACACACACACACACACACACACACACACACACACACAGAAAGAAAGAAAACGGAGGAGGTGTCAAAACGTCAAATGAAAGGAGAAATAGAAGGACGAAACTGAAGAGGAGGAGGAGGAGGACAGCCCATTCAGTCGCCCTGGACGGATCCAATCAAGGGAGAACACAAGGTTGGGCGCCAGAGAGAATCGACTCAATTACGGGGAAACTTCTCTAATCCTTCAAGTTGGTCAAAGAGATGAAGCGATCAAAATAAGTTGGGTGTTTGGGGCCGCTGGGGGGAAGGGGGGGGTGTTGAGAGAGAGAGAGAGAGAGAGAGAGAGAGAGAGAGAGAGAGGAGGTACTTAACTATACTTCCTTTGACCGGAAAATACTCTAGAAAAAGCTTAAGGTTTGGTATATGTATAAGAGAGAGAGAGAGAGAGAGAGAGAGAGAGAGAGAGAGAGAGAGATGGTCAGACTAACTAAGAAAGGTATGAATAAAGAGAGAAAAGGAGAGAGGAGAGACGGAAAGAAACAAACAAACAAACGAACAGACAAACACCCTTTCACTCTCTCTCTCTCTCTCTCTCTCTCTCTCTCTCTCCTTAGATTGATCGATTGACGGAGGAAAGACAGACACGGGAGAGAGAGAGAGAGAGAGAGAGAGAGAGAGAGAGAGAGAGAATGTTTGTTCGCCCGGAATTTTCACACATCAAGAGATACAAATTTCTGGATGATGGATGAGAGAGAGAGAGAGAGAGAGAGAGAGAGAGAGAGAGAGAGAGAGAGAGAGAAAGCCCTTCCTCTCCTCCTTCCTCTTCTCATCCCCTTGTCTTCCTCCTTCAAAAAAAATGAACAACTCAGAAAAAAAACAGAAGTAGTAGAAGGTGATTAAAGAGAGGAAGAGGAAGGGAGGAAGATGGAGCATTATCATTTTTTTCTTTATTCTGCTACAAAAAAAATAGAAGGCAAAGATCAAGACACCAAAATTTATCGATGTGAGAAAAAAAATATTATAAAAAGGAAAATATTATATGTATTCCTTTTTTCTCCCTCTTTCGTTTATCTTTATATCTTTTCTACCCTCTTTTTCTTTCTGCCTTTTTTCTTCTTCCTCTTCATCATCTTTCACTTCTATATCCATCCTTTTCTACGCTCTTCTTTCCTTTCTTTTTTTTACTATTCTTCTTCATTAACTTTCTTTCCTTTCTTTTCCTTTCACTATTATACTCCGGTCTTTTTCTTTCTTCCTTTTCTTCTTTTTCCTCTTCATCATCTTTCACTTCTATATCCATCTTTTTCTACGTTCTTCTTTCCTTTCTTTTTTTTACTATTCTTCTTCATTAACTTTCTTTCCTTTCTTTTCCTTTCACTATTATTCTCCGGTCTTTTTCTTTCTTCCTTTTCTTCTTTTTCCTCTTCATCATCTTTCACTTCTATATCCATCCTTTTCCTCGTTCTTCTTTCCTTTCTCTTTTTACTATCTTTCTACGTTAACTTTCTTTCCTTAATAACTATCTTTCTTACCTTCTCTTTTCCTTTCACTAATATAATCATCGGTCTTTTCCCTTCCTCTTTCACCTATTTCACTCTTACCAATATTTTCCTCTCCCTTTCTAGTCTCTGCTTTTCCTCCCTATTTCACCTACTTCACTTTCACCAACATTCTCTTCCTTATTTTCTCACCCTTTTCATCTCCATTCCACTACTGTTTAACCTTCCCATTCCCTCAACCCCATCACATAACCTTATGAAACTGTCACACTCCGTTCCTCTCTTCCCTATTCCCTTTCCCTTCCCCTCTCCCTCTCATCCCACCCCACAACATTATACACTTTTTTATCACCTCCCCATTCCTCTCTTTTCCCATCCCCTATTCCTTCCCGTCCTCCCTTACCCAACTATCACACCCTATTCCTCCCTTTCCCCTTCCCCTTCCTTCCCTCTCCCCTCTCTTCAGCCCTTTTAATCCCTCTCCGTAGCAGGGCCTTGGGGGTTTCAGACATAATTGAATTTTTAGTAGCAATATGAAAACACGGGATCAATACATTCCAAGCGTTGTAATTCCTATAGTCCCCCATAAAGCTGGCGACAAGGGAGCGGACAAATGACTGCAACGCCGCGCTCAAATCTCGGGGCATTGCCGGGAATCTATGCGTGGGTGACTGTGATTTGGCGGCTGGCGGGACGGGGAGGTTGTTGAGGGTGTGTGGGTGAGGGGTACATTTTTATTTTCCAACCGTGAGAATATGCTTTGAGTCGGTGAGTTGAGGGTTTGGTAAATGAATAACGAATTGTAATTGGTGTTGAATTATGTTGAAACCCTTGGAGCAGTTGCCTTACTTGCCTGCTGTGTGAGATATTAAACTTGTGGGTGTGTTTTTGTTTTTAACCGTGAATATGTGCTTGAAGTCAGTGAGTTGAGGGTTTGAGAAATGAATGACGAATTGAACTTGGTGTTGAATTATGTTGAAACCCTTGGAGCAGTTGCCTTTCTTGCCTGCTGTGTGAGATATTTAACTTGTGGGTGTGTTTTTGTTTTTAACCGTGAGAATATGCTTGAAGTCGGTGAGTTTGAGGGTTTGGTAAATGAATAACGAATTGTAATTGGTGTTGAATTATGTTGAAACCCTTGGAGCAGTTGCCTTACTTGCCTGCTGTGTGAGATATTAAACTTGTGGGTGTGTTTTTGTTTTTAACCGTGAATATATGCTTGAAGTCAGTGAGTTGAGGGTTTGGGAAATGTTTGACGAATTGTACTTGGTGTTCTATTATGTTGAAACCCTTGGAGCAGTTGCCTTACTTGCCTGCTGTGTGAGATATTAAACTTGTGGGTGTGTTTTTGTTTTTAACCGTGAATATATGCTTGAAGTCAGTGAGTTGAGGGTTTGGGAAATGTTTGACGAATTGTACTTGGTGTTGTATTATGTTGAAACACTTGGAACAGTTGCCTTACTTAAATGCTGTGTGAAATATTAAACTTGTGGATGTGTTTTTGTTTTTAACCGTGAGTATATGCATAAAATAAGTTAGTTAGAAGCTTAGGAAATGAATGATAAATTGGACCTGGTCATATATTATTTGGTTACTGGTGGTACGAGAAGGCTGTTTGGTGGATAGGGGATACAATTCTATTTTTCAACCGAGAATATATGCTTGAAGGCAGTGAGTTAAGGGCTCTGGGAAATGAATGATGGATTGGACTAGGTTATATACTATTTTGCTGGTTGGTTGGACGGGTAGGTTGTTGTCAGGGAGAGTGAGGTTATGTTTATATTCTTGAACCGTGAGTATATGCTTGGAGTCAGTGATTTAAGAGCTTGGAAAATGAATGATGAATTGAACTTCGTGTGGAACTATCGCCTTGCTTGCTTGCCGTGTGAAATATTAAAGGCTGGTGTGTTTTTATCTTTTAACGGTGAGTATATGCTTGGAGTGAGTTAGTTATGGGTTTGGGAAATGATTGATTAACTGGACTTGGTGGCATATGATATCTACTCTTGGAACTAACGACCTGCTTACTTGCTCCGTGAATATATTAAACTTATGGGTGTATTTTATTTTTTTATTATTTTTTTTATCTTTTAACCGTGATTTCGTGCTGGAAGTCAGTTAGTTAAGAGCTTGGTAAATGAGGAACGAATTGTACTTGCTTTTTTATGATTTCTACCCTTGGAACGAGCGGCTTACTTGCTTACTGCGTGAAAATATTAAACCTTGGAATGACTTTATTTTTCAAGCTGGTTGGGAAATCAATGAAGAACTGGATTCGGTTATATATTATTTTTAGACCTCTAGAACTAATGGCTACAAGGCTTGCTGAAGAAGAATAAGTTGTAGGTGAAATATTCTGTTTAAACCATGATTGTATACTTGAAATCAGAGTTAAGAGTTGGTAAATGAGTGTTGAATTAGACTTTGTGATATGTTATTCTTTAAACCCGTGGGAATAGTTGGTACAGCGGTTGTTTCAATATTAAATTCGTGGGTGAAATATTGCGTTGAAACTGTGATTGTGTAGTTGAAAGAGTTGGTAAATGAATGCTGAAATGTACTTTGTGATATGTTATTATTTAAACCCATTGGAATAGTTGGTACAGCGGTTGTTTCAATATCAAATTCGTGGGTGAAATATTCTGTTGAAACCGTGAACATGTACTTGAAACCAGTGACTTATGAGCTCGGTAAATGAATGATGAACTAGACCGGTGATATATTATTTGTAAGCCCTTGGAAATAGAGGGTGGAGGGCTTGTGTCAATATTGAAGTTGTGGACACCGTGGTAAATTAATGCTGGCTGATATAACTTGTCTGGATATGGATTCTTAAGCCATGACT
The DNA here is from genome assembly GCF_024679095.1 of Eriocheir sinensis. NCBI lineage: Eukaryota > Metazoa > Arthropoda > Malacostraca > Decapoda > Varunidae > Eriocheir > Eriocheir sinensis. The sequence continues at coordinate 17,683,599 of NC_066519.1, forward strand.
GTCGGTGAAATCAGTGAATAAATGATGGAAAAAGTGACTCACCAATTAAATTATAAGGCGTAGTGAGGAAAGGATAGAAAGAATATAAAAGGAAAGGAAAACAGAGAAGAAAGAGTAACAAGGGAAGAGCCGTAGGGAAGAAATAACAGGAAGAAAAGAATGGAAAGAAAAGTTTGACGCCAACTAAATTATAAGGGGAAGGGAGGAAAGGATAGAATGAATAGAAAGGAAGGGAAAATAGAGAAGAAAGAGTAACAAGGGAAGAGCGTAGGGAAGAAATAACAGGAAGAAAAGAATGGAAAGAAAAGTTTGACGCCAACTAAATTATAAGGCGTAGGGAGGAAAGGATAGAAAGAATAGAAAGGAAAGGAAAACAGAGAAGAAAGAGTAAAAAGGGAAGGAGCCGTTGGAAAGAAAAACAAGAAGAAAAGAATGGAATAGAAAGTTACAATGTTGGAGATATTTTTCAAGCCTCGACCCTGTACGCGAAATCAGAGTCCAGAGTCATAAATAAAAAGAAATTAGTGAATGATTTAGAGACTGACGTGGTAATTCCAGTGAAAATATGAGACTTGTTTGTGACTCGGGGCGCGAAACTAGAGTATAAGTTTTAATGCTTAACAAGAAATTGGTGAAGAGTTCTGGGAATTTTTTGATAGCCGGACGAAAATGTTGTTTGTGATCGATGTATATACACTGTTTACGTGTTTATACGGAAAGTCACTAAGTAAGACGTAAAGTATAATAACGTGTTGCATATTTTACTTATAATGATAGTGAATTTGTTGATGGTAGACTTGCCAAGAGAATTTCAATATTACTCAAGTTAATATTCTTTGCTCATGAGTCTGATACATATTTTGATACATATTTTGAATCAAGAGAAAAATGTAAAAGAAAAATGGTTCAAAAAATCGCTGACTAACTAAAGAAAACTGAAGTATATTGTTTTTTATTTGAATATTTTGTTAAGTTTTAATGTTTTCTTTTGTTTTCTCTTGTTTTCTTGTTTTCTTTACGCTCTTCTCTCTACCCTCTTAACTCTTCCTCCTCCTCTTCCTCTTCCTCTTCCTCTCTTCCTCTTTGCCCATTTTGCTTAGTTTTTGTTGATGTTTTCTTTTGTTTTCCCTTGTTTTCTTAGTTGTTTTATTTTCACTCTACCCTCTTAACTCTTCCTCCTCCTCTTCCTCTTTACCCATTTTGTTTACTCTTTGCTGTTGTTTTCTTTTGTTTTCCCTTGTTTTCTTGTTTTCACTCTACTCTCTACCCCCTTAACTCTTCCTCTTACTCCTCCTCTTCCTCTTTACCCATTTTGTTTACTCTTTGTTGTTTTCTTTTGTCTTCTCTTGTCCTCTTGTTGTTTTCTTCACCTATGTCCCATTACTCTTCTTACAACCCTATATTTTCCTCTTACTCTTCCTTTGCCTCTTTCTCTTTCTCTCCCTCTTCGCCCATCCTCCTAAAGACATTATTTCTCTTTAATTGAATATTGTTTTGTTTTCCTTTTCTCGACTTTTCACATTACTGTCTCCTCTAACTCTTCCTCTTCCTCTTCCTCTTCCTCTCCACCCATCTCACTCGGCCTAAAGACATCATTCCTCTTTGTTTTGTTTCCTCTTGGCTTGTCTCTTTACCAGCCTCCCAATGCTCTCCACACCCCTAACTTTTCCTCTTACTTCTCCTCTTCCTCTTCCTCTTCCTCTCCACCCATCCTCCGGCCTAAAGACATCATTCCTCTTGTTTTTGTTTTCTATTTCCTCTTGACTTCTCTCTTTACCAGCCTTCCATTTCTCACTAAACCCCTAACTCTTCCTCTTACTCCTCCTCTTCCTCCCTTCCTCTTCCTGCTTTACTTGAATATTCTCTTGTTTTTTTGTTTTTTCTCTCCTCTCTTTTCACAAACATCCCATTACTCTGTGCATTAACTCTTCCTCTTACTCCTCCTCTTCCTCTTCCTCTTCTACCGAAAGACATTATACCTCCCCATATTTACGATCCATTTCCTCTTTATTTTTTCTCCTCCTCTTCACTTAGGCAACAAAAAGGACAGGAAATATAAACGAGAAATACGAAGACGAGAAGGCGGGCCCTGTTCTCCTCGACGGGTTTCCTCGCCTCCTGCATCTATGATAATAAGCACCTTGGAAACTTTTTACGGAGTACTTAATCCTATTTTGCGAAGAACTGAACCCTCTCAGAACGATGGAGAGGGAGGAGGAGAAGATAGGAGGGAAGGAAGAGAAGGAGAGAGCTGAAGAAAGACATGGGAAAGAAAACTAAGGGAGAAAATAACAAGGAAGGAGGAACGACAGAGGATTGGAGAGAGAGAGGGAGAGAGGAGGAGCTGAAGGAGAGACATGAAAAAGAGAAGCAAGAGAGAAAATAATAAGGAAGGAGAAAGAACAGATGATTGGAGAAGTAGGAGGAGGAGAAAATAGGAAAGAGGGAGAGGAAAAGAGAAGGAGCTGAGGAAAAACATGAAAAAGAGAAGCAAGAGAGAAAATAATAAGGAAGGAGAAACATGAAAAAGAGAAGCAAGAGAGAAAATAATAAGGAAGGAGAAAGAACAGATGATTGGAGAAGTAGGAAGAGGAGAAGATAGGGAAGAGGGAGAGGGGAAGAGGAGGAGGAGGTGAAGGAGAGTCGTGGAAAGGAAGAACAAGAGAAAAATAAACAGGGAAGGAGGAGAAAAAGAGGATTGAGCACACTTATTATCTAACGAGGAAGGGATCGGAAGGATAGAAAGGATAGAGAAGAAGAAAGAATAAAAGGAGAGAAAAAAGAGCAAGAAGAGGAAAAGGGAGAATAGAGAGTAATGAAGGCTTAGAATAATGGAAGGAGATAGAGGGAGAGACGGAAGAAAGAGGAACTGAGGGAAAGACAAGGAAAGGAGAACTAAGAGAGAAAAAACAGTAAAGGAGGAGAAAAGGAAGAGAATCGAACACTCTTACTCTTTTATAAAGATGGAGGGAGAGGGATAGGAAGGAAAAAACAAGAAAATAGCAAGGAAAGGAGATTAGAGAAGAAGAAGGAGGTAAAAAGAGAGGAGTACAGGGAGGAGAGGATAGGAAGAACATCAAAGAAAAAGGGAGCAAAGAAGAAGGGGGAGTAAAGAAGAAGGGGCGTAGGGAGGAAAGGACAGGAAGAATGGAAAGGAAAGGATAATAAAGGAGGGGCGTAGGGGGAAAAGGATAAAAAGAATAGATAGAAAAAAAGACTCGTGAAGAAGGAATAAAAAGAGAGAGGGATGTAAAGAGGAGGGAAAATGAGAAAAAAAGAAAGGAGAGAAGACTAAGAGTAGAATGAAGAGGAAAAGAAGAGTGTTTAGAGAAGGATGAAGACTACTAAAACGATGGAAGAAAGGGAGAGAGGAAGAGAAAGGAAGGAGGAGAGAGAGGAAAAACAGGGAGAGGCAGGGGGAAGGGGAGGGAAAGGCAGAGGAAGAGAGAAGGAGAGAGAATGGTGATGGAGAGATAAGAGAGAGAGATAGGGTGTGTGTGCGTGTGTGCGTTTCCAGGAAAGTGGGGAGAGAAGGAAGAGGAAAACGGTGAGGAAAGGTGAGGAAAGTGGGTGAGAAATGAGATTGGCTTTAGGCATTAAACTAATTTGCTTTTTTTCTCCTCTTTTTCCAGGTAAGATGCTGAACGCGACGGAGGAGGAAGGGAAGCGAAGAGAGACGAGAAAAGAAACGGTAGGGAAGAATGAACGAGAGACGGAGACCAACAGATTCTTAAGACACTACAAGATTAAAAGAAAAATAGAGAAAGAAGAGAATAGGAATAAACAGGGAACCAGACCGCACAAGGGAAGATTCTGAGCTCAAAAGAGGAGGAAGCGAAGACAGATGATAAACAAAGGGTAGGAGAGAATGGATGAGAGACAGACAGACCAACCGATCCTTAAAACTACAAAATTAGAAAGAGATAAGGCATAGAAAAGGAATAACTATGGACCCTGATGGTAAGGATGATGAAAGAAGGGAAAGAAAGTGAGATAGAGGTAAATAAAAGGAAGTTGTACAAGCCGAAGAAAAATGGAGATAAAGAAATAGAGAGAAAGTTATAGAAAGAATGAGAATAATTTTACAGACAGAAAGTAAGGTTGACGGAAGGAGAAAAACAAAGAAAGAAAAGGAAAGTTTATACAATCAGAAAGTAAATTGATAAACGGAGAGAGAGAGAGAGAGAGAGAGAGAGAGAGAGAGAGAGAGAGAGAGAGAGAGAGAGAGAGAGAGAGAGAGAAATAAAGAAAAGGAGTACTTAAAGAGCCACAAAGTATAAAATTGATGAATAGAAAGAAAGGAATACAGAGAAAGAAAGAAAGAAAGACTACAAACACTTATACAAGCAAGAAAGTAAGATTGACGAACGAAGAAAAAAATAAAAAGGAAGAGAAAGAAAAGTCATTGCTATACAGACACGAAGTAAGGTTGTTGAACGAAGAGAGAAAGATAGAAAGAGAATGAGAGAAAAGATAGAAATACAAAGAGAACTCGTGGTCACAGAGGTAGAAAGTACAGGGTTGATGAACGGCTGAAGCAAAACACGTTCACGCTAGTCTGCACCCTTTCCTAACAACATTTATTCTACGTTGTAAATATTTATTCACCTTGAGGCAAAGCAAAGACCAACAGGCTCCCCTCACCCCTCCACCATCATCACCACCATCACCATCACCACGACCACCATCACCACCATCACCATCACCACGACCACCATCACCACCACCACCATCACCACGACCACCATCACCACCATCACCAACACCACCCCCACCACCACCACCCTCTCCCACTGATACCAACTCTTCTGTTTGCTTGTTTTTTGTTTTGTTTTTCATGGTCTTTCTTTTTGCTTCTACCCTATCATCGTTTTCTTCATTTTTTCTTCTTCTTCTTCTTCATCTTTGCTTCTCTTTTCATCTGCCTCCTCTTCCATGTTTCCTTCCACCATCACCACCACCATCACCACCACCACCATCTCCACCCCAACCACCAATACTACCATCATCACCAACCCCATCTTCACCACCTACACGTCAACCTCCACCTCCACCTCCACCTCCACTGTTTATGTTTAATCCCAAAACATCTTCACTTCGTCCTCATCATCATAATTATCATCGTCTTTCTTCTTTGTCTTTTGTTTTTGTCTTCTTCATCCCTTCCTTTTTCCCTTGAATTATTTGCACTCACCCAGACAGTATAGTAAAGACTCCCTTGGTGAAATTTATATTCTTGTCCCAATCATTATTATTTAAAGTGTATACAGAGTTGAGCTTCATCTTTTACCGAACTGAACCGAACCGAACCAAACCCAACCTAACCAAACCTAACCAAAACTAACCTTACCTAACCTAATCTAATCTAGCCTAACCGAACCTAACCTAACCTAACCTAACCTAACCAACCTAATCAAAACTAACCTTACCTAACCTTATCTAATCTATCCTAACCGAACCTAACCTAACCTAACCTAACCAACCTAATCAAAACTAACCTTACCGAACCTTATCTAATCTAGTCTAACCGAACCTAACATAACATAACATCACATAATCAGAACTAACCTTACCTACCCTAATCTAATCTAGTCTAACCGAACCTAACCTAACCTAACCTAACCTAATCAGAACTAACCTTACCTACCCTAATCTAATCTATCCTAACCGAACCGAACCAAACCTAACCAAAACTAACCTAACCTAACCTAATCTAATCTAGCCTAACCTTGCTTAACCTAACCTAAAATAACCTAACCTAACCCGAAATGTTGGAAATTGGAATTGGGAACGAGGTCAAGACTGGGGAGTGCATATTATTCAGAGGGAGTGCATATTTCACGTATATTACACCCTGGGGGAGTGTAGATTGCATGTTTAATAATGACTGGGGAGTGGGAATTACACGTATGAAAACGACCGGGAAGTCAAGGCTCAGGGGAGTGCATACAAGACGTGACCCCGGCAAGTTGATTTACTTTTCTCATTCTTTAAAGAGTAAAATATTCGGGTTAAAAATTCTATAACTCAAAATACAATCTGTCTTTTAACGTGATTTGCTTTCTTGTGTGTCTGTATGTTTGTTTGTTCTTCTTCTAGGTGTATTTAGGTTCATAATCATATCTCTTTCTCTTCTTTTTGTTCTTATTTTCATTTTTCTTCTTCATTTTTTTCATCTTTGTTGTTAATATTATTTTCTTTTCCTCTTCGTCCTTCATATCAACCTCCTCCTCCTCCTCCTCCTCCTCCTCCTCCTCCTCCTGCACCCTCGCTTGTGTAAACATTGTGCAGTTTGGTTTGAAGGTTTGAGTTATGTGTGTGTGCGTGTGTGTGTGTGTGTGTGTGTGTGTGTGTGTGTGTGTGTGTCGGGGGGTGGAGGTGGGGGGTCTGTGTATCTGTGTGTGGGTGTATCTCTCTTTTTCCTCTCTCTCTCTCTCTCTCTCTCTCTCTCTCTCTCTCTCTCTCTCTCTCTCTCCCTCTCTCTCACCTTAATATAACACCAAACTCACCACCAACCTCACAAAAAAAAAGTAAAAGTTCAAGCTCCCCAGGTGACTCCTCAGGTATGCCAAACTTTCCAGGTGTTCTTTAAGGCAGGTAAGAAGCACCTACACGTATCCAGGTTAATTACACAGGTAGGGAGAGACACGACACCCATCACTTTCGCCCCAATTAAAAAGCCCTGAGGAAGGAAAGGAATGAATGGGAAGGGAAGGGATGGGATGGGATGGGATGGGAGGGATAGGGAAGGGATTGGAATGGAAGGGAAAGGAAAGGAAAGGAAAGGATGGGAAGATATGAGAAGGGAAAGGAAGGAAAGGAAAGGAAAGGAAAGGAAAGGAAAGAGATGAGAAGGAAAAGGAAGGAAAGGAAAGGAAAGGAAAGAGATGAGAAGGGAAAGGAAGAAAAGGAAAGGAAAAGAAAGGGAAAGAAAAGAGAAGGAAAGGAAAGGGAAGTGAGGGAAGGGAAGGAATAGAACGGAACAGATGAGAAAGGAAAGGAATAGAAGGGAAAAGAAGGGAAAGAAAAGGACGGAAGGGATGGGATGGGAAAGGGAAGGAAAGGAAAGGAGAGGAAGAGAAAGTAGGGGATGGGAAGGGAAGGAACGTAACGGAAGGGAAAGGAAGGAAAGGTAAGGGAAGAGAAAAGAAGGGAAAGGAAGGAATGGAAAGGGAGGGGAAGGGAACACAACACGCTAGACACATCCATCCGTGTCACAAAGATCTAATTTCCCGGACGATAAACGAGGATTTGCAACCGAAGGAGGGAGGGAAACATGCCATTATCCCTGTCCTGTCCCGCACTCCTTCACCGTGACGACAAAAAGATGCCATAAGACCCAAGATTCTGTTTGTTTACGTAAGATTCCCGACTTTTGGTGCAACGCTAAGGATGGATGTGTAGCTCTTTTATGCCCTGAAGGACGTCTAGTTGTTGGTGTCACTCTCTCCCTCTCTCTCCCTCTCTTCTCTCCCTTCCCTCCTGCCCCGGTTCTCTGTTTCAGGGAGTCATAATTGCTTAGGAGAATAATTACAGTGATAGCGGGGACTTTGCCGTGTGGTTGATGTGTCCCGAGAGATGTTTTGTTGAAGTTGAAACAAGACGAGGAGGAGGAGGACAGAGGGAGGAGGGAACGAGTGGAGTATGAAGAAGGAGGAGGAGGGTGAGGTTGACGACGGGTAGGAGAAGGTGGAAGAGGGGGACGAGACGAAGGAGGGTGAAGGGGAAGGGGAAGAAGAGGAATGGAATAAGAACCACACAAGCAAATACCAGAACTAAACAAGAACAGGAAGATAAGAAGAAAAACGAAGGTGGGAAAGATAACGAAGGAAGTGAAAATGAATAAAACAAATACAGCAAAAGCAAACATTAAAACGAACAGGAGAAGAAGAAGAAGAAGAGGAGGAAGAGGAGGAGAAAGGGAAAGAGACGAACTAAACAAGAACAGGATGATGAGGAGGAGGAAAAGGAAGGTGGGAAAAATGACGATGGAAGTGAAAATGAATGAAACAAATACAGCAAAAGAAAACATGATAACAAAACGAACAGAAGAAGAAGAAGAAGAGGAGGAGGAGACAGAAGGAGATGGGGCAGTAGGAAGAGGATGGGTAAGAAGAGAAGAAAACAAAAAGAAAAAAAGAAGACAACAAAATCAGAACAGAGGGACAAAAGAGAGGAAGAGGAAGAGAACATAAAGGAGAATAAGGAGGAGGAGGAGGAGATTGGGAAAGAAAATGAAGATAATGACGAAGAATAAAACAAAAACAGCAAAACAAACATTACAATAAAACAAAAACAAGAGAAGAAGAAGAAAAAGAGATAGAGGAGGAAGTGGAGGAGGAGAAGAAGGAAGAGAAAGAAGAGGAGGAAGAGAAACATTAAAACAAAACATAAACAGGAGGCGAAGAGGAGGATGTTGAGGAAGAGGAGAAGAAGGAAGAGAAAGAAGAGGAGGAGGAGGAATATGATGGAGAAAAAATGTAAAAAAATGACATGGCGTTGCAGAGAAAGAGGAGGAAAAGGAGAAGGAGGAGAGGAAAGAGGAGAATTCTACAACTACTACTACTACTACTACTACTGGCAATAATAATGACGCCACAGTAGCTATTATGGCATTCACGGGAGCGGAAGTCATTATAATCGTGGCGTTGATGAAAACCTGTCTGGCGCGCCCTGACTTCCAAGGCGCCGAGGGAAAGTTCACTCGACGACCCGAGACTAATTTCCTTCTTAGTGAGGATACGGTTGATCAGGAAGCGTGGTAAGCCGATTGTGTGTGCCTGTGTGTGTGTGTGTGTGTGTGTGTGTGTGTGTGTGTGTGTGTAGAAAGGAGAGGTGTCTTGATACTCTACCTGATGCTCTACCTGTCTATATAATTACACTCCTGCTTCTCGTCTGGTCACCTTCGGATAGACTATTTCTGTCCAGCTAAGTTACCTGTGTCTGTCTTTTCCGAGTGTTTGATTAAGGGAGATGCAGGAAAACACAGGTAATTAAAAAAAAGTAAGTGTGAATTATTTACACACACACACACACACACACACACACACACACACACACACACACACACACACACACACACACACACACACACACACACACACACACACTCACACACACACACTTTCTCTTTTTCACACCTAAGCTTTCCCTTACTCTATCAATCTCTTCCTGTCTACCATTCTACCAATCTACCTCTTTCTCTCCTTACCTACATTCCTACCTACCTATCTACCTGCTTTCTTCCTAACCTACTTACCTGTCCTTTCTTTCTCCCTTCATCTCTACCTGTCTGCTTTCCTCCTCTTCCACTTACCTGTTATCTGCTCTCCACTCTGTTGTGTTTACCTAGGCAATACTCCTCTCTCTCTCTCCCTCCTTGCATTCATAATACGAGTGGTCATGAATAATAGTTTGGCCAAGTGGTTTTTCATTATACATGGATGAAATTTGTGTTATGCTTGTTTTTCATGTTGGAGCAGCGAGGAGCGGGCTTTTTTATTATTGTTTTTTTTTGTGTGTGCCCTTGAGCCGCCTCCTTTGTTGTAAAAAAAAAATACTCTCACTACCTACCTGTTGTTTTATGTATATTGGTCCTCTCCCTACCTGCTTTATATGTATACTCTCTCTATCTATCTTTCTATCTTGTTATATGTTAAGGTGTGTCATTTTCCCACATAAGCAGCGGATTTTAGGATGACTAAAAGTAGGTGAGAATGTAGAGAAAGGGGAGGAGGAGCAGGAGGATAACGAGAATAGCGAGGAAGTGGAGGATGGGAAAGGGAAGGAGCTGTAAAAATAGAGGAAGAGAAGGATAGGAAGCAGGAGAAGGAGGAAGGGAGGAGAAGAAACCGAGTGATGATGATGAGGACGAGGAGGAACATGATGAGATGACGGGAGAGGAAGAGGAGAAAGAAACTAAGCTGATTGAGAGTAGAGGAAGAGAAAGAGAAAGAGAAACAGCCGGACAGGAGAAAGAGAAAAGAGCAGATAGAGAAAGAGAAATATCGGAAGAAACAGAACGAGGAGGAGGAAATAGAATAGGCAAAGTAGAGGAGGAAAAGTCGCGTGGAATAAAAAGAAAAAGTGAAACGAATGAAGAGGAATAGAAAAGAGCAGAGGAACAGAAACAAAGAAAGAGAAACAGCAGGACAGGAGAAAAAGAAAAGAGGAGATATAGAAAGAGAAAGATGAGAATAAGTAGAAAGAGGAGGAGGAAAAGGCAGATACATAGCAGAGGAACAGAGAGAAAGGGAAACAGCAGGACATGAGAAAGAGAAAAGAGGAAATAGAGAAAGATAAAGATGAGAAGAAACAGAAAGAGGAGGAGGAAAAGATAGAGAACAATCAGCAAGAAGATCACAATGCAAATATAAGTAAACAGGAGATTCAGAAACGGCTCAAATAGAGTCGGTTTTAGTTAATGTGTTCCGATTCCTTATTTTTTTCTCTGGACTTAAAATCATACAAGAAAAAGGATAAAGAGGAGGAAAAGGAAGATCATGAAGTTTATAAAGCAAGTATAAATAAGCAAAAGACTCAAAAAAGGCTTCAAATATATATAGACTCGGTTTTAGCTAATGTATTCTGATCCTTTTGATATTTTCTTAGACTTAGAATCATACAAGGAAAAGGAGAATCAAAACGCCTATACATGGAGCTCAACCGAGGCGTGTTTCTCTTCCTCCATTATTTTTTCCCTCTCTACACATTCATCTTCCTTTCCTTAGCCACATTATTTATTGCTGGGTCCCTTTTTTTTCCTTCCTTTTAGCCCTTACTCCGGCCTCTTTGTGGTAAATGGGGCTTATATCTCCTCTCTCTCTCTCTCTCTCTCGCTCTACGTGGGTGTGTACGGACTAATTGTTAATCCACACACACATGAGGAGGAAGAAGAGGAGGAGGAGGAGGAGGAGGCGTGGGAAGATGGTTTACCTCCTCCTCCTCCTTCCTTCTCCCTCTCATCGTTTATCTCCTCGTCGTTATGGTGTTAGTTAATCGAGGTACCACACCACCACCACCACCACCATCACCATCACCATCATCCCCATCATCTTCATCACTACTATCACTCTCACTAACAGCAACAACTACTACTTCTACTTCTCTTTTTTTTCCTCTTCTTTTTTTATTCTTTTCTTCTTTTGCTTCTACTTTTCTTTTTCTTCAGTTTTCTTCTTTTTCTTCTTTTTCTTCATTTTCTTCTTCATCTTCTTTTTCTTCGTCTTCGTCTTTGTCCTCTTATTTTCCTTCTTCTTCCCCTTCTTTTAGTTCTTCTTCTCTTTGTTCTACTACTACTACTACTACTACTACTACTACTACCATTACCACCACCACCGCCACCACCACTACCAACCCAAACAATAACAACAATCAACACGCTAGACAAACAAACAATCAAGCTCGTACTCAGATAGGATTTCCTTGAGCAAACAGAGAGAATCAATCAGGGCGGACAATGTCTTAAGTCAGATAAACAAAAGAAGGCAAATCACGCGTATAAACTTAGGAAGGAGAGCTTGAAGGGAAGGGAGAGAAGGGAAGGGAAGGGAAATGATGAGAAGGGAAGGAAAGGGATGGGATGGGATGGGAAGGAAAGGAAAGTGAAGGGATGGGATGGGATGGGATCGGAAGGGAAGGAAAGGGATGGGAAGGGAAGGAAAGGGAAGGAAAGGAAAGGGATGGCAAGGGATAGGAAGAGAATGGAAGGAAACGGAGTGGAAGAGAAAGGAAGGGAAGGAAAGGAAAGAAAAGGGAAGGGAAAGGGAAGGGAAGGGAAGGGAGGAAAGAGAAGGAAAGGGAAAGAAAAATAGAGGAAAGGAAAGGAAGGGAAAGGGAATGGAAGGGAAGGAAAGGGAAGAGAAGGGAAAAGGTAGGGAAGGGGAAGGAAGAGAAGGGAAGGGAAGGGAAGGAAAAGGAAGGGATATGAAGGGAAGGAGAGCAAGAGGTAATGAAAACTGAAGGAATTGAGAGAGAAAAAAAATAGGAATTGAAGTTAAAAGAGAGTGAAAATATAGAGATAGGGAGGAAGGGGAAGGGAAGGAGGAGAAGAGAATAGACGCCGATGAAGGATAAAAGAAAGGAAAGGAAAAGAAGGGATAGTAAGGGAAGAGAAACACATGGATTCAAAGGAAAAGGAAGAGGAGGGAAAAGGAAAGGAACATAAGGGATAGAGAAGGGAAGGAAAGGAGAGAGAGAAAGAGGTACGAGAGGGGAAAGTATAACAGAGGAAGAGAAAGGCAAGGATGAGAAAAATAAGGAAAGGAAGGTAGGGCAAAACAATATGACGGAAAAGATTGTAAAGGGAAAGGAAGAGAAAGAAAGGGGAGAGAGAAGAAGGAGAAGGGAGGAAAGAAAGACCACCACTCACCACCACAAAACCACACCACCACCACCACCACCACCACCAGAGTAACGATAATATTGAGGTTAACGTTGTCCCTCCTACCCCTAATCCCCCTTCCCTTAATCCCTATTCAACGCACTGGGCCGCCGCCGTATCCCTTCCCCGCAGACTTCGCTAATCCCCCAACCAATCAGTGTATTCCGTGCGCGCTGGGGCCAAATCCCGCTAATCCCATTGGTCGACTCCTCCCTTGAGTGGTCAGTGACGTCATCGGCTCCGCGGTACCCCTTGGATGGCGTTCGAACCCCCTTTGTTTTGTCTTTGTTTGGATTTGGGTTTTTTGGGTAAGTGGTTTTGTTTGTAATCCTAAATCTGTTTGGTTTTTCTTACTAGGTTTTGGATTTGGTTTGTTTGCTCTTGTTTGTCTTGTTTTCTTGTTGTTTTTGTTATTGTTGTCTTATAAATAGAAGTAATAGATTTTGCATCCTCTTTTTTTCTATTTTATTCATTCGTCATTATCATCGCCTTTCCCTTCTTCTTTTTCATCTCTTTCAACATCATCTCTTTTCTCTTCTTTTTCATCTCTTTCAATACCTTTTCTCTTCTCTTCTTCTTTTTCATCTCTTTCAACATCTTCTCTTCTTCTTTTCATCTCTTTCAAATTATTTTTCTTCATCTTCTACTCTTTGTTCATATTCATCTTCTTCCTGGTAATAGTAGTAGTAGTAGTAGTAGTAGTAGTAGTAGTAGTAGGAATAGTAGTAGTAGTAGTAGTTATGGCACCCTCTTCAACTCTTTTTTTATCCTCCAATACAGTTCATCATCAAAACATCACTATTGTCACCATAAGTCATGTTTAAAAGCAAATCATTATAATCACCACTCTCTACTACCATCATCATCGTCATCATCTCCATCACTCCTACCACCAGCGCCAGTTCGTCATCTCTCCTCCTCCCTCTTCTCCTTTTCCCTTCTATTAATCAGGTTTTAATGTTTTCCGTAGTGTCACTCATTCCCATTCGCTCTCCTCCCCTTTCACCCTTCATTTTTTTCCCCGGCTCGTCATCTATTTTAACTGCTTTCTATACCGCCACCCTCTTCTCATCACCTTTCCTCTCCTCTCCCTCTCGCTCCATTTATTTGAACTATTTTCCCACGTGCAAGCTCACCTGTCTGTCCCCTTCACCTGTTCTTCATTAACGTGGCGTATCTTGTGTCACTCTGTCTTCCTGTTTGTTTTATGTTTGTGGGTCTTGTTGCTTTATTTCCTCTCTCCCTCTCTGTTTCTCCCTCTCTCTCTCTCTCTGACTCTCTCTTACCTGTTAGTTCTGTTACCTGTGTTTTCTTTTTTAATTACCTACCTGCCTGCCTTCCTGTATGTTCCTTTCTTTATTTTTTTTTTTTTGTATCTTTCCTGTTTCCATTCATAAAGTTTTCCATATTTTTTTTCACTCACGATCAATTTCTGTATTTTCCTTTTGTCTATTTTCCGTTCTCCGTTTTTTCTTCATATCTTTTTTTTCATTCATTTCCTACACATGATTTATTTTATTTATTCTAGTTCAATTTCTGTATTTTCCTTTTGCCTTTTTTTTCAGTTTTCCATTTTGTTTACATATCTTTTTTTTTTTTTTCATTCATTTCCTCCTCATGATTTATTTTATTTATTTAGCTCAATTTCTGTATTTTCCTTTTGTTGTTGTTTTCGTTTTCCATTTTGTCTTCATATCTTTTTTTTTTCATTCATTTCCTCCTCACGATTAATTTTATTCCCCGCCTTTCTTTCCGTTTTCTTTCTCTCATAGCTTTTACTTTCTCTTATTTCCTCCCTTTTTTTATATTTCTTTGTCACTCACCGTTGCCTTACCTGAAGTTTTCCATATTTTTTTCACTCATGTCCAATTTCTGTATTTTCCTTCTGTTTTTTTCCCGTTTTCCGTTTTGTCTTCATATCCTTTTTTTTGCATGAATTTCCTCCTCATTGCATATCTACCTCACGATTTATTTTATTCCCTGCCTTTCTTTCCGTTTTCGTTCTCTCATGTCTATTGTTTCTTTTGTTTATTTATTTTTTTATATCTTCGTCACTCACCTTTGCCTTAACTGCCCCGTGTTTCCCTTCCTCCCTCCCGCACCTTTCCGTCCCGCCTCGCCGCGTCAGTCGCCAGCCGTGACCCGCAAATTTAATAAGATGACAAAATTATTAATACGTTGAGGCGGAGCAGACTGGATGGGCTCAAATTACTAATAAGGAAGCCGTGAGTAATTAGTTTTGTTCCTCCTCTTCTTCCTCCTCCTCCTTCTCCTTTTCGTTCGCCTCTTCCTCCTCTTTCCCCTCCTCGAGTCGCTGGTAATTCAACAGTACAGGTTATTTTTTTCCCTCCTGTTCTTGTTTTCTTTTTAGTCTCCACGTCTTCAGTGTTACCAAAAGCTCACGTCAGATTCAGTCGGTATATTTAACTTTATTTTTCATTATGTTTATGTAGTGCAATCGCTTGTAATTCACAGTAACGGCTAAAGTGTCTTAAATATCTTGCTTCCTCTTTTTTTTCTTCTCTACGTCTTCAGTGTTATCAAAAGCTCACGTCAGATTCAGTCAGTACTTTCAACTTCTTTTCTTTGCTAAGTCAATGAAGTCTAGTCGATGGTAATACAAACAGTAACGTCTAAAAATAAAAATATCAGATTCAGTCAGTACTTTCAACTTCTTTTCTTTGCTAAGTCAATGAAGTCTAGTCGATGGTAATACAAACAGTAACGGCTAAGTTGTCCTAAGTATCTGGTTTCTTTTTATTCCCTACGTCAAGAGCTCACATCCAAGTCACTCAGTACATTTAACTTTCTTTTTTATTAAGTTTATGAAGTACAGTCGCTTGTAATTCACCATAAAAGCTAAATTGTCTTAACTATCAGGCTTCATTTATTTTACTCCCTACGTCTTCACTGCTATCAATAACTCACATCCAAGTCACTCAGTACATTTAACTTTCTTTTTTATTAAGTTTATTAAGTCCAGTCGCTTGTAATCCACCGTAAAAACTAAATTGTCTTAACTATCTGGCTTCTTTTATTTTACTCCCTACGTCTTCACTGCTATCAATAACTCATGTCCAAGTCTTTCAGTACATTTAACCGTATTCTTTTTTAAGTTTACGAAGTCCAGTCAGCGGTAACACAACAGTAGCGGCTAGATTGTGTTCCTCAGTTTCTTGTTTTCTTTCCCTCCGCGTCTTCAAGATTACTAAGAGCTCACGTCAGATCACGTCAAAGCTTAATAGAGTAAATTTTTCTTAGTTTTTTCCTGGCATGTTTTCCCTCGGCCTTTTTCAGAGAAGAATCATCTCCAGCAATCAAAATAAAGGATGCCCACAAAGAAAGAATGAGTATACCCTAAAAAAATCACTACAACAATTCCCACTCTCTCATATTCCCAACTCTTATTTTTTTTCTTCCCTTTCATTCTAAGCATTCTTCCAGTGTAATTTTCCATCCTTAAATGTTCTTCGGCATCAAAATAAAACATGACCGTATAAAAAAAAATGATTAAGACTACCCCCAAAAAAGAAATACCTAGAACAACACCCATTTTCTCTCAATAACTTTCCATCAGTTTTTCCTCTCAGCATTTTCCAGCCTAGAATTATCTCCATCATTCAACACAAAGCGAAATCACACACAAAAATAAATTAAAATATCCCCCCCTTAAAAATATACAATAACAACACCCATTCTCCCCATTCTCTCATTCCCATCTATTATTTCTTCGTCCCATTCAAGCGTCGCGTCGGTCTCCAGGAGCTGCCAGGGACCTCGGTAATCCCTCTCCGGGCGACGACAAGCCTGAAAACCTTCCTTAACTTTCCTATTTGCATGTCTAAGGAACACTCGCGGCCTCAGATATATCGCCTCCACGGACTCGGATTCTAGTGAGCTTTCTCGCCTTTCACAACCCTCGCAAGACCCGCCCGTGTTTACGTCCGCTTTAAAACTCTCCTGGTAATGGATTCGCCGCTGCCTCCTCCTCCCTCCCTCCCCGCCGGCCCCGCACTGTTGAGCCATGTGCTGTTAATCCTCCGGGAAGACTCGAGAGGCTCAGCCAAATAGTGTAATTGTTAAGACAAGCTCCGAGGCCCTCTCCTGGTTGGTTGGTTTTGGGGGTCGGTTTTGGGGTCTGTTCCTTTTGCCGTCCCTTCCTTCCTCCTCCTCCCTGTCCCTTCCTCTGCTTCTGTCCCTCCCTCAGCCCCCTTTTTCTCCTTCTTCTCTTCCTTCTTCCTCCTCTGGTCTGTTCCCTCTTTCATCCTCCTCCTCCTCCTCCTCCACCATGTATCTTTCCTCTTTTTTCTGTACCCCCTGTTTGTTCCTTCGTCTCCTTCTCCTCCTGTTTATCTTCCTTATTCTACCTCTTCTTCCCTTCTTCTAATGTTTCTATGTCATCGCCTTTATTTTCATTTCCTCCTTCGTTTCCCTCCAGTTTAGTTTTCCTTTTCCTGCACGCCTCCTCCTCCTCCTCCTCCTCCTCCTCGTCCTCCTCCTCCTGCTCCTCCTCCTCCTCCCCGCTGATTCGCCTCTCTCCTTCCCTTCACGCGGATAATATCTTCGGCTCCTGGAATGTCCTCTCTCTCTCTCTCTCTCTCTCGGTCTCGGTCTCACTTTCTCTCCCCCCCCCCTCCCCCTTTTGGATCCGGCCAGGTGTTGGTAAAGAATCTCAGGTGTGTTTGGCTTCGTTGTGTTACCTGGAGTTAATGATTTTGGGGAGAAACAAATAAAAAAAAAATTGCACAGCATCTCCCTCTCCCAAAAAAGGATAAAAAAAAAACAAAAAAACAGCTGACTCGTTTAATCTCCAAAGCAAAACCTCTCTTCGTTGAGCAGCTCCTGGGATCGAAGGGCAATAAGGAAAGGAAAGGAAAGACGATGTTTAATGAAAAAAGAAAAAGGGAAAAGAAAATAACGAAGCGAAGAGGAAAGTAAAAAAAAAAAAAAGGAGTCTTGTAATCTCCTTCGGGTGTTGGTGTTCCTTAGCTGAACGATTTTTTTCCTTTCTTTTTTTTTTTTTGCTCCTTTTTTTAATCCAAGCTTCATTTATTGTTTTTTTCTTTTTTGTGGGGGAAGGAGAAGAAGAAGGGGGGAGAAAAGGAGGAAAGGAGGAGAAGAAGAAGGGGGGAGAGGGGGGTGAAGAAGAAGGGGGAGAGGGAGAGGGAAGGGGGAGAAGAAGGAGAAGGGGAAGAAGGGGAGAAGAGGGGGAAGAAGAAGGTGGCCGAGAAGGGGAAGAAAAAGAAGATTTGTGGGAGGGAAACGTGAGAAGAAGAAGGGGGCGAAAAAAGAAGAAGAAAAAAGGAGGGTGAGAAGGGGAGAAAGAAAATGGGGAAGGGAAGGGAGCGAGAAGGAAGGGAAGGAGAAGAAGAAGGGGGAGAAAAAGAAGGGGGAGAAGAAGGGGGTAGGGGAAGGGAAGTGTTCGAAGAGGGCCAAGACTTTTTTCCTCCTTCCTCCCTTTATTAAAACAGGTTCCCAAGCGAAGATCTTTTATACATTTTTTTCCATTGTGTTGTTGTTTTTTTGTTTTTTGTTTTTTCATTTACAGAAGCGAACGCAAGCTGTTGGCCTTCGATTCCGCGTTCCCAGAAATTAAAAGGGGAAAAAAACGAATATGAAAATGAGAGTGAATGTGAGAAGGAGTAATACAGTGATGGTGATGGTGATTGTACCTGGGAATGATGATGGTGATGATGATGATGACGATAGAAATAATAATAAGGAAGAAGGGGAGAAGGGAAGGAGAGGAAGAATGAGGGGGAGAGAAGGGGAAGAAGAAGAAGAAAGGGGGGTAAGAAGGGAGAGATGAGGGAGAAGGGGAAAGGAGAAGAGAAAGAAGAGGGAGAAGAAGAAGGAGGGAAGGGGAGGATAGGAAGAAGGGGAAGAAGAAGAAGAAAGGGGGGTGAGGAGGGAGAGAAGATGGGGGAGAAGGAGAGAGAAGAAGAGAGAGAAGAGGGAGAAGGAGGGGGGAAGGGAAGGAGAGGAAGAAGAGGGAGAGAAGGGGAAAAAGAAGAAAGGGGGAAGAGAAGGGAGAGAAGATGATGGGGGAGAAGAGGAGAGAAGAAGTGGGGAGAAGAGGGAAAGGTGAAGAAGAAGGGGGAAGAGAAGTGGAAAAAGAAGAAAAGGGGTGAGAAGGGAGAGAAGAAGATGGAGGAGAACGGGAGAGAAGAAGAAGTGGGGAGAAGAGGGAAAAGAAGAAGGGAGGAGAAGTGGAGGGAAGGGGAAGGGAAGTGTACTGAGAGGTTCGAGACGAGTGATGAAAATTATATCAACAAAATGAAAATGAAAAAAAATAGTAGTTGTAGAAGATGACGATGAGGATGAAAATAACAAGTAAATCACAATGTATTACTATTAAACTACTATTGCTATTACTACTTTTACCTTTGAATATTACTACTATTGCCTCTGATATTGCCTTTGCTACTACTGGGACAAATAACGTAAATATCAACAACAACAAAAATAAAAGAAGATTAGAACTGCAACATCACCACAACCACCACCAATAATAATAATAATAATAATAATAATAATAATAGTAATAATAACAATGATACCAATAATAATGACGCTAATAACGATGATTGAGGTGGACGTTACTTTCCAATTAGCTATTAATGACGTGTTTGCGAATGGTAATATTTTCGCCGTTCATCAATTTTATGTGTCGTTCCTCAGGCGTCGTCACCGTCCGCATCGTCAAGTCATCATCATTGCCTTTTTAATCCCTGCATCATCATCGTTATAGTAGTAGTAGTAGTAGTAGTAGTAGTAGTAGTATATAGAGGCACACTTTTTTTGTATCTAGGGGTTGGTCAGGTGGTTATCAAACTCATCATCGCTTTTATTCTTTTTTTTGTACCATCATTTTTGTTGCCATTTTAACTTGACATGCTTAAGGCGTCTCCTGAATGTAGGGGAAGGTGGGGTAAGACGGACCCCTGGGGTGAGATGGACCCCCACCTCAAATATGAATTAAAAAGGGCATGATTAAAATTGATGCCGCTAGATGTCCTCAACATCAACTGTAACTCACCAGGTTCAGTACCGCATTTACGCACGATGTGGAGGTTTGTGTTTTTGGACAGTGCTGATGTTATTTGGAGAAGGTAAGATAATTATTTTTGCATTGATATACTAAATGATATATCAAACATAGATGTTTTATTAAAAAATGCATAATGCGAATATTTAGGAGATGACCGACCCCGGTCCATCTCTTATCTCTATTTACAAACATAGCATTTTCTTTTTTCAATAAAGACACGAAAGAAAAGACCTAGGACTCAAGGGGACCTCAACATGACAGGATCCCCATATAAGAATGAGCTCCAGACAGAAGTTCAGAAGAAAAAGAAAAAGAGGTCAGTCTAGCAAAGAAGCAAAAATAACTACAACGTGAAAAAGGAAAATAAAACCAAAACTCAACAAGCAAAAGCTGGACCATCCTGGGAGATGGAACCTGCAGTGACAAGTTTGGAAATTCTAAGAGAGGTGAATTTCTTTGTCATTTATTAGATTTTTTTTTTTTTTTTTTTGTCGACCCCTGAGGTCTAAAACAATAAAGTTACTTTTTATTTTAATCTTTTCCATCAAATAACCGTGCCAAAAATATCGTCCGTCTTACCCCACCTTCCCCTATATACTTTGCTTTACTTTACATAGAGGCACGCGTTTTTGTGTATAGAGGTAGGTCAAGTAATTATCAAACTCTCATTATTTTTTTTGGGGTGTATCATCATTATTGGGTTTTTTTACGGCAAAGGAAAAAGCTCAAGGGCAAAAAATAATACACAAAATCCCGCTAATCACTATTCCTATACAAAGAAGTATAGTGGAGTTGCTGTTATTCACGACCTTGCAGCAACAACCAAATATGTACATTTCTCTAACATATACTGAGACTAACTTTTCTTTTTGTATGAGGAACGCGGGCAAGTTATTATCAAGCTATCAACATTGCTTTTTTAATCTCTACGTCATCATTTCTTTACTGTTTATTACCGTGCGAGTTTGCAACACCAGTCAGTTATATACACTCTTTACTTTCATGTATAGATTCATGCCTCAGAACTCTGTAAATGATTGTATATATATTGAAAATGCAAAAAATATAGTTCGTTTCCATTTACGGGGGGAGAAAGAGAGGAAAGGAGGGGAAAAAGAAGGGGAGAGGAGGGTGAAGAAGGGGGAGAGGGAGAATGGGAAGAACGTGAAAGGGAGGGAAAGGGGAGAAGAATATTATAAGGATCGTATAAGTGTTTGAATATATACATTGATTTCATATATAAAGGTAAAGGATTTTTTTTTTACTCCCTACATCATTATCACGTAAAGGAAAGATTACACATTATATTTTCCATCCATCCGTTGCCATTTTTCAAGCTTATATGTTTTCTAGTTGACAAAAACTCACACGGAGAAGAATCATGAAAAGAGTGGACAGTCGGTAAACTCTCTCTCTCTCTCTCTCTCTCTCTCTCTCTCTCTCTCTCTCTCTCTCTCTCTCTCTCTCTCTCTCTCTCTCTCTCTCTCTCTCTCTCTCTCTCTCTCTCTCTCTCTCTCTCTCTCTCTCTCTCTCTCTCTCTCTCTCTCTCTCTCTCTCTCTCTCTCTCTCTCTCTCTCTCTCTCTCTCTCTCTCTCTCTCTCTCTCTCTCTCTCTCTCCTCTCTCTCTCTCTCTCTCTCTCTCTCTCTAACTCTTCCATAAATTTCGAGGTCAAAAATTCTTCAATATTCCAAACGCAAACTTGCCCGGCACGGATTTAGACGCCGCAGAGAGAGAGAGAGAGAGAGAGAGAGAGAGAGAGAGAGAGAGAGAGAGAGATGGATTATATTTCAGATTTTCCTAGCACCCTTCATCCTCCTGGATTATATTAGATCTCTCCTCGTCCTCCTCCTCCTCCTCCTCCTCCTCCTCCTTCTCTTCCTCCTACTGATTTTCTAGAGTCGTAATGTAACTTTCTTTTCCCTTTTTTCCTTTTCCCTTTTTCCTTTTCCATGTATTTTTTTTATTCTCACCAATATATTTTCCTTGTTCTAGACTGTGTGTGTGTGTTTGTGTGTGTGTGTGTGTGTGTGTGTGTGTGTGTGTGTGTGTGTGTGTGTGTGTGTGTGTGTGTGTGTGTGTGTGTGTGTGTGTGTGTGTGTGTTGTGTGTGTGTGTGTGTGTGTGTGTGTGTGTATGTTGTGTGTGTGTGTGTGTGTGTGTGTTACAGGTTGTCATTATTTTTCTCTTTGGTCTTGATATTTTTTTTTCTTTTTATGTATTTTTTTTCTCAGCATATTCGTTTTTTTTCCCTTTTCGTGTATTTTTCATGTATTGTTTTTTTCTCGGTTTTCTTTCTTAAGTGGCGGTAACTTTGTTGTTTTGTCTCTGGTCATCGCGGGGACTAAAGTTACCTCGCCGTCGGTCTTCATTGCTTATTGCTGCCTAACTTTCCCTCTGCCTTTTTTTTCGTGTGAGTTTTCGCATTTCTTATTTTTCTCTGCATATGCATACGTAAAGAGGATAATCTGCTGTATAACTATTCCAAACTACTCATCTGATTTCATAGTTATTTTCATAGGTTTGTTAGTTGCCTTATTGTTGCCCTCCTCTTTTGACTCCTTATCATCGTTCGCCGTGGTTTCCCCTTCAATCTTCTCGTTCATGTCATTGTTTGCCATGGTTTCCCCTTCAATCTTCTCGTTCATGTCATTGTTTGTTATGGTTTCCCCTTCAATCTTCTCGTTCAAGTCATTGCTTGTCATGGTTTCCCCTTCAATCTTCTCGTTCATGTCATTGTTTGTTATGGTTTCCCCTTCAATCTTCTCGTTCAAGTCATTGTTTGTCATGATTTCCCCTTCAATCTTCTCGTTCAAGGCATTGTTTGTCATGGTTTCCCCTTCAATCTTCTCGTTCATGTCATTGTTTGTCATGATTTCCCCTTCAATCTTCTCGTTCAAGTCATTGTTTGTCATGGTTTCCCCTTCAATCTTCTCGTTCAAGTCATTGTTTGTCATGGTTTCCCCTTCAATCTTCTCGTTCAAGTCATTGTTTGTCATGGTTTCCCCTTCAATCTTCTCGTTCAAGTCATTGTTTGTCATGGTTTCCCCTTCAATCTTCTCGTTCATGTCATTGTTTGTCATGGTTTCCCCTTCAATCTTCTCGTTCAAGTCATTGTTTGCCATGGTTTCCCCTTCAATCTTCTCGTTCAAGTCATTGTTTGTTATGGTTTCCCCTTCAATCTTCTCGTTCATGTCATTGTTTGTTATGGTTTCCCCTTCAATCTTCTCGTTCATGTCATTGTTTGTTATGGTTTCCCCTTCAATCTTCTCGTTCAAGTCATTGTTTGTTATGGTTTCCCCTTCAATCTTCTCGTCCTCTATTTTCTCGAGGTTTGGATGTGTCGGAAATAAGCACCGAAGCCACGCGTAGCTATAGTGTATGCCCTCACCCTTACCTTACCTTACCTTACCTTAACTTACCTGTATATATTTTTTCTCCATCCGAAATTGACCTCTTCCTTAGCCACTCTATACTAATCGCTATATGAGAGCAACAGTTAGCGAGCTTCTTTTTTTTTTTTTTGACATCTTTTTGTTGCCCTTGAGTTGCTCTTTGTGCTGTTAAAAAAATTAATAATGTAGACAATCTTATATTCTAAACCGGTTACATAATCTTATTGGTTTTCTTAATAATTCTACGTTTTTTGGCCTTTTTTTCCACATTTTACATTATTTTTCATTATTCTGAAACTAATATATATATATATATATATATATATATATATATATATATATATATATATATATATATATATATATATATATATATATATATATATATATATATATATATATATATATATATATATATATATATATATATATATATATGTATATATATATATATATATATATATATATATATATATATATATATATATATATATATATATATATATATATATATATATATCTTTATATTTCTTTTCTTTTCTTTTCATTTTTAACGATTTCCATTTCTTCAATTCGTCAGTTTTCTATAATAAGACTTAAGTTTAATAGATTCATAATATGACTCAGAAACAATACAATCTTGAGCTATTTCCAGCCCTTACAAACACTTACGTATGATATTTTCTACTATTTCATATATTCAAATCCTTTTATTCATTTTTTTCTACATTTTTTTCAGACCTGTATATATTCCTGCGATTTTTTTATGGTCTTCCCTTCAATATGACCCCCAAAAAAATCATCCAATCACATTTGCTTCATATATTACGAGCATATTCAAGACCATTCAACTAAATTTCTGGTTCTTCTATTTTTCTCCTTTCCCAAAACCAACCTCGATCGCACGCATAAGCTCGCGCGTTTCTTTCAGCAATACCACCGTTCCTTTTTTCTTTCTTTTACTGAACGAACGGAACAAAAAATATATGGGTCTCGCTTTCCCCAAATTTTCCTTTCAGATTTTTTTTTCCGGTTTTCGTAACACTCGGAGGTATCCATATTTTCTTTTTTTTATGTTTTTCTTTTATCTGTTTCTCCTTTCGTTCTTTCATTCCTTCCTTTCTTCATTCCTTTTTAGTTTCGTTCCTTCTATGATTCCACCCTTCTTTACCTCCCTCCTCTTTGCCTACCTTCTCAGCTTTATTCACTCATTTCCTTCCTTTCTTCTCTCCTTCCTCTCTTCCTGCTTTCCTGCCCTTTCTTTTCTTTCTCTTTTGTTTCCTTCTTTCTATAATAATTCCATCCTTTCTTCCACCTTTCCTCTTTGCTTATCTTCTCTACTTCATTCACTCATTCATTCATTTATCCTTCCTGTCTTCTATCCTTCCTATGTTCCTTCTTTCCTTCCTTTCTCTTTCGTTTCCATCCTTCCTTATACCCTTCCTCTTTGTTTATCTTCTTTACTTCCTTCCTTCATTCTTTCCTTCCTTCTTTCCTTCCTATCTTTCCCTCTTTCCTTCTCCATGGTCCTGCTTAGCGATTCTGAGGAGATGGAGGAGAGGAGGAAGTATAAAAGGAGAGAAAGATAAAAGAAGAAGGAGAGAAAATAACGAAAAGTAGGATAAAGACAAAAGAAGAAATAAGGAATAAAGAAGAAAGGGAAAGAACCAACAGAGAAATAGAGAAAAATTGGAAGGTTGAATAATTAGAAAAGAGAAAAGGAGGAAAAAAAGGACAAATAATTAAAAAAACGAGAAATAGAGAAATGGAAAAGGAGAAAAATAAAAGAAAGAAGTAAAAGAGGAAGAGGAGGAAGAGGAACCTTAAACTAGCTTTTGACCACCTTAGGGAGACATGAAATTCTTCCTGACACGGGGGAGGAAGAGGAGGAGGAGGAGGAGGAGGAGGAGGAGGAGGAGGAAGGGAATTTGGGTCATGCCTCTCTTCCGTATTCTTTTTTTGTCCCTTCCTTTCCATTCCTTCGTTGTGGAAATAAAAAAAAGTTAAAAAAAGAGCAAAGAGGGAAGCAAGGAAATGAACGAGCCAAGAGAAAGAAGAAGGAAGAAGAAGAAAAAGAGGAAGAGGAAGAGAAAAAATGTGATGAATCTGAACATAACAAAAAAAATGGGAAGACGAGGGAAGAAAACGAAAGAAAGGAAATATGAGATAGGAGAAGAAAGAGGAAGGGAGAAGAGGAGAAAGAAAGAGGAAGAAGAAGGAATGAAGGAATAAATTAAGGAGTAAAGTGGAACAAGATATAGAAAAGAAAAAGCAGAGAAGAAAAAAGAGAATTAGAGAGAGAGAGAAGGTGATCTAGGTCAGAACGAAACCATTCCCATCGTCCTGTTAAATGAGATTCGTTCGCCTGAGAAAAGGAAAGAAAAGGAAAAAAAATAATAGGAAACCAAAAAATATCAACGTTTTGCATATTTATTAAAAGCCAAAATTCGTCCGTAAACAAATGCAAAAAAAAAGCGAAAAAAAGAAAAAGCTGAAAAACTGTATTCGTATTCCTGATTAGTATTTCTTTTCTTTGCAACTTTATCTTTTTTTCATATTTTTCATTATTATTTGCATTGCATATTCAGTTTTTTGTAAGTGTGTGTGTGTGTGTGTGTGTGTGTGTGTGTCGTAATGGAATAAAGGTCAGAGAGAGAGAGAGAGAGAGATGTTTTCCTTTAGTTCATTAATTTCTTGTCTTTTTCTCTTTCTTTTTAATTCGTCTTCTTATGCGTGATAGATTTCCAGTAGTTATATTAATTTACTCTCTCTCTCTCTCTCTCTCTCTCTCTCTCTCTCTCTCTCTCTCTCTCTCTCTCTCTCTCTCTCTCTCTCTCTCTCTCTCTCTCTCTCTCTCAGATTCAACAGGGACATATGGTGGATGAGTGGAATAGGCTTAGTCATGTGGTGAGTGCCAATACAATTATCACATTCAAAATAGACTAGATAAAGTTAGATACACCTGCCTCTCTCTGTTGTTTTTATTTATCTTATCTCTACGTTTTTTTAAGCCCCAGAGTCTTCTATTTTTGTTGTGTTTTTTTACCTCTGTCGTTTGTCTTTTTTTTTTTTTCTTTTTTTTACTCTGCGTTTCATTGTGTTGTTTTGTTTTATGAATTTCGATAAAGAGAGCGACGTTTTTTTTCTTGTATTTTGTTTGTTATTATTTTCCTTCTTGTTTTTCTTATTCCCCTACATTGTTTTTTTTTGTGACGTTTATTTTTTTATTATTATTATTTTCCTTTTTGTTTTTCTTATTCCTCTGCATTGTTTTTTTGTTTTGTTTTTGTTTTATCCCTTTTATTCTTTACATCCGCTTTCTTTTCTTTCACTCGCTTTCCTCCTCCTCTGCTTTTTATTTTTGTTTTGTTTTAAGAGGTCAGAGAGGTCGACGATTTTTTTTTTCTCTTTAACTTTCTTTTCTCTTATATTCCTCCACTTTCTCTTCTCTTACATTCTTTCTCTCCTGCGCATTTTTTATCCTCAAAGTTTGTGTCCACTTTTGCATTCCTTCACTTTTCATTCCTTCCTCTTCTTCCAATCCTCTCTATCTTCTCAATCCTTTCTCTCCTTCTTTATCCCTTTCTTCTAAATCCCAATCCCTGTCATCCATTTACAACTTCCAATCCTCTCTATCTGTTCAATCCTTTCCCTCCTTCTTTATCCCCTTCTTCTAAATCCCAAACCCCGTCATCCATTAACGCCTTTCCCCTCACATATTACTCCGTTTCTAACCCTTTATTAATCCCTTTTCAGACTACTCAATCCCCTTTAACAGATCCTCCCTTCAAGATATTTAGTTGGTATTATAAGACACTAGCACCAACTAGTTCTAAGGCTCAAAAAGGGGATCAGTTGAGTTCTCATGAGTGTTTCTTTAGGTTCACGGTACAGACGAAGGGTCACACTACCACCAGGGTCATAAAACTACCTTTGGAAATGCCCTCAACTCCTACGAAAGCCTTGTCAAATATGTGTTCTTGGGCGGCGAAATGTCTTGTTATATGACCCTGTGTTAGGTCCTGAAACTGCAACGCAAGTCCCTCTCTCCTTCAGTTCCCTTCCTCTGTCCTGTAAAGCTTCTTCCCTCTTCATCTCTGTCCTTCATTTTATTTGTCACTCTTTATCCTTTTTTTCTCTTCCTCTCTTTCATTCACTCTTTTCTTGTTCATCTCTATTCATTCTCACTCATCCCGTAATTGACCCCCCTTTCGGCCACCTCTTCGGGCCTTTTTTTATTATTGTTTCCTTTTGTGTGCCCTTGTGCTGTCTCCTTTGCTGTAAAAAAAAAAAAAAATCTAAGTCTACTCCATCTCCCGCATATACTCCCTCTTTTCATCCCTATAATCTCCTTTAAAACCCCTGTAACAGATCCCCCCCCCCCCTCTTCAAGATATATTAAACCCTCAAACTGCAACGCAAGACCACCCCTTCAGTTTCCTTCTTCCCGCAAAACTACGAAACTTCTCCTGAGCTTACTTTTTGCACCCGGGCCGCGAAACTTTAGGCCAGGAAAGCTTTTATAAGAGTTGACCCGGAGCTAAGACCGGGGTGCGAGGGGGTTGCTGGAGGCTTGTGAGGGTGGTGGTGGAAAGGGTCTCGTGGGCTTGGACTTAAGGCTGTAGAGGGGCTTGTTATGGTGGTGGAGGAGGAGGAGGAGGAGGAGGAGGGTAGTATGCAAAATGAAAGAGGTGAAGATGAATAATTTGAAAGAGGTCAGATGAGAGAGAGAGAGAGAGAGAGAGAGAGAGAGAGAGAGAATGTAAATGCCAAAAAGTATTACAAGGAGGAAGAGAACGAAGAACGGGAGGAGGAGGAGGAGGAAGAGGAAAAGGAGGAGGAGGAGGAGGAGGAGGAGGAGAAAAACACCCTCCCTTCATTACATGGAAGTATAAACTCTCCAACTTCCTCACTTTCTTCCTCTCTCCTCTCCTCCTCATTTTTTCTCCTCTTCTTTCTCTCCTTCTCTTCTCTCCTCTCTTTCCCTCTTTTCTCAACTATTTTTCCTCCACACACTTTACTCTCTCCTCTCTTCTCTTCTTCCTCTTTCTCTACTTTCTCTTCTTCTCCCCTCCTCTTTTCTCTTCTGTCTTCTCTTCTTCCTTTTTTTTCTCTACTTTATCTTCTTTTCCTTCCTTTCCTCTTCTATCTCCTCCTGTCTTCTCTCCTCCACTTCTTATTCCTCTTTCTCTTCTCTTCTCTCCTCTCTTCTCCTCTCTCCTTACAATGTCTCTTCCCCTCCTTATCTTTATTCCTTCTATATTATTTATCATCCTTATATGTACCCTCTGACTCATCTCCTCCTCCTCTTCCTCCTCCTCCTCCTCCTCCTCCCCTTTTATTGCTGTCTCTTCTTCGTAAGCCATTTTCTTCACATAATTATCAAGATCCGTTTTTGTTTATTTCCCGTGTAATTATCTTGTGAATGCAGTTGTTCATCTAATTTCTTTTCGTACGTGAACTGTGTGTTTCTTCTTCTCTTATCTGGTGTGTTGCTGTTTGTGTTGTTGTTGTTGTTGTTGTTGGTGGTGGTGGTGGTGGTGGTAGGAGGAGGAGGACGAGGAGGAGAACATGAAACCAACATTTTTTTCTTCTTTCTCTTTTCTTTTCTTCTCTTCTCATTTCTCTTTTTCTCTTCTCTTTTCTCTTATTATCTCTTCATTTCTCTTTTCTCCTCTTCTCTTTTATTTTCTTTCTTCTCTTTTCCTGTTTCTTTTCTTCCCTCTACCATTTTTTCATATATTTTCGTCCTTGTCCAGTATTATTTCTTTCCTTCATTCTCTTTCACTTTCGTCTCCTATCCACTCCTTTATCTTTTATGTTCCTCTTCCTTTCTTGGTCTAACATTTTATTTATTTCCTTTATTTCACCTGTGTGTGTGTGTGTGTGTGTGTGTGTGTGTGTGTGTGTGTGTGTGTGTGTGTGTGTGTTACGGTTTTTCTCTCTCTCTCTCTCTCTCTCTCTCTCTCTCTCTCTCTCTCTCTCTCTCTCTCTCTCTCTCTCTCTCTCTCTCTCTCTCTCTCTCTCTCTCTCTCTCTCTCTCTCTCTCTCTCTCTCTCTCTCTCTCTCTCTCTCTCTCTCTCTCTCTCTCCCTCTCTCTCCCAGTTTCCAATATTCCCATCATATCTTATTCTTCCTCTCCTTCCTCTTCCTCCTCTTCCCTCTTATCTCTCCGGCTTCATCCTCCTTCCTCTCCGTCTTTGTTGTGTCTCTTGTCATCTCCATTTACTTGTTTCCATTTATCTCGCCTGTCCTTCCCACCCTCTTCCTCTTTGTTTTCAATTTCTTAACCTAATTCTTCCTCTCCCTCCCCCTCCTGACGCTTTCATATATCATTTGTTTTGCTTTTC
Source organism: Eriocheir sinensis (assembly GCF_024679095.1). NCBI lineage: Eukaryota > Metazoa > Arthropoda > Malacostraca > Decapoda > Varunidae > Eriocheir > Eriocheir sinensis. Next base: position 17,712,774 of record NC_066519.1, read on the forward strand.
CTTTCAATTTCAATCTCTTCGGTCTTTTGTCTCGTGTCTTGTGCGTAACGGAGATTAGCACTGAGGTCACGTGTAGCTGTAGTGTATTTTTTTCTCTCTCCCTTTTAACGCTTTCATCTTTCATCGTTTTGTTTTGGTTTCCCCTTCAATCTTCTCGTTTTTTTTTGTCTCGAGTTTTGCACGTGACGAAGTTGAGCTTGGAGGTCACGCGTAGGTATCTTACTTTTCCCATTTTCCTTTCTTCTCTTTCAAGCTTTATTTCAGTTCTTTTTTCTTTCTTTCATCTCTCTCTCCCAGTCTTACTTTTTATATCTTATTTTCTACTCATTTTCTTCATCCCTTCATTCTTTTTCACTTTTTTTCCCCTCTTATCAACCCTTCTATTCCCTTCCTCCTTCCTTCCTACTTTACCTTACCTTACCTTACCTTACCTAACCTTACCTTAACTTACATTACCTTACCTTACCTAACCTAACCTTACCTTACCTAACCTTACCTTACCTTACCTTACCTTACATTACCTTACCTTACCTTACCTAACCTTACAAATGTATCCATTCCTTCTTGCTAACACACTTTATCTCTCTATCTCTTTTTCTACCATTCCCCCTCTCTCTTTCTACATCGCTCGCTCCCTCCCTTCTTTTCCTCAGTAGATTAAAGTGTAGCATCTAATCCGCCCTTCTGTTATTGCTTTCCTCGCAGCTTCCGGGTATTTCGTGATGCTTGGCTCTTCTCGCTAATCAACCCGAAGACACATCCCTTCCAGCCCTTCCTTCCACGATCATCCCTTCCAGCCCTTCCTTCCACGATCATCCCTTCCAGCCCTTCCTTCCCCGACCATCCCCTCCTGCCTTTCCTTCCCCGACCATCCC
>NC_066519.1:17718648-17723648 GCF_024679095.1 Eriocheir sinensis
TCTTCTCTTTTCATTTGCTCTTCACCTTCTAAATTGTTTCCTGTTTTTATGCGCGTTCCACTTCTCTTGTAACCCTTCCCTCCCTCCGTGTGTGTGTGTGTGTGTGTGTGTGTGTGTGTGTGTGTGTTAATTGTCCTTTTATTTTTTTTTCTGTTTTGTTCTGTTTTTCATTTAGTTTCCTTCCTCTCTTCCTCTTCTTCCTACTCCTCCTCCTCCTCCTCCTCCTCCTCCTCCTCCTTCTCTTATTCCTCCCTTCTGGTTCTCTCTTTCAAAGTAACTGAAATTGTACATACTCTTATTTTTTTTCTATTTTATCCAATTGTATTTCTTGTATTCTCTCCCTTCCTCCTACTCCTCCTCCTCCTCCTCTTCCTCCTCGTTTTCTTCTTCTCCTGCTCTTCCTCCTCCTCTTCGTCTATTCCTCCTGCATCATCATCAATCTCCCTTATTGCTCAACTCCATCTTTGTCTCATTAATTTGTTTCTTTCTTTCACTTCTTTTTCTAATGCAAGAAGTTCAGCAACCCTTTTTTTTTCTTTTTCTTCTTTTTTTTTTGTCTCCCCAGCAAGTGTTATATTTTCTCCGTTTTCTTTTCTGCGTGTCTTGCTCCTCGTCACGTTTTCTGTTTCACACGTTCGTTGTTGTAAAAGATTCTATAGGTCTTCATTTTCAGATCGCTTATTTTTTTCTTTTTCTTTTGTTTTGTTTTGTTTTTTCCGTCTGGTATTGCTTCGTTGTTTGTCGTTATTGTTTTTGTTTTGCTTTAGGATTTGTCTATAGCATTTTCCTTATTTTTATTATTTATTCTGTTTCATTTCTTGCTACGTGACTCCTTATTCGAGAGAGAGAGAGAGAGAGAGAGAGAGAGAGAGAGAGAGAGTATTCAAGAAGTTAGAAATTATGTTAAAATGGTAGATACGTGTGTGTGTGTGTGTGTGTGTGTGTGTGTGTGTGTGTGTGTGTGTGTGTGTGTTACCTGTGGGAAACGCGTTCACCTGGACCACCTGCATGAACGGGCTCGGGGTGGCCTTCTTGTTTGTTTGTTTGTTTGTTTTTTGTTGTGTTTTCTTTCCTGCAGTAAGCAAATAGCGTGCAGTCACGTTCCACACACACACACACACACACACACACACACACACACCTCTTCTCTTCCCTTGTTTTCCCTCTCCTCTCTCCCCTTTTCCCTCTCTTCTTTTTTCTCTTCTTTCTCTTCTTTATCCCTTTTCATCCTTGCTCCTTTATTTTCCTCCTTCTCCTCCTCCTCCTCCTCCTCCTCTTCCTTCTCCTTGTTTTCTTTTCATTACTCATATCTTCTTATCTTCCTTTTTAAATATCCTCCTCTTTCCTACTTATTTCTTTCCTCCTCTTCCTCCACCTCCTCATCCTTTTCCTTCTTCTCCTTCTTCCTCCTCCTTGTTTTCTTTTTCATTTCTTTTTTCTCTCATATAATTTTATCTGGCTTTATAATTCCTTCCTCTCACCTACTGTATCTCCTCCTCTTTCACCCATCTCCTCCTCCTCCTCCTCCTCCTCATCATCATCATCATCATCATCATTCTGCAGTAAGGGCATTAAATACCTTATTAGTATCGCGAAAGTAACTGCACCTCATTAAGAACTAGCAGTGACGTCAGCCTCGCTCAGGTGTCTTGGGGATCTCGTTACGGTGTGCACTGGCGGCTACTGTCTGTCTCGCTGGATGCCGGAGCGAGCTTGTTGACGAGAAGCGAGGAGCGAGGCGGCGAGGGACACAAATAAGGGTGCGTTGGCAGGGAAGGCGTGAGATGACGGTGGCGGTGAGGATAAAGGAGGAAGTAGTAGAAGAGAGACACTGAAGGCGGCGAAGAAATTTGTAGAAGCGGTGGAGGAAGAACACAAATAAGAGAAGGTGAGGAGGAAGGAGACGATGGAGATGAAGGAGGTGGAAGAAGAAGGATGGGAACGACACTGAAGAGGCAAAAAATGTAGAAGATAGAAGGAAAAAGGGGAATAAAGGTAAACACTGAGGAGGCGAAGATGCTGGAGTAAAAGAAGAAGGAAGAAAAAGGGAATTGAAGAGACGAGGAATGTTGAAGTAGAAGGGAAAGAAGGGGAAGGGGCATTGATGAGACGAAGATGCGAGAAGTAGAAGGAGAGGAAGGGGAACCAAGTATACGAAGAAGGAAGGAGAAGGGGAAGGAAGAGGGACACTAAGGAGGCGAGGAAGGAAGAAGTAGAAGGGGAAGGAGAGATAAGAGGAAAAGTTAGGAGGAGAGAAAGACTTGCTGATTGATAACATGGAAATTCGATAAGGGAAGGCGTGAAGGAGAGATAAACTTGTGCACTGTGAGGAAAAAAGAACGCTGATGAGACTAGAAGGAAATCGTTGAAGGGAGAAGAAGAAATAATTTGAGAAAAGAAAAGGAACACTAAGACGAAGAGGATAGCGTTGAAGAAATAAGGTAAAAGAACATTGAACAGGCGAGGAAAGGGAAACTGGGTGGGAGGAAAACATTATAGCGGAGAGAATAAAGACTTAAGAAAGCAAAATCGACAATAGAAATGGATTAAAAATAAGCATATGAGTGGAAAGTTCAGATTTTCTCCCCTATGTATAACGTAACATTATATTCTTTATCATTTTCATTAACATATGTGCCTTTTTTTTATCTCTCTCTCTCTCTCTTTATCAACATGCATAACTTGACAATCCTCTTCTCTCTTTTCCTCATTTTTGTAAGCTAACAATCCCTTCTCCTCATCATACATAACTTTACTTTTCCCTTTCTCTCTACATTATTTGCTCAACCTAACATAATTTAACCTAACCTAATCTCTCTCTCTCTCTCTCTCTCTCTCTCTCTCTCTCTCTCTCTCTCTCTCTCTCTCTCTCTCTCTCTCTCTCTCTCTCTCTCTCTCTCTCTCTCTCTCTCTCTCTCTCTCTCTCTCTCTCTCTCTCTCTCTCTCTCTCTCCATTATTTGCTCAACCTAACCTAATCTTTTTCTCTCTCTACATCATTTGCACAATCTAACCTAACCTAACCTCCCTTCTCTCTCTCTCCCAGGGTTAATATCGAGCGCCCAGATGACGGGGCTGGTGGGGGAGAGCGTGTTGCTGCCCTGCGACATCAACCGCCAAGCCTGCCTGGAGATCCACACCCTCAAGTGGTACAAGGGCGAGAACAGGGTCTTCATCTTCTCCGAGGAAGCCGCGGTGGAGAGGACGGAGGGTTCACTCTTGAGCAGGTGAGTTCGCTGTCTAATTAAGGTTACCAGGTATGTGTGTGGGCAGGTGTGCGCGTGTGTAATCGGGTGTTGCTCTCCATTTTCTTCGTCGCTGTCTTGAGAGGTGGTTGTGACTGGTTAACGTTACCAGGTGTGCGTGTGTGCAGGTGTATATGGGTGTGCAAATGGCTGTAGTATTCCATTTTCTTCGTTATCTTCAAGGTTTTTCATCCAGTTTCATATATGGTTGCTGTTTAGTGAGGTTGTGGTCTTGGGCGCAGCAGGTGAGTTCGGAAAGACTAATTATCGTTGCCAGGTGTGTGTGTGTGTGTGTGTGTGTGTGTGTGTGTGTGTGTGTGTGTGTGTGTGTGTGTGGACAGTGACGAGACTAGAAGAAGAACATTAAAAGAAGATAATAATTTAGAAGAATGAATGAGGGAGGAAAGGAGAATGAAGAAAAAAGAAAGAGGTAGAAGAGGAAATGACTTAAAAACATGAATAGTAGAACGAAGAGGAAAGAGTTAAAGAAAGTGTGTGTGTGTGTGTGTGTGTGTGTGTGTGTGTGTGTGTGTGTGTGTGTGTGTGTGTGTGTGTGTGTGTGTCCCATCCCCCCTTCCCCCCACCACCACACAGAGAACTGGCCTCAATTTTCTTTCAAACGTAAAGTGAAATAAAAAAATAAAAAAAAGCAGCGGCTGGAAAACAGAAATAACGAGGAAAAAAACACACAGCGACGCAAAACTCGGCGACATAATTACGAAAGAAGTATTTTTCGAAGCGGCGTTGTCATTTTAGTTGTTGTTGTTGTTTTTTATTACGAAGCGAACTGTCTTTTTTCTATCTTTTATTATAGCTAACTTTTGTTCATTCATCTATTTTATTTTTATTTTTTTATTTTTCCAGTGTTTATCTACGGTTAATATATGTGTCTTACTTAGTGTAATATTCTGTCTCTCTATTCTATCTTGAAACGAACTGGTTTTTTTTTTTTTTTTTTTTTTTTTACCTTCTAGTATGGTTCATTTCTGTTTGTTCCTCTTTTTATTCCTTTTTCTTTTTTTTTCAGTGTTCGTCTTCGGTCAATATCTATATCTTTTTTTTTTATTCAGTGTCCTATATTTTTCTTTTTCTTTTTACTTATTTTTTATATATATCTCTGTTTTTCCTTCAATCTTTCTATTCTTTTATATTTTTCTAACTCTAATTTTATTTATATCTATTTTTCTGTTTTTTTATTTTTATCTATCTTTTTTTTCTTCAATCTTTCTACTTTTTTATGTCTGTTTTCCCTTCAATCTTTCTATTCTTTTATATTTTTCTAACTATTTTTTATTTATATCTATTTTGCTATTTTCTTTTTATCTATCTTTTCTTTCCTACAATCTTTCTACTTTTTTTATATATTTTCAGTCATTTGTTTATGTCTATTTTTCTCATTTTCTTTCTAGCGTTCTTACAATTATTTAATCAGGTTTATCTTTTTTGTGTGTGTGCAATGTTCGTGGTCTCATTAAAGCTCATAACACAACCTTATAATTCAGTATCGTCCTCTCCCGCAGTAATTATGAATATTCCTCTACGTTGTTCACCTATTCACGCTCCCCGCCCTCCTCTTGTTTCCATTTGCTTCCGTCACTATCAAAAGAGAGGGACGAAAAAGAGAGAAGTACAAGGAAAAGAAAGGGAAGGGGCATTGATGAGACGAAGTAGAAGGAGAGGAAGGGGATTGAAGGAAACGAAGAAGGGAGCAGAAGCGGAAGATATCGATGTTTTTTGTTCATTGTTCTTTATATAAT
>NC_066519.1:17726148-17746148 GCF_024679095.1 Eriocheir sinensis
CAGTTCATCAATCTCACCATGCAAGGTACGCCAGCCAAACAGAAGGAGAGGGCATGTGTGTGTTTGTGTGGTGATATATGGCAGGGTATCCATCCTTGAAGCAGACTTTGAGGTTTCATAATAAGAGGTAGTATTGCCCCCCCCCCCCACCCCCCACCCCACTGATGCTTGTTAGTAAAATCATCAGAACAGAATCTAATGTTGTAAGGGAGATTGTCAAATGATATGAATTGTTTTTTTAAGGTATATTTGGTCTTGATTTGTGATGAATATTGATTGATGAAAATATACGTACTGAAAAGTGATGATTAGAAGTGAATTTTAAGGTATGTTCGTATTTTCTGTTTTAGTTTTAATTTCTTTCTGGTCTTCGTTGGCATTTTCTTCTTCCTCTTGTTTTTGTTTTTGTTTTTTTCTCTCATCGTCATCTTCCGGTATTTTTTCTTCTGTTTACTTAAAATTCTCCTTCTTCTGCATCATCATCATCTTTTTCGAGTGATTTTTAAGTTATTTTCGTGTTTTTTTGTTCATTTTTATTTTCTTTCTGGTCCTCGTTGTCATTTTCTTCTTCCTTTTGTTTTTGTTCTTGTTTTTTTCTCTCGTCGTCATCTTCTGGTATTTTTTCCTCTTTTTACTTATAATCCTCCTTCTTCTGCGTCATCATCATCTTTTTCATCTTTTTCCTCCTCCTCCTTTTTGTATTCAGGAAGTCTTTATTAATTTTTCAACGTTGACTGACATTGACACCGACTGGCCGGCTTTTTTCTTCACTTTTTCTCTTTTTCTTTTTAATCTTTTCCCTCTTCTTTCTTGCCTGTCATTTTTCTGTCATTTGTGATGGAAGTTATTTTTGTCTTTTTTACCTGCATTGCATTCGTACCAGATTTCGTTTTTCTTTGTTATATTCTCTACATCTATCTATCTACCTCTATCTATTTGTCTATCTCTATCTGTATATTTCTGTCTATCTATCTATCTATCTATCTGTCTGTCTATCTATCATTTATCTCGTTTAAACCCATTACATTAACTTTTAACTCATTTTCTTTGCAGACATATCCATCCATCTATCTATAACTCTCTCAATCCATTTATCTATCTCTCTATCTATCTATTTATATTCCTCATCGTCCAAACCCAAATACATCAACCTATATCCCATTTTCTTTGCAGCCATCCCGAAATATCCTGAGTTATCCTTCGAAGATGGCTCACCGATAGAAAACGGGACGCAGGTGGGGCCCTTCGACGAGGGGACGGTGCTGATCCTGGTTTGCGAGGCGGCGGGGGGCAAGCCAGTGGCGCAGGTCAACTGGTACAACGGGACCCAGCTACTTGAAGGTACGTGATGGTGGTGGTGGGTGGGGGAGGGGGGGGATAGATGGTGGTGGTGGTTGAACACAAATGAAAACACAAAGGAGGAACAAACAACAGCAGACCTTACGAGGCTGTTTGTGACAAGCTACACTAACTATCTAATCAAAGGTGGAAGATGAAGGACAGCAAAGGCGAAGGCGAGATGGTGACGCTGGGGGGAAAGGAGAGGTGGTGGTTGAACACAAATGAAAACACAAAGAAAGAGCAAACAACAGCAGACCTTACGAGGCTGTTTGTGACAAGCTACACTAACTATCTAATCAAAGGTGGAAGATGAAGGACAGCAAAGGCGAAGGTGGTGGGGGGGGTTGTTTGGTTAGAAGAACAGCAAGCAGAAGACGATGAAGAAGAAAAAGGAGGAAAAGAATAACGAAACTGAATAATAGTAATAAGAATAGACAATGACTATATATTTTGTAAGTAAATATAGAACACATTTTTTTTTTTTTTTTATCGTGAAGACATTTGATATTTTATTTGAAATGGCTGCCTTGTGATTTTTTTTTGGGGGGGAAGATGGTAAGGAAAGGGGAAGGGGGGGGATGGAGGAGGTTTTGTCTTTGTTTTATTTGTGTTTATATATATTTTAATCGTTTTACTTTCCTCTCTCTCTCTCCCCTTACCTCCTTTCTTAATTTACCTTCAGTATTTTCGTAACTTTTCCGGGATAAAAAAAAAAAAAAGAAAGATTCCACGTGAAATAGCTTAATATGTTACACAGAAGAGCCATTGTCCCTTAAATAGACCAGTCAGGTAAGCCAAACATTCACTTTTTCTTCTCCTTTTTCTCCTTCCTCCCATTGTCTTTCTCTGTTCTGCTTCAAGAAATGTTGGTACAGGTCGTTAAAGGGAGACGCTGTAGTAATTCCCTCATCACATTTGCCTCTTCTTCTTATCCTTTACCTTCTCCTTCTTATAGTTTATCTACGCGTCCGCTCTAAAGACTATTACTGCAAGACGTACAAAAGACCCGCTACAGTACATTCCCTTATCCCATTTTCTTTCACGTATAGCCCAGTGAAGCGTTATATCCCCAATAACAAAAATATCTCATAAGGGAAGAAACCACAACCGCATCGTTCTCAAAACCTTCCCGCTAAGAAAACCACAAATCGAGGAAAACTAAAAAAAAAATCGGACCACCACAGTTTTGTATCTCCCAGAAAACACTAATGGAGGAATATTAGGTTAGAGGAGATCGTAATAGCTTCCCGTGTCTCTCCGCCGGGGCGAAAAGAAAATGGGAAATAAACACAAGGGGGAAAGTTCATTAGATGCAAATTCACCCATAAAGCGAGTGAAAGCCCAGGTGAGAGGGATTTGTGTTTACCTGGGCAGCGGGCGGACAGGTGTAAAGGGTAAGGAACAGGGGAGGGGGGGGGGGGACGTAGGGAAAGGGAGGGGGAAGGGAGGAGGTTTTTGTCTTGTATTATTTGTGTTTATATATATTCTAATCGTTTTGCTTTCCTCTATCTCTCTCCTTTCCTCCTCACTTTCTCTTCTTCATCTCTTTATCCCCCGCATTCGCTCCCCATTCCCTTACCTTTCCTTCCCAATTCTTACCCTTCCTTACCTTCATCCCCTCTTCCTTACCCTATATTCTCTACCCCATTCGTCTTTCTCTCTCATCACCCCTTCCACCACCATTCCTACCCTTCCTTACGTTCCTTTCCCTTTTCCTTACCCCCTTTGTCTCTTTATCTCCTACCCCACCCTCTCCTTTCTCTCCCCACCCCACCCCTTCCCATTTCACCCTCCCCTTCTCTCCCCACCCTCCCCTTCTCTCCCCTTCCTCCATTTCCCCATCCTCTTTGTCTCTCTCTTTCCTACCCCACCCTCTCCTTTCTCTCCACCCCACCCCTTCTCTCCCCACCCTCCCCTTCCCTCCCCACCCTCCTCTCTCCCCTTCCTCTCCATCCCCAGGGAAATACACAACCACCATGGACCAGGACGGGATAGGGACTGGCAAAAACACTCTCCGCCTCCCCTTGACCCGAGCTGACCTGGGAGCGACCTTGACCTGCGAGGTGATGAATGACGCCATGGACCACCCCGTCACCTCCTCCGTCACCGTGTTTGTTAATGGTGAGTAATTGGGCTTAATGGGCAGCTAATAGGTGATGGTAATGGGGGTTTTGAGGCAGTGAGATGGACAGTTAGTCACATATAGTTATTTTTGAAGCCCTGTCCATCATTGTGTTTGTTAATTGGTAAATAAATGGGGTTAATAGGGTCGTAATGGGGTCAGTAAACTCGTAATGGTGATAGCAATAGTGTTTCTGAGGCGACAAGATGGACATTTAATTATATAGTTATTTTTGAAGCCCTATCCATCACTGTGTTTGTTAATTGGTAAGTAAATGGGGCAAATAGACTTGTAAACATTTGCAACAATAACTACTACAACATCTACTACATCTTTACCCAAACCTGTACAACCACACCATAGTTTAATTCTCCCTTCCTTCCTCTTCCTCCCTCTCACCCCCCCTTTCCCTTAGTTCCCCCCCAGAGCGTCGTGGTGCAGGGGGCCGAGTCTTCGCTGCACGAGGGAGACACGGTGACGCTGGACTGCATCGTTAGAGGCGCGCGACCCGCCGCCTCCGTCAGGTGGCTCAATGGCTCGCGGGAGGTCCAAACGCCCGTCAATGTGGAGGTGAGGAAGAGGAAGATTGGCTGTGTGTGTGAGGGAGGGAGAGAAGGAAGGGTTAATTTTTCTCATTTTTTCATCTATTTTTCATAGTTTCTCGTCTTGTTTTCGTCTTTTTTTATTTTTTTCGGATTTTTTGTTTTTTCATTTTTTTTGCGTTTTTTTTTTACATATTTTCGTTTTTATTTTATCATTTTTACACCTTTTTTTGGGTTTTTTTCATCTTTTTATCATTTTTTTCATCTTTTTTTTTAGGGGGAAGTGGCTGTGTGTGATATGTATGTGTCTTTGAGTGTGTGTGTGTGTGTGTGTGTGTGTGTGTGTCCGTCCGTTCCTATTTCATTTATCTTTCTTTATTTATGTTTTGTTTGTGTTTCTCTTTCAATTTTTCCTGTTTGTTTGCTATGTGACTATTGCATCAGTGTTATTACACTCTCTCTCTCTCTCTCTCTCTCTCTCTCTCTCTCTCTCTCTCTCTCTCTCTCTCTCTCTCTCTCTCTCTCTCTCTCTCTCTCTCTCTCTCTCTCTCTCTCTCTCACACACTCCTTTCCTTGTGTTCCTTCCTTCTTTATCGACTCTCTTCTCCATATCAATATTTCCCCCTTTCCAATTTTCTTCCCATCTCTCTTTCTCTCTTCTCATTACATTTTTTCTTTGTTATTACCTAGTTTATCACCTTTCTCCTCCGTATCCTCCTTTCCATTTCCTCCCCATCTCTCTTTCTATCTCCTCCCTTTACTCTTTCCTGCATCCGTGTGTGTGTGTGTGTGTGTGTGTGTGTGTGTGTGTGTGTGTGTGTGTGTGTGTCTGTGTGTGTGTCTCTGCAAAATCGATTCCTGTCATGCCTCCAGAGTACCCTTTCCGTGTGGACTCTCTCTCTCCCCTTCCTCCCTCTCCCTCGCTCCCTCCCTCGGCCTTTAAGAGATGAATAAACAAAGTCCCTCGCGCGCTAGCATCGGGAATGTCAGAAGCCGAGGACGCCGTGAAATATGTAAAGCACTGTCTAAACCTTGAGAGAGAGAGAGAGAGAGAGAGAGAGAGAGAGAGGGGAGGAGGAGGTAGTTAGACATTCAGACAGACAGACAGACAGACAGACAGGTCGATTAACAGGTAGACAGACACGTAGACAGACAGACAGACAGGTAGGTAGATTAACAGGTAGACAGACAGACAGACAGGCAAGTAAACACACACAAACGAACAAACTGACAGGTAGAGATACAGACATACAAACAGATAGACAGGTGGAAAGACAGACAGAGACAGATACAGACAGAAGACAGACAAAGATCATTACAAAGAAACAATTAAAAAGGACAGACAGACAGACAGACAGATCACCACAAATTAACATCTTATAGGCCTATCATTACCTGCTGCATCACATATCAATCACTGAGCCAGGTGTTAATTCTTATCTCAGGTGTGCGGTGCTTACGTGAACTAATTATATGCCTTTCCTTTCTTTCTCACCTGCCGCGCCGCCCCCCTTCACCTGCCGCGCCCGCTCCCCGTTCACCTGCCGCACCGCCCCCCTTCACCTGCCGCGCCCGCTCCCCCTTCACCTGCCGCCGCCCCCCTCACCTGCCGCCCCCGCCCATGCAAAACACATACCCATAGGCGGAGGATGTGGAGCTGATGACCGTGAGTATAGTATTTTTGTTCTTAATTATATTCTTCATCTTTCCTTTTTACATCCCCTTTCGATTTTTTTTTTTTTTTCATCCTTGTTTCCCAGTTTTTAGTCTTTTTTTCATCCCTTTTCATTTTTTTTGTGTTTTTTTAACCTTTTTTTTCAGCAATTTTCGTCTTTTTTTCGTTTTTTACATAATTTTTCCTGTTTTCATCCTTTTTCATCTTTTTTTTCGTCCTTCAATTTTTTCACCGTTTTTCATCCTTTCATCCTTTTACGCCTTTTTTCATCTTTTTTTCGTCTGCTTTTCACTTCTTTCACCTTCTTTTATCTTTTTCATCCTTTTACGACTTTTTTCATCTTTTTTTTTTTGTCATTGTTTCACTTTTTTCATCGTTTTTCACCCTTTTCATCCTTCTACGTTTTTTTTTAATCTTTTTTTCGACTTGTTTTCACTTTTTCACCGTTTTTTATCGTTTTCATCCTTCTACGGCTTTTTTCATCTTTTTTTCGACCTTTTTTCTTTTTTTCTTTTTTCATTTTCGTCTTTGTCATCTTTTCTCATCTTTTTCATCTCTATTCACCTCTTTTCGTCTTTTTTTCATCATTTTAAACCTCACTTTTCGACCCTTCCTTTTTTCGTCGCTCATTCATTCCTTAAGTTTTTCAACTCTTGACGTTTCTCCTCCATTCTACATAATATCATAATTTCTATACATCATTTCATTCATTCATTCATTCATTAGGTAAGTCATTTTTGGAGTATATATTTTCCCTGTTTAATAATGTGAACCTTCGTGTATCGACCTTTTTTTTGTGAGTGTATAACTTAAGCTCATACCCTTTATCTTATCGTCTATTTCACTTCTAAATCACAAGAAAGAAAAAGTATAAAGACCAGAAAAAGAGAAACAAACACGAATATCGAGACTCCGCTGAACTGAGAGAGAGAGAGAGAGAGAGAGAGAGAGAGAGAGAGAGAGGACAAATCTTTCTAGGGAGTTGGAACCCTTACATGTGTCGGGGAGAGGCTTAGAGGGACAGTGAGGGGATCAAGGCCGTGCTGGGAGGGGAGCGAAACGGTGGAAGATGAAATGAAAGGCGCGGAGAACAGGTTGTGAGAGAGGGACGCGAAGGGGAGGGAAGATGTTGTTAGTATGAGCAATGAGGAGGTGGGCGGATGATTATGAAGGGAATCGGATATATTAGACTTAAGCATAGGAGGGGAGGGAAAGGGTTTAAGATGAAGGGGAAGGGAAGAGAGAAGGAAGGAAGGGAGGGAAATGGTTTATGATGAAAGGGGAAGAAGGGGAGGGGAAGAGAAGCAGAGGAAGGAAGGGAAGAGAGGAAGGAAGGGAGGGAAATGGTTTATGATGAAGGGGGAAGAAGGGGAGGGGAAGAGAAGCAGAGGAAGGAAGGGAGGGAAATGGTTTTAGAGGAAGCGAAAGAAGGGAAGGGGAAGAGAAGCAGAGGAAGGAAGGGAAGAGAGGAAGGAAGAGAGGAAGGAAGGAAGGGGAAATGGTTTAAGATGAAGAGGGAAGAAAGGGAAGGAGAGAAGAAGCAGAGGAAGGAAGGGGAACCGTTTAAAATGAAGGGGAAGGGAAGAGAGGAAGGAAGGAAGGGGAAATGGTTTAAGATGAAGGGGGAAGAAAGGGAAGGAGAGAAGAAGCAGAGGAAGGAAGGGGAACCGTTTAAAATGAAGGGGAAGGGAAGAGAGGAAGGAAGGAAGGGAGGGAAATGGTTTAAGATGAAAGGGGAAAAGGGGAAGGGGAAGAGAAGCAGAGGAAGGAAGGGGAAAGTGTTTAAGATGAAGGGAAGAGAAACCGAGGAAGAGTTTAAGAGGAAGAAGGGGAAGGGGAAGAGAGATAATGTTCGTGTGAGGAATAAGAGGAGAATTAGAGGATAATCTAGAGAACTAATATAGTATATCGAACACTATACAGTTGGAAGGAAGGAAGAGGGAGACTTTGAGCTAGAGGGAAAGGGCTTAAGATGAAGGGGAAGAAGGGGAATGACGTTCGTGTGAGGAATGAGATGAGAAGGAGAGGATAATCATGGAGGGAAGTGAAATATATCTTAAACTGTACCACTAGAGCGAAGAGGAAGGGTTTGAGAGGGAGTTAAACTTAGTGGGATGCGAGTGTAAGAACCAACAGAAAAAAATTATTAGAGGAAGGGTTGAAGAAAGACTAAGAAAAGAAGGAAATGGAAAGGTATCGAACTCTTTACCGCTAGAAGGAAGAGGAAGAGTTTGAGAGGGAATTCAACTTAGTGGAATGCGACTGTAAGAACCAGTAGAAAAAATATAAGAGGAAGGGTTCAAGAAAGATTATGAAGAGAAGAAAATGGAAAGGTATTAAAGTCTTTGCCGCCAGAAGGAAGAAGAAGGATTTGAGATGGAATTAAACTTTGCGTAGGGCGATTGTAAGAACCAACAGAGAAAACAGTTGAAGAAAGGCTTGAATAACTGCGTAAAGAATGCGAAAAAGGGACAAATAGATTATGGGGAGAATAGAGGATAGAAATATATCGAAGTCTGTACCAAAAGAAGGAATAGAAAGGGTTTGAGATGGAAAATAACTTAGTGTAAAGCGAATGTAAGAATCAACAGAGAATGTGGTAGAGGAAGGATTGAAAAACTACGTAAAGGAAGCGAAGAAAATGACACAGATTATAGACCACATTACAGAAAGTTAGGAGAATATCTCAAGTTAGAAGAAGAGTGAAACAATAAACAGTAATGAATCGTAATGGCAGAGGAAGAATTTTAAAGGATTGCGTAAAGAAAGTGAAGAAAATGGCAAACAGATTATAGACCAATGCACAGAAAGTTAGGGGAATATCATAAGTTAGAAGGCGAGTGAAACAATAAATAATAATGAATCGTAATGGCAGAGGAGGAATTTTAAAGGATTGCGTAAAGAAAGTGAAGAAAATGGGAAACAGATTATAGACCAGTGCACAGAAAGTTAGAGGCAGATCTGGAGATAGTATACAAGTTAGTGGAAGTAACATAGACGCGGCAAAGACAAAAATTGACCTCTCTTTTTGCCATTTTTTTCTTTATTTTCTTTTGTCGAAGCAGCATTTAGCGGACTTTGTTTTGTTGCTCTTTATTTATATTTACTCTAGAGCTGCCTTGCTTCCTGTAAAAAAATAAAAATAAATAAATAAATAAATAAAAGAATATAAATAAAAGTGAATAAATAAATAAAAAGAGAAGAAGAAATGGTAAAAAAATATCCCGTTTAGCGGATAGAAGGGAAATAGAAAGGAATGATTGAAATTGACCTGAAGAAGTAGTTGAAATAAGAACAGAAATAGACAGAAGAGAATATATATGGAAAAGAAAGAAGGAAGGGCTGAAATTGACAAGAGGAAGTGATAGAAAATCGCGATAGAAATAGACAGAATAGAATACATATTAGACAGAAAAAAGGAATAAAAGAAAATGGCCAAAAAAATAGCAGAAAATCGGGGTAGAAATAGACAGAATAGAATACATATTAGACAGAAAAAAGAAATGACAGAAAATGGCCGAAAAAATAGCAGAAAATCGGGGTAGAAATAGACAGAATAGAATACATATTAGACAGAAAAAAGAAATGACAGAAAATGGCCAAAAAAATAGCAGAAAATCGGGGTAGAAATAGACAGAATAGAATACATATCAGACAGAAAAAAAAGACAGAAAATGGCCAAAAAAATAGCAGAAAATCGAGGTAGAAATATATGAAGAAAAAAAAATATATATACCAAATAGAAATATGAAATGACAAAGTGGACAAAGTTGATGGTTGAAAATAGAGGTAGAAACAGATGGAAGAATATATACGTGGAACAGAAAGAAAGAATGATTGAAGGCTGCAGAAGAAAGAGGGAGGGAAGGCGGAGGGATGAAGGAGGAGGCTTAAAAAATACAGTACAGGTGTGGCCGTGGGTGGAGTGCAGGTCGTAAAGGTTGAATGCACACAAAGAAAGAAAGGGATAGGGAAATTGTTACCTTCGAAAGTTCACACCTGTCATTGCGGGAAGGGTTCTTTTCTTCGGGTTTGAGTAATTTTTTTTTCTTCTATTTTTAAGTTGACCAAAATATACCTTGAAATTTCACCTTACATCGTTTCGTTTTTTATTTTTTATTTTTTTTTATTCGAGTATTCCTCATAGATGCAGTTCATATAATCATACTGTCTATCTATCTAGCTTTGTCTATCTGTCTATGCATTTTTCTTTTATTGTTCTTCATTATATTCCTTCTCTCCTTTTCCTTTCTGTTATCATCGCATTCTTACTTTCCACGCCATTTCGTCATTCCTTCTCTTCTCTCCTACTTTAATTAAAATTCCTTCCAATACGTTCCTTCATTCCTCCTTTCCTCTCCCTCCTTCCTTACCTTCCACTCCAGTCCTTCATTCATTCTCTCCTCTTCCTCCTTTCTTACCCTCATTCCTTACCTCCATTCTTTTTATTAACTCCTTTTCTCCTGTCCCTCCTTCACACACATTCTTTTCTCACCTTCCAATAAGTTGCTTTATTTCTCCTCTCCTCTCCCTCCTTCCTTACCTTCCAATTCAATCCTCCATTCATTCTCTCTCCTTTCTCTTCTCCATTACCTTCATTTCTTACCTCCATTCCTTACCTTCTTTCCTTCTGTCCCTCTTTCAAACTCACTCCCTCCTTTCTTTACTCTTCATTCCTTCCTTCCTTCTCTCATCTCCCTCCTTCCTTATCTACCAATACATTTCTTCATTCTCCTCTCCTTTCTTCCTTACCTTCATTCTTAACCTTCCAATCCATTCCTCCCTCTTTCACTAACATCCCATCCTCGCTAACATAACCTCACTAACCTCACCACCAGCGTTTCCAAATTACCGTACTCATCGCCTTGCATTGTCGTAGTTTCCATCCGATAACTATAGCAAAAAACACAAAAAGCATCAATAAATAACAGTTTTAACGATAACTTTAATGTTCTATCGTTGTTTCTAGGGCTGCGGCAGTCTTCGGGTCTAAAAATTATAAATGCAACGTTCAGAGTACGATACTTTGCCAACGCTGCTCAACACTCTCTCCTCTCACTCACCCTCTCGTTCTCGCCCTCGCAGATCGACTACACGTACGAGACCAAGAGCCGCCTGCAGTTCGAGGTGACCCGCTTCGAGAACGACAGAACCTTCACGTGCGAGGCCAACAATGTGGTGCTGGAGAACAGGAAGCAAGAACCCATGAGGCGAGAAGTGGTGCTGGATGTTCTTTGTGAGTACTGAAGGAAAGGAGGAGGAGGAGGAGGAAGGGGTGTTGCAGGTGTTGGCAGGGTAGGAAGAAGAGGAGGAGGTGATAGTCTAGCAGCTGGAGGAGGAGGAGGAGGAGGGGGAAGTGGAGGAGACTTGCAACAGAGGGAGGAGATGACGTTGCATTTGAGAGGTAGTAAGAGGAGGAAGAGGAGGAGGAGGAGGAGGAAGAGCAGTACTAGGAGAAATAACATAAGCAGGAGAAGAAGAGGAGGGAAAGGAAGAAGGAATAGGAGGAGGAGGAGGAGGAAGAGCAGTACTAGGATAAATAACATAACCAGGAGAAGAAGAGGCAAAGAGAAGAAGGAAGAGGAGGAGGAGGAGGAGGAGGAGAAGAAATAACATAAGCAGGAGAAGAAGAAGAGGATGCAAAGAGAAGGAGGAGGAGGAAGAGCAGGACTAAAAGGAGAAAAAGCACAACCAGGAGAAGAGGAAGAGGCAAAGGAGGATAGAAATTATATCAAACGAAAAATAAACAAAGCAAACACCCACCCACACACTTTCACTCTCATCTTCTCACCTGCAGACGCGCCCATCGTGAGGGTGAGCCCCGAGAACTTCACGGTGAAGGAGACGATGGATGTGCTAATCTTCTGCGAGTACAGCGCCAACCCCCCGAAGCTCACGCACGTTAATTGGTAAGACACACACCTGCTCCACACCTGTCCGCACCTAGGTTCCGATATCTTGTGTGATTGATGCATTCTTTTGTGTGATTTTTTTTTTCTTGTCCGTGTTAGTTAAAAGTTAAAAAGAGGGAAGAAATGATTAAGAAAGGAAGAATAGATGAAGAGAAAGGGGAAGATAGGAAGGAAGGGAAGAATGGAAAAAAATAGGAAGTGAGTTAGAAAGATGAAAGGAAAACATAAACAAAACACAAACTCTCTCTCTCTCTCTCTCTCTCTCTCTCTCTCTCTCTCTCTCTCTCTCTCTCTCTCTCTCTCTCTCTCTCTCTCTCTCTCTCTCTCTCTCTCTCTCTCTCTCTCTCTCTCTCTTTATTATGTTTTCTTTCCATTTTATTTGTTTTGTTTTTTAGATATCTTTGTTTTCTTATTTTCTTCTTTGTTTTTTATCCTTATCTTTTTCCTCCTTTCCTCTTCTTTTTCTTCTCTTTAAAATTTGGCTCTTTTTTTTCTCTCCCACTTCAGTTCTTTTTCGTTATGTTTTCCTTGTATTTTTCTATCTCTCTTCTTTCTATTTCCTCTTCCATTTTTTCCCTCCTTCCTTTCTTCTCTCTTTCTCGTCTTCTGTTCTTCCTTCCTTCATTATTTCTTCCTGTCTTTATAACTTTCTTCACTTGTTTTTATTTTGATTTTTTTCATTTTTCTTCCTTCCTTCCTTCCTTCCTTCCTTCCTTCCTTCCTTCTCCTTCTCCCTCCTTCATTGTCATTCCTCCTTCATCCTCATAACCCTCTTCACTTCTCGTTCCTACTTCACTTTCCCTCCTCCTCCTCCTCCTCCTCCTCCTCCTTCTCTCCCTCTTCACGTGTTATACTACCTCTCCTTCACCTCCACACCTCTCCACACACACACACACACACACACACACACACACACACACACACACACACACACACACACACACACACACTCACACACACACTCTCTCTCGCTCTCGCTCAGGTATATTAATTAAGGAAGTCAAACACGGGACATCCTTTTCAGAATAAATAGATCTCGAGTTTATCTTTTTTTTCTTTTTTTTTTTGTTGTTGTTTCTTTTTGTTCTTTTGTTCTAGTCCTTTGGCGTTCCTTCCATTCACTGCAAGTTTTTTTTTTTTATATACGTGGAGAGCAAGTACTTAGAGAGAGAGAGAGAATGTGTGTGTGTTGACCTTGCATTAGGCCGACATAAAGAGGAAATTTTATGATGCACTCTGTAACTTCCTATCCCTTCCTTCCTTCCTTCCTTCCTTCCTTCCTTCCTTCCTTTCTTCCTTCCTTCCTTTCTTCCTTCCTTCCTCCCTCCCTTCCTTCCTTTCTTTCTCCCTCCCATCCTTACTTCCTTCCTTCCTTCCTTCCTTTTATGATGCACTCTGTAACTTCCTATCCCTTCCGTCCTTCCTCCCTTCCTTCCTTCCTCCCTTCCTTCCTTTCTTCCTCCCTTCCTTCCTTTCTTCCTCCCTCCCTTCCTTCCTTTCTTTCTCCCTCCCATCCTTCCTTCGTTCCCTCCTTCCTTCCTTCCTTCCTCCCTTCATTCCTTCCTACCCTTTCTTCCTCCCATCCTTCCTTCCCTACTTCCTTCCTTCCTTTACTTATCCTTCTTCTCAATATTTCTTCTTTCTTTCTTTCTTTCTTCGTTTTCCTCTTTCTTTCCTTCTCTCTCTTACCTGTCCTCACTCCCACACACTCACCTCGTCCTCCCCTTCGCCAGGTATCAGGATCACCGCCAAGTCGATGTCGCCGGGCAACCTGACAAGTACGGGAATGGGAACGTGGAACACCCGATGCTGCTCATCAAGAATAGCTCGGCCTCGGACATGGGGGAGTACACGTGCCGGGTCTCCAACGACGTGGGCGCCTCTCTCGTGCTCAATTCGGCCTTCGTCAGCGTCCTGTGTGAGTAGATGAAGGTGCTGGTGGGAGTCGAAGTATGGGAGTTGATAAGGGAACATTGGTAGTGTACAGTGTATTGTTTTGAGTATATGAAGATGTAGGAACGCAGTAGACATTTGAAAAGGGATGACTGAAGGTAAAATTGGTAGCCTCCACTGTCTTATATGAGTGAATGAAGGTGTTGAAGGAAATACAGGCATGAAAGGTGATATATGAAGATGTAGGAACGCAGTAGACATTTGAAAAGGGATGACTGAAGGTAAATTTGGTAGCCTGCACTGTCTTATATGAGTTTATGAAGGTGTTGGAGAAAATAGAGGCATGAGAGTTGATATAGGGATGAGTGAAGGGGGTGGGTAGGTTAGTAGCTGTTAGTGTTTTGTGTAAGTAAATGAAGGTGTGTGGTGCAGTAGAGAGTTGAAGGCGTAATGAATGAAGGGAAATGTATCTTGTCTGAATAGATGAACACGTAGGATGAAGTAGAGGCATGTTAGTTGAAAGATAAATCAGTGAAGGGTAAATAAGAAGCGTGTATGGAATGAACGAAATCAGAATGGGAGTTAATAGATGAGGTTTGCGGTACAGAATGGGTGTTAAAAAAAAGAAAAAAAAAGAAAGATAAAAGGAAAGTATAAGTAAATAAGGAAAAAAATGAGCAAAAACTGAAAAAAAAAATCGAACCAGACATACTTTACATAGAAAATACTTAACGTTACCAAAAAAAAAGGGAAAAAAGGGGAATACATAAAAATTAACAATACCACAAAAAAAAACAATTACTCATCCATACGTAGAGCAATGAAGGGGAGTCTTAAGTGTGATGAATCGTAATGGTTTTGTAATAGTGTTAATAAATCTACCCCGGGCCCAAGGACTTATGCTAATGACAGCCCAAGTGACATTAATCCCGGCTCGCTAAATTACTAATAAACTCCATCCGTGAGCAATGCGTTCTGAAGTTGACAGTCCCTTCTTCCCTGCCCTTCCCTCCCCTTCTCTTCCCTTCCTTCCCCTTCATTCCCCTCTCATCATTCTCTTTCATCGTCTGTTTTATTTCTCCTTTCCGCTTTTCATTTATTTATCTATCTTTTTTTTATATCACTGAATTCTCACCTTTTCTTCCTTTTTTTTCCTTTTCATATCTTTTTTTTTCTTTTCTTATGTTTCTGCTTTTTTTCCTTTTCATTGTCTGTTTTATTTCTCCTTTCCGCTTTTCCTTTATTTATTTATCTTTTTATATATCACTGAATTTTAACCTCTTCCTTTTTTTCCTTTTAATCTCTTTTTTTTCTTTTATGTTTCTGTTTTTTTCCCTTTTCATTGTCTGTTTAATTTCTCTTTTCTGCTTTTCTTTTATTCGTCTCTACTTTCTATCTCACTGAATTCTCATCTCTTTTTCCTCTTTTTCTTTTCATCCCTTTTTCTCTTATTCATTCTCCTCCTTCCATCGTCCATTTAATTTTTCCTTCCCTTCATATCTACATACCTTTCTTCCTTCCATCAATACTTTCCCATTCTTCATATTTTTTCTTCCCTCCTCAATTCGTATTTCTTGTATGTTCCGTTTTCCCCTTCCCTTCACGCACCCTTTCACACCTTCCTTCCCTGAACCAATATCTTCCCACTTTCTATATTCCTACACCTTTGCACTTCATCATCTTCCCTCTTCCATTCATTCTTCTATCTATATTTTCCTTTTCCTCCTCCTCCTCACACCCTCATTCACACCTTCCTCTCCTAAACCAATACCTTCTATTTCTACATATTCTTCCTACGCCTCCTTCTCCTCCTCCTTCTCTCTTCCATTGATCTTTCTTGTATCTTTCTTTCCCTCCTTCCCTCCATATGCTCGTTCACACCCTCCTCCCTTTCACCGATACCTTCCCACTTTCTCTTCTTCCTTTCTTCCCGTTCTCCCTCCGTCAACAATACTTTCCCACACTCTCTTCCTCTCTTCCCATTCTCCTTCCCTCAACCACAACCTTCCCACTCTCTGTCTTCCCATTCTCCTTCCCTCAACCAATACCTTCCCATTCTCTCTTCCTGTCTTCCCATTCTCCTTCCCGCAACCAATACCTTCCCATTCTCTCTCCCCCTCTTCCCATTCTCCTTCGGCCCCGCCCCCCACAGATCGGCCACAGGTACAGGTGTTGATGGACCCGATGGAGCCCGTGTCGGAGGAGGACAGACGGAACGTGACCCTCATCTGTGACATCGTGAAGGCCAACCCCGAGGACCTGGAGAGGGTCCGATGGTACCTGGACGGCGAGCTGCTCAAGGTAGGTTCATGAAGGGGATCTGAAAGTAGTGTATATGGATTTTACGGGACTTATGAGTGTTTTGTGGGTCTATTTGTTGCTCTGAAAGGGATATATAGGTTTAGGATAGCATGTTAGGGGCTTGAGGAGATAAGGTCAGTATGTGAAGGGATTTGAACCTTTCATAAGAGATCTTGAAGGGTTTATGTTGTGTTTTTATATGTTTATTTGCTGTTCTGAGACGGAAATGTGGGTTCAAAATACCGTATTGTGAGTTTATTAAGATCCAAAGAGGTTAAAGGTATTTGAATCTTATATTTGTGCTTCTGGGGTGTTTCTAAAGATTATTTTAGGCGTATTAGGTACGTACTTTAAAACGGTAGTATAGGTTCGAAGAGCTAGTAAGGGGTTCAGAGGAATTCAGGAAAGAGTTTTGATATTTTGATGCAGACTTTTAAGGGCTTTTTAGAAGCGGTTGATGGTTTAGAAGGGTTTAGTTATATATGTAGGTTTTAGAGCTGGAAAAGTATTAAGATATATTAAACTTCTTATAACCCTGGAGAGTTCATGTTTTTCGTAGAGTTCTCACAAGCTAGATACTGAGTTAAGGAGTTTAGGAAGTTCGTAGGAGTTTAAAAAGAATTTTGATTTTCCTCAGATTTCTCAAGAGTTTAGATAAATAGTTAAAAGGCTTATAAAGTTCGTAAGGGCTCGGAAAAGGAGTTTGCGATTTACTTCGAGTTCTTGAAATCTTAAATAGTGCGTTAAGGATTTTGGGAAGATACTCAGAGTTAAGAAAGTGAGTTGATGATTAAAATAGGGTTCTGAAGAGAGTGTTTGGAGTTTCGGAAGTTCTTAGAAGGTTCGAAGGAGTTTATATTTTAATTAGAATTCATAGAAGTTGAGATGAGAAGTTAAGAATTTTGGAAAGTTGTTTAAAAGTTAGACAGACAAGAACAACAACAGACAACAAACAGCGTCCCGCTCCATAAAGGAAAATAAGGACATTAAACAAGAAGAAGAAGAAAAAGAAAAAGAAAAAACAGAAAGAAAAGAAAAACCAGAAGAAGAAGAAGAGGAAAGAAGATTCAGAATTTAGAAGGAGTTTTTGTTTTTTTGTGGAACTTCTTGAGGTTACGTGACGAGGACGTTAAAGCAGAAGAAAACGAAGAAGAAAAAGAAGAAAAAAGAAAGAAAAGAAAAAAACAGAAGAAGAAGAGGAAAGAAGATTCAGAATTTAGAAGGAGTTTTTTTGTTTTTTTGTGGAACTTCTTGAGGTTACGTGAGGTTGTTAAGAAGTTGGAAGGAAGTCACAAATTCACAAAGAGAGAGAGACATTAAAGTTTAATTAGAAGGTTAAGGGAATTTCGTCTTTTATTTAGCACACTTAAAGGTTTCTGAAGTGTACAAATTGTTTACGTAATATGTTTAAAGTGTTTATTTTATTTAGGTGTGTCTAAGGTATTTTTTATAAAGGAGTCTATGGTTAGTTGGTTACATATTCTATTTTTTCTATTGTTCATTTCTTTTTTATTATTTGGAATCTATTTTTCTATTTTAATTTATTTTCCACCTCGTCAAGTCTTCGATCTTGTACCCTTCCTCCCTCCATTCCTCCTCCTCCTCCTCCTCCTCTCTCTCTCTCCATAAATCACTCTCATTCTCCTCTCTTTCCTCCTCTTTTTCCCCGTCTTCCTCTCCCATGCCTCCCCTCTCCTCCCTGTCCTTTCCTCTCTCTTCTCTCTTTTCCTCTCTCTCTTTATCCTTCCTTTCTCTTCCTTCTTTCTCATTCTTTTCTTTTCTACTCTTTCTTTTTCCCCTCCTGTGCTCTCTCTCTCTTCTCCCTGTCCTTCCCTCAAACTTTCTTCTTCTTTTTCCCTTTCTCTCTCTCCTGATCCTTCCCTTCTCTTCCGTCTCCCTCATTCTTTTCATTTCTATTCTTTGTTTTTCCTTTCCACCCCTTCTCTCTCTCTCCCATCCTCTCCTTGCATTCCTTTCTCCCTTTTCAATTTCTTCTCGTTCCATCTCTTAATTCTTACCGTGTCTTTCTCTCTCACCTTCCTTCTCTTCCATTCTCCTTCTTTCTTGGACTCTTTTCCTTCTCTCGTGTATACTCTCTCCTATCCTTCCCTTCCCTTTCATTCCTTGTCTTTCACTCTTCTTTTTCCTTTTCTCTTCTTCTCTTCCGTATAATATTTCTTTTTTACCGTCTTTTTCTTTTTTTTGCTCGCTCACTCAACGCCCTTTCCTTCCTTTCTCTTCCCTCCCTTCCTCTCCCTCCCATCCCTCACCATTGCTCTCCCTTCCCTTTCCTTCTCCTTCCCTTCCTTCCCATTCCATCCCTCTATCCCCTCCTCCCACCCTTCTCGTCCCCTCCCTTCCTCTTTCTTCCCATCCCCTCCTCTCTTCCCCTTCCTTCCCCCTTCCCTCCCTTCCTCTTCCTTCCCCCCTTCCCTTCCCCTCCCTGCCATCCCGCTCCATTGCTCTCCCTTCCCTTTCCTTCTCCTTCCCTTCCTTCCTATTCCATCCCTCTATCCCCTCCTCCCACCCTTCTCGTCCTCTCCCTTCCTCTTTCTCCCCATCCCCTCCTCCCACCCCTCTCGTCCTCTCCCTTCCTCTTTCTCCCCATCCCACCCTCTCGTCCCTTCCCTTCCTCTTTCTTCCCATCACTTCCTCCCACCACTCTTGTTCCCTCCCTTCCTCTTTCTTCCCATCCCCTCCCATTCCCCTCCCTTCCCCTCTTCCCTCCCCTCCTCTTCCCTCCCACCTTCCCTTCATTCACCCCGTCACTCCATCAATCTGTCCACCTTTAGCCTCGGCCGCCTCACCTTTTCTAAATTTCGGGCTCATTTTCTCGCCTATTAATCATTCCTTTTTGGGTCCATTTTACG
Organism: Eriocheir sinensis; assembly: GCF_024679095.1. NCBI lineage: Eukaryota > Metazoa > Arthropoda > Malacostraca > Decapoda > Varunidae > Eriocheir > Eriocheir sinensis. Next base: position 17,744,805 of record NC_066519.1, read on the forward strand.
TTTTCCTCCGATTTTCTTTTTTTTTATTTTCTTTTCTCATTCGCTTTTTTTTTTTTTTATTATTATTTTTAGTGTTGAATTTTTTTTACTTATTTTCTTTCATCTTGTTTATAGTTTTTTTTTCTTTTCCTCCCTCGATTTTCTTTTTTTTTTATTGTCATGCTTTTCTTTCTTATTCGCGTATGACATGTTTTTTTTTTTTTTAATCTGACTCTTTTATTTGTTTTTCTTCTTTCATCTAGTTATCTCTATATCTATCTGTCTATCTATCTATCTATCTATCTCTCTATCTATTTATATATATCTACCTATCTTACACACACACACACACACACACACACACACACACACACACACACACACACACCTGCCTCTCCACTTTTCCCTTCCACGTTCCTAAATTATTTCGTTATTCAATCACCCACTTTAATTTCCCCCCTTCCCCCTCCCTCTCTCTCTCTCTCTTCACCCCTTCTCTCTCTCTCTCTCTCTCTCTCTCTCTCTCTCTCTGTCTCTCTCTCTCTCTCTCTCTCTCTCTCTCTCTCTCTCTCTCTCTCTCTCTCTCTCTCTCTCTCTCTCTCTCTCTCTCTCTCTCTCTCTCTCTCTCTCTCTCTCTCTCTCTCTCTCTCTCTCTCTCTCTCTCTCTCTCTCTCTCTCTCTCTCTCTCTCTCTCTCTCTCTCTCTGTCTATCTGTTTATCTATCTGCCTATCTATCTATCTCCATCTCCATTATTTTTCTTTATTTTTTTTCACATTGGTGGCAAGTTTTGTCTATTGCATCATTTTCTTTATCTTGTTTCTTTTTGTTTTCTTGCTTTCGGCCTCCTTGCATCACATTTGTTTTCTTTCTTTACTCTTTCTCTCTCTAATAACCGCTAACTTTTCTCCCATCTTCTTTTTCCCGTTCCTCTACACTTCGAACTTTTATTTACCTCCTTGTTCTTCTCTTCCTTGTTCCTATCTTCACCACTGCGTTCACATCTTTGCTTTCTCTCTTTTCTCTTTCCTTCTCTGACAGCCTCTAACTTATCTCCCATCTTCTTCTTCCTGTCCCTCTACACTTCGAAGTCTTATTTATCTCCTTGTTCTTCTCTTCCTTGTTCTTCTCTTCGCGACTGCGTTCACGTCTCTCTTCTACCGTTTCCTCCTCACGTTCTCTCTTTTTGCAACTTGATCTCTCTCGGATATACTCTCTTATCCTTCCCTTCCCTTTCATTCCTTCTCTTTCACTGTTCTTTTTCCTTCTCTCTCCTTCTCTTCCGTATAATATTTCTCTTTTACCCTTTCCTTCCCTCCTCTCCCCTCCCTTCCCATCCCGCTCCGTTGCGCTTCCTTCCCTTTCCT
>NC_066519.1:17751148-17843648 GCF_024679095.1 Eriocheir sinensis
CTTATTTTGTTTCATCAAATAATATCACACACATGGCACCATTTCCATTTTCTAAGCTTTTTCTTCATTCATTTTTTACTCCGTTTTCTCTCTCCTCGTCTTTCCCCCTCCCCGCCTCGCCCACTCGTGATATTCGGGCGTTTTTAAGAGTCAAGAGGCAGAGTTAAAGAGCTACAGAGTTTTATATTCAAGTGGCAGAGAAGTTTAACAAAGAATCCGGTCATACGAGGTTTTTTTTTCCTTCTTGTCTTTCTTTTATTTTCCTATTTTTTCTTTTTTTATTTCAACAGTGCGATTTGATGATGGCCCTTGCACCCTCCTCTTAAACTAACACCATTTTTTCCCCTTTCTGTCAACTATTATTTTGTATCCACCACTTCTATGCTTTTTAGATTGTCATTACTTCTTTTTTTTATCAATATCACTCACGCAACCTCCTCTCCCTCTCTCTCTTTCTCTTTTTCTCTCCCCCTCTCTCTCTACCTCCCTCCCTCTCTCTCCTTTCTTTCTCTTTTCTCCCTTTCTATTATTTTATATTCAACACTTCTATGCTTTTTAGATTGTCATTACTTCTTTTTTTATCAATATCAAACACACAACCTCCTCTCCCTCTCTCTCTCTTTCTCTTTTTCTCTCCCCCTCTCTCTCTACCTCCCTCCCTCTCTCTCCTTTCTTTCTCTTTTCTCCCTTTCTATTATTTAATATCCAACACTCCTATGCTTTTTAGATTGTCATTACTTCTTTTTTTTATCAATATCACACACGTAACCTCCTCTCTCTCTCTTTCTCTTTTTCTCTCCCCCTCTCTCTCTACCTCCCTCCCTCTCTCTCCTTTCTTTCTCCTTTCTCCCGCTATCAGTAATATCTGCCCTTTTTACTTTCACTTTTTCCTTCTCACTCTTTCCGCATCATCTTTTTTCTCTCCTTACCGAGTGCCATTTTCTCCTCTGCATCCTGTTCCCTTCATCTGCTCTTTGTTTTGTGTCATTTTTTCTCCATTTCGAGTTGTTCCCTTCCTCCCCCCTTTCTCCCTCACTCTCTCTTTCTCCCCCTTCCACTCTTCCCCTCCCCGTCACTTCCCTTCACCTTATCTACCCTTCCCCATCTCTTCCTCTCCCCCTATGTTCCCCTCACCATCCCCCTCCCTTCACCCTCCTTTCCCCTCCCTTCTTTCCCTTCCTTCTCTTTCCTTTCCTCTCTTCTTCCCTCCCCTCTTCCCTTTTCCCTTGACTTTCCCTCCCACATTTTCCCTCCTCCTCTCTTTCCCTCTCCTTCACCAGCTCTTTTTTGTTCCTCTCCCCCTCTTTCCTCCCTCCTTTCTCCCTCTCACTATCTCTCCTTTCTTTCCCCTTCCCCTTTTACTCTCCTTTCTCCTTCTCATCAACTCTCTTTTTCTTCTCCTCTCCCTCTTTCTCCTTATTCCCTTTCCCCACTTTCTTCTCTCTGTCTAACACCAGCTCTCTTTTTGTTACCCTTTCCCTCCTTCTCCCTTCTTGTTCCCCTCCCTCTCTTCCTCCGCCTCTTCTCTTACCAGTTATCTTTTCGTTCCCCTTCCCCTCTTTCCCGCGTCTTTCTCCTATCATCCTCTCCTTCTCTCGCACCTCCTCATCTTTCTGTTAACCTCCCCCTCTTTCCCATCCTCCTCTCTTACCAGTTTTCTTCTTGTCCTCCTCCCCAGTGACTTGGAGAGCGTCAGGTCGGAGCTCACCTGGCTAATGGACATGTGGCCGGACGGTGTGCTGGACAGGGAGAGAGACAACGCCATCTACAATTGCACCTCGACCTCCAACCTTGCGGGCCCCGGCGACTCCTCGAAAACGATCTTCAGGGTGGAGTGTGAGTGTTTGCCCTTTGCTGTCCTTTGTCCAGTGTTCTAATGCAAGAGTTCCTCGACTGGACGCGTTCTCTCAGGCTTGTCAATCGTTCTAAGGGTCCTTTCTTTTACTCTGTCCAACGTTTTATTGCAAGAGCTCCTCCTCCTCGTGTTCTCTCAAGCTTGTTATTAGTTTGTGTTGCTGGAAAGGAGTATAAAAAGTTAGAATATATTGAAAAAGAGAAACATAATAGAGTTTTAAGTTTGAATCTGTTGAAGACGAAAAACATAATCAGGCTTTTTATCAATGCCTTGTTCAGTCCATCTTTCTAATGCAAGATTTCGCCTGCATACGCTTTCACATTAAGTTCGTATTACTAAAGAAAAGCTAGATGATCTTTGAGTTGATTCGAAAAATGAAAATACACAGCTTAGATAAAAGAAAAAGGTCATTATCTGTCCAACTTCCTAAAGCAATACTTGAATTAAACATGATCAATCAGACTCACCACCACGTTGGAGCGAAAATAAATAAATAAAAAGAGCGTATCAAGTCTGGCCAGGTTAGAAGCACATGACGCAGTTCACCTTTTAGAAACTTTCAGATTCTGTTTGACTTTATTATTCACAACTTCCGCACACACTTACAAATTCACACTTCTCTGCGATAAAAAAAAAACAGTGAATTCAACTTTTTATCCATAACTTCCGCACACACTTACAAATTCACCCCTTCTGCGCGACTCAAAAAACAGTGAATTAAACTTTTTTTATTGGTGAGAGAACCGGGTAGGACACGAAGTAATGAGTTTAAACTGGATAAATTCAGATTCAACAGGGACATAGGCAAAAATTGGTTTTCTAACAGAGTGGTGGATGAGTGGAATAGACTTAGCAGTCATGTGGTGAGTGCCAATACAATTGTCACATTCAAAAATAGACTAGATGAATCCATGGACAGCGATATTAGGTGGGGTTAGATACACGGGAGCTTAGGGTCAAAGGAGCTGCCTTGTACAGGTCTACCGGCCTCTTGCAGACTCCTGTGTTCTTATGTTCTTATAACATCTGCATACACTTACAAATTCACCACCTCTCTGCTCTAAGAAAAAGATGAATTAAACTTGAATATATCGGAATGCGGAACACACAGTTAAATATACCTAATCATTACTCTCATGCTTGGCTGGGGAGAACAAATTATGCAGTGTGAGAGAGAGAGAGAGAGAGAGAGAGAGAAAAGTTAGAGAAAAAAGTGCAATATCAGTGGAAGAATTTTAGGAGCTTGGAAAAAGTGTACCGCCCTCGCCCGTCTCAAACCTCGAACTGACGCGATGAATATTGGACACACTTCAAGCTGACCTATAAACTATGCTACCCCCCCTTACCCCTTTCCTCCTCCTCCTCCTCTTCTTTTTCTTTCTCTTCCTCCTCCTCCTCCTCCTCCTCCTTTCACTTTCCTCGTTTTTCTTTTTCATCTTTTTCTCTTCCTCTTTCTCCTCCTTCATCTCCTCCTCCATCTCCCACTTTGTTTCTTTTGCACTTTATTATTTTTGTCCTCCTCCTCCTCCTCCTCCTCTTCCTCCTCTTCCTCCTCCTCCTCCTTCTCTCTCATCTCTGCCACTACATCCTCCTCCTTGTTCTTTTCCTTCTCCTCCTCTTTTTCCTCCTCCTCCTAACTCCTCTTCCGTAACCTTCTTTCCTCCTCCTCTTCTTTCTCCGCTTTCTTTTCCATCTCCCTTTTTCACTCTTCTTTTTCCTTATCGTCATTTTTTCATCCGTATTCTCCTCCACCTCCTCCTCCTCTTCTTTCTCTACCACCAAGTCATGTTTCCCGTTCTCTTTTTCTTCCTCTACCTTCCCTCCACCACCACCATCGCCTCTCCTCTTCCTCCTCTTCTTCCTCTTAATCATCTTCGTTCTCTACCATCACTTCCTCTTTCTCGTTCTTCTTCCACTGCCAACTTCTTTCTTTTACCTATCCTCAACCTTCTTTCATCCACCTCTTCCTCTTCCTCTTCCTCCTCTTCCTCCGCACACGCCTGGACAAGAAACTCCATGGGTAAACTTCAATGACCTGCGCGGCGGAACACTGGATTCCCGCCGAAGTTAAGAGGAATTCAGAAAACAGAGTAAGATCACAGCGTTATCTGCCACAGCGCGACCGTATCAGTTTAGGGCTAAGAAAATATATTACGCTTTCGTCTGCCGAGTGCTCTGGTCTCTCTCTCTCTCTCTCTCTCTCTCTCTCTCTCTCTCTCTCTCTCTCTCTCTCTCTCTCTCTCTCTCTCTCTCTCTCTCTCTCTCTCTCTCTCTCTCTCTCTCTCTCTCTCTCTCTCTCTCTCTCTCTCTCTCTCTCTCTCTCTCTCTCTCTCTCTCGTCGCTTTTCATCTCTTAGTTTGGCTTGACGTTCCTTACCTTATCTTTCTTTCTGTTAATTATCTTATTCACTTTACTTATCTTCTCTTTATTGTCTTCTAGGGGTCTTTCTTTTTCCGTTTTCTGTCTTTCTCTTTTTTGTCTCATTCTGTCTTTTTTTTATCTTATTTTACTCTCATTTTTCTGTTTTCTCTTGTTCTCATTTCTCTCTTCGTCTATCGTTTTCTTTTTCATCTCTTTTCTCGTTCTCTTTGTCATTTTTCTCTTTTCTCTTTTCTATCTTTAACTTTTCTCTCTTGCTTGTTCTCACTCTCGCTCTCTCGCTCTCTCTTTCATCACTTGTTATTTTTTTTCCTTTTCCGTTTGAAAATTTGCTCCACTTGAAGAGTTTTCATATCAAATACCCATACACATAAATCTATCTTTTCACTCATTCTTTATAGCTGAAATGTCACGCCCCTATACGACACACACACACACACACACACACACACACACACACACACACATTCACACACCTCTTCAGTTTTCCTCGTAGATATCACTCTATGGCAACCGTTTTCACATTTATCAACTCTTTTTCGTCACTAATTTCACTTTTAAACGCCAATATTTACTACACACACATGCACACAACTATATTTTTTTTCCTTTCTTCTCCTCTACGCTTTACTCAACTAACCTTTTCTACGCCTTGTTTTCACTCACTGACATATATATCTCTCTAACTCACTCTCTCTTCTTCTCTATCTTTTCCTTTCTTCTCCTCTAATCTTCACTCAACTAACCTTTTCTACGCCTTGTTTTCACTCACTGACACATATATCTCTCTAACTCATTCTCTCTTCTTCCTTTTTTCCTCATTCATTAACCCATATCTCTCAAAACTCTTCCTCTCTTCTGACCTCTTACTCAATCACCAACACTTCTCTCTTTTTAACTCACAAACACCTTCTTCTGCCCTCACTAACACCTAACTCACTCTCTCTTCTTCTCTATCTTTTCCTTTCTTCTCCTCTAATCTTCACTCAACTAACCTTTTCTACGTCTTGTATTCACTCACTGACACATATATCTCTCTAACTCATTCTCTCTTCTTCTCTATCTTTTCCTTTCTTCTCCTCTAATCTTCACTAAACTAACCTTTTCTACGTCTTGTATTCACTCACTGACACACAAATCTCTCTAACTCACTCTCTTCTTCCTTTTTTCCCTCACTCATTAACCCATATCTCTCAAAACCCTTCCTCTCTTCTAACCTCTTACTCACTCACCAACATTTCTCTTTTATTCACTCCCAAACACCTTCTTCTGCCCTCACTGACACCTCCACTTTCCTATCCTCTTCAGACCCGCCGGAGGAGATCGTGGTATCGGAGATCTACGTGCCGGTGGTGGAGGGCGAGGTGCCTCCGAAGGTGAACTGCAACGCCTCGAGCTACCCCGACCCGCGATACGTCTGGCAGCACGGCGGGCAGGCGGTGTCCAACGGGCCCATGCTCAATATGGACTTCCCCATCAAGAGGAGTCAGGCCGGAGTCTACCAGTGCATCGCCAAGAATAAACACGGCGAGATGAAGGCCTCTACCACCGTCGACGTGCTGTGTGAGTATAACAAAGGGGCAAAGGTGTTGGTGTGCTTGGGGGTGATTTAAGCATTTATGGAGGTGTTTGTGTGAATGGGAGGTGTTTAATTTGTTTTTTGTTATAGTTTGGCCTGAATTCAACTAGTATATATTATGTGAGAGTGTTAAGCGCATGGTTGTCTTGTTCCGTGTTATTTAGTCGGGATTCAACTGCTTAGGAAATTAATACAAGTTGCTTTGCCTCAGTTCAATCATGTTACGTAAGAGTAGATATATCAGGATTGTTTGCCTTTAAAACGTCTAGTTCCTCGTGCGTTTTGGCCTTGATTCTACCCCTTACGGAAGTCCCTGCGTGAAAAGACGATGTTTAAGATGTTTTATGATAGTTTGGACTCAATTTAATCACTATCTCTTCTGTGTGAGTGGCAGGAGAAGGGCTGTCTTGTTCCCGTTTGTTTTTACCTTAATTCAAACATTTAGGAAGGGTTTACGAAGGTCTCTGTACGAAAAGATGATGTTTAAGATGTTTTTTGATAGTTTGGACTCAATTTAATCCCTATCTCTTCTGTGTGAGTGGCAGGAGAAGGGCTGTCTTGTTTCCGTTTGTTTTTACCTTCATTCAAACATTTAGGAAGGGTTTACGAAGGTCTCTGTACGAAATGATGATGTTTAAGATGTTTTTCTGATAGTTTGGACTCAATTTAATCCCTATCTCTTCTGTGTGAGTGGCAGAAGAAGGGCTGTGTTGTTCCCGTTTGTTTTTGCCTTCATTCAAACATTTACGAAGGGTGTATAGGATATTTGCTTTTTTTTTTTACATCGAAGGACACGGCTCAAGGGCAACAAAAAGAGTACAAAAAAAAGCCGCTCCCATAATAGATAACAGTAAAGAGTAGCCAAAAGAGAGGTCAATTTCGAGTTTGTATGGTTAAATTTTTTGTTCATTCGGTTTGGCCTCAATTCAATCACCATCTACTTTATACAGGTAGCGTCGGCGCGGTTCTCATATTGCCATGTGTATTAGCTCTGGTTCTACCCATAATGGAGGTCTGTGCATGAATAGGAGGACTGGGAAATGTTTAAGTTTTTTTTTTTAATGCAGTTTGGCGTAGATTCAAGCACGTAAATGTTCTGTGCATAGTTGGAAGAGTCTTGTGCTTGGCGATGTGTCCAGTTTGGTTATGTTTATGGTCTAAATCTTGGCCTTATGCTGTAGTTTATCTTGATCAGTGTTCTTGGGAGGCATATTCAGTTTTTTGTTCTGAGTTTCTATACGGTGATTTTGCTGTCGTGTGTTTAGTGTTTAATGTGTTTTAGTTATGATTCTGCACTCGTATTGGATTATCTTTGTTGTTTGTTGATGGGATAACTGATTTCTTATCCTCTTTGCTTTTGTTTTCGGTTCTTTAGAGTGAGTTTTTTTTTCTTGGTGTTGTTGTTTTTTGTGTTGCGTAAGAGAGTTGCTGTTTTGTTTTCGTTCATGCATACTTTACTCTGATATCGTGTGTGTTTGTGTGTGTGTGTGTGTGTGTGTGTGTGTGTGTGTGTGTGTGTGTGTGTGTCAGGTGGGTATGAGCGGATAATGTTAAATTAGTCGCGAGCTCTTTGCACCCAACGTTGAGTCCGAACTGAGCTATTTTTGTCCCCTTACGCCCCGTCACCTCCTCCTCCTCCTCCTCCTCCTCCTCCTCTTCCTCTTCTTCTTCTTACGCCGCTTCCGCCTTCTCCCCCTCCTCCCCATTTTTTACCTGTCATTTTTTCTCCCCCCTTCCTCCTCCCTCCCCCTCTTCGTCATCCTTCCTTCCGGTTCTCCATTTTCTATTCACATCGTTTTCTATCATGCGTAGTGTCTTCCCTCTTTTTTTTCTTCATTATGATATCATCCCTCCGGCCGTCCCTCCTTTGCGTTGAATGTTATGTCCCTGTTTTAAGTATTTTGATGATTTTAGATTTTGTTGTTTTATTTGGTGGAGAAAACCTCTTTTGTTTTAACGATATTGTCTTTTTTTCTGGTATTGTAGGTGTTTTCTGGTATTATAGGTGTTTTCTGGTATTATAGGTGTTTTCTGGTCTTATAGGTGTTTTCTGGTATTTTTTTGTTTTTTTTCATATAAATTCATTACATATAGTTTGGTATACGTGTTAATTTTGGTTAATATATCTTTGTTTTATTTGTGTATATTATTTGTTGATTCTTGTCTATTCATGTCTGGCTTGGTTTGTTTCTTTTCGATTTTGGTTTATTTATGGCTCTTGGTAGGTTATCTATGTCCATCAGTGTCTACTTTTGCTGTATTTGTGTCTACGTTTGGTTTATTTATGTCTATTTTAGTTTATCTTGATTATAGATTTATTTGTGTCAGCTTCGATTTAGACATGACTTAGTTTATTCGCATCTTTTTAGTATATTTGAGTTTTTCATGGTACGATTGTCTATTTTCTTTTACTCGCGGCTATTTTTGCTTTACTTACGTCTATGCTCGGTTCTTCTCCCCCGCCAGTCAAGCCGGAGTGCAAGATTGACCGCGAGGACGGCGGGAGCGGCGAGGACGCACACATCCTGCTGATCTGCCGCGCCGCCGCCAACCCCGAGGACGTGGACTTCAGGTGGGTGAGGGTGGAGGGGGGAGGGTAGGCAAGGTGGGGGGTGGTGACTGGGGGGTTGTGTGGGGGAGTTAGGGGTTGACTGTGGGTAGGTGAGGGGGGGTTCTCTCTCTCTCTCTCTCTCTCTCTCTCTCTCTCTCTCTCTCTCTCTCTCTCTCTCTCTCTCTCTCTCTCTCTCTCTCTCTCTCTCTCTCTCTCTCTCTCTCTCTCTCTCGTCAATCGCATCACGAGGTTCTTTTCTTTACTTTTCTCGTTTTCTTTCCTTCCACTTGTTATTTTGGTCATTTTTTTTCCTTATTCCGTCTCTGGTCGCTTTTTGTCTATTTTTCCTCTTGTTTTCTCAGTGATTCTCCTAAACGTTTCGAATAGACAATCATAAACGTTCATAACCAATCACTTGCAGCACCGTCACACTTGCACGAATCCCAAAACTTGACGACTTTTTTTTTTTTTTTTTTTTTTACAGCAGAGGAGACAGTGCAAGGCCGTAAAAAAACAAAAAAAACAATAATGAAAAAAAAAAGAAAACAATAATGAAAGTAAAAAAGCCCGCTACTTACTGCTTACTTGCTAACTTGGACTTGAGAGACAAAAAAAGACAAAAATTAACATACAAACTCGCCGCGGAACAGCCTCAAGACGCGTATTCCTCAGGTTCTGTTTAGGGAGTTTCCAAGTTTTATTGACGTGGACGCCAGAGCCAGCCGCAGCGTGTGTGTGTGTGTGTGTGTGTGTGTGTGTGTGTGTCCCGAGGCAAGCGAGAGTAAAGAGGACTAAATCAAACCAAACATTTCGCTTCTTACATTCTTCCCAATCCCTGACTCTCTCTCTCTCTCTCTCTCTCTCTCTCTCTCTCTCTCTCTCTCTCTCTCTCTCTCTCTCTCTCTCTCTCTCTCTCTCTCTCTCTCTCTCTCTCTCTCTCTCTCTCTCTCTCTCTCTCTCTCTCTCTCTCTCTCTCTCTCTCTCTCTCTCTCTCTCTCTCTCTCTCTCTCTCTCTCTCTCTCTCTCTCTCTCCTCCTATTTTCCTTCTCCGTCTCACTTCTCCCTCTCTTTTTTGCGCCGGTTATCTTCTCCGTGTTATCCTTCCTTTTTTCTTCCTCTTTGCACGGTCGCCCTCTCTTTCCCTTTATTTTCTGCCTTTCTTTCCTCTCCCTCTCATACCCCTTTCTCCCTTTCTCACTCTCTTTCACTCTTATATTCTAGCTCTCCTCAGACTCCTCCTCCGCCTCTCCAGACTTTTCTCTTATATTGCTCAAGTCCCCCCTCTTCTCCTTTCTGTTTTCCTTCTTTCTCTTTTCTTCACCATCATTTTAGTCCTGGCTTCCCTCTTCTTCCTTATTTATCTCCCTTTTTTCTCCTCTTCCCCCTTTTTTTTTTTTACTGTAGTTCCCCTCTTCTCCTTACTTCTCCTTTTCTTTCTTCGCTCGTTTTTGTCTAGTTTCCCCCCCCCCTCCTTCCTATTTCCCCTTCTTCTTCCTCTTTACCCTCGTTTTACTCTGCCTCCCCTTTTCTATTTCCTACTTTCTCTCCTTCTTTCTCATCTTCACCCTCTTCTTACTCCTGCTTCCCCTCTTCACCTCCTTTCACACCCTCCTTCTTTCTCTTCCTCACCCTCGTTTTGTCCTGTTTTCCCTCTTCACCTCCCCTCTTCACCTCCCTGCACTCCCCCTCTTCTAAGCCTACTTCATTCTCGCAGTCTCTCTTTTAAGTAACATCAACACTTCTTCCACCTCTGTGAACGACCCTCTCGCCCGGGCAACATTCCCCCATTTGATATTCCTCCGCGTTTTGCTTCCCCGGATGACCTGAGAACCGGGCAACACAGGTCCCTATTTCTAAACACTTCCCCGGGCCAAGCACACACATTTAAGGCTTTCATAGGACCTGTAGGCATTTCCAGGGGTAGATTTATGACCCTGGGAGTAGGTTAACCATTCTTCTATACCTTGAGAGCAAAGAAACAGTCAATAGAAGTCGATTTATCTCATTTTTGGCCTGTTGAAATTGTTGACGTGAGAGGTGGAGGCGAGAACCACAACCTACAACCCCGCCGTGTTTGGGAGACAAGAGAAGTCAAGCGCTCTTTCTCCCCCTCAACCGCCTCGGCCTCCGCCTTTGTTAGTCGAGTCCCCAAAGACATCCTCTATTCTTGGGTGTCACATGAAGCGTTGCATTTCAAAGGGAACGCCTGAACGCCTCTTTGCTTCTCCTCCGCCACCGCCTCCTCCTCCTCATCTCGTCCCTTTTCGCCTTGATTTTGCAGCTGGATAGGTCTCTGTTCGTAGGCGTGTGTGTTTCCCTCTCTACCTTTCTTTGTTGTTATATCCCTTGGAAGTGTGGTTTTGCTATCCAATCTTTGTTCATCTTTATGTTTTAGGGGCCTTTATTCCTTCCTTTAAACCTATTTATCTATTTTACTATGATTTCTTTGTTTATTTTCTGTTTATGAGTCTTTATTTCTTCCTTCGAACCTTCTTCCCTTTACTATGTTTTTTGCAGACCAGTTTGTTTTTCCTTTTATGTTTTATGGGCCTTTATTCCTTCCTTTAACCTTACTTCTCTATTTTACTATGATTTCTTTCTTTATTTTCTGTTTTAGGAGTCTTCATTTCTTCCTTCGAACCTTCTCCCCTTTACTATGTTTTTTGTAGACCAGTTTGTTTTTCCTTTTATGTTTTAGGGGCCCTTATTCCTTCCTTTAAACCTATTTCTCTATTTTACTATGATTTCTTTGTTTATTTTCTGTTTACGAGTCTTTATTTCTTCCTTCAAACCTTCTCCCCTTTACTATGTTTTTTGCAGACCAGTTTTTGTTCCTTTTATGTGTTAGGGACGTCTTTCTTCCTTCCTTCAAGCCTTCTCTCTTTTACTATGGTTTTGCGGTTATCTTCATTCCTTTTCTGTTTCAGGGACGGTTTTACTCTTTCCCTCAACTCCTTTTCTCACTCTTGTTCCCTTTCACTCGGATTTCACAACCTAACTTTACTCTTTTTTGTCTCTCTTTGCCTCCTTTTCCTTCGTCTTTATTCCCTCCTTCAAACCTTCTCCCCTTTACTATGGTTTTGCTGGTTATCCTTTGTTCCTTTTCTGTTTCAGGGACGGTTTTACTCTTTCCTCAACTTCTTTTCTCACTCGTGTTCCCTTTCACTCAGATTTCACAACCTAACTTTACTCTTTTTGTCTCTCTTTGCCTCCTTTCCCTTCGCAGCCTTTTTCCAAACCGCACTTTTTGTCTCTTTGCTCTTTCCCCTTTATCTTGTGCATTCTCTTATCTTTTCCAACACAACTTTTTATCTCATTTTTGCCACCCGTTACCTTGTGCATCTTCCTACATTTCCCTTCTGCTAACACACCCTCGTCACCTTCCCGGCCTTTCTTAACACCCTTGCTTTTCCAATCGTCCAACAGATGGCGACTCCTAAACGAGACACTGACGCGGGACATCACTTCGGAAGGCCTCGAGTCGCGCCTCCGCCTTCCAGCCACCTCGGAGTCGCTCGGGACCTACTACTGCTACGTCAACAACACGCTCGGGGAGTCCATACCTTGCGAGATCGATGTTACAGGTAAGAATCAGGAGGAAGGGAGGAGGAGATGAAAGGAAAAGGATTAAATATTAGAAGAGAGCATTGCGAGATCGATGTTACAGGTTTAGAATCAAATGGAAGGAAGGAGAGAGGGAAGAGGGATTACAGGTTACAAAAGAAGGGAAGGAAGAGGGAGAAAAAGGGTTACAAGTTAGAAAAGAGGTGTTGAAAGAGCATACAAATAGCAGACAAAGGTTCAGAAGTTAGAATAGAGGTGGAAATAGCATTAAGTCAGGTAAGGGTGCCCATACCTTGCGAGATCGATGTTACGTGTAAGACTCAAAGGGAAGGAAGGAGAGAGGAAAGAGGGGTTACAGGTTACAAAAGAAGGGAAGGAAGAGGCAGACAAAGGTTTAAAGGTTAGAATAGAGGTGGAAATAGCGTAAGGTCAGGTAGGGGGCCCCATACCTTGCGAGATCGATGTTATAAGTAAGAATCAAAGGGGAGAAAGGAGAGATGAAAGAAGGGTTACAGGTTACAAAAGAAGGCAAGGAAGAGGGAGAAAAAGGGTTACAAGTTAGAAGAAAGGCCTGGGAATAGCATAAGATTAGGTAAGGGAAGCACATACCGTACGGAATCGATGTTATAAGTAAGATTCAAAGGGACGGAAGAAGTTACAAGTTAGAAGAAAGGCCTGGGAATAACATAAGACTAGGTAACGGGAGCCCATACCGTACGAAATCGATGTTATAAGCAAGATTCAAAGGGACAGAAGAAGGAAGGGAAGGAGGAAGGGTTACAGGTTACAAGAGGGGCGTGGAAATAGCATAAGATTACCTATAAAGGAAACACATACCGTACGAAATCGATGTTATAAGTAAGATTCAAAGGGACGGAAGGAGAAGGCAAGGGAGAATGAGTTACAGGTTACAATAGGGGCGTGGAAATTGCATAAGGTCAGGGCTAGATGGAGTTACACGCGTGCAAAAGGGAAATTGGAAAAGAGGGAAAACCGGAAATGAAGTCGTGTGACGGCTCAGAGATAAAGTAGAGTTAGGGTCGCGGAAAAGGGTTGGTGTTGGCGGCCTGATGCGTGGCGGAGGGGAGGAAATAAGGAAACTTGGGATAATTGTGCAGGAAGGGATATATGTATGCAGGTAACAAAAAGCATATAGAGTAAAATGAAGGTAATAACATAGAGAAAAAAAGGGTACTGGTGGATTATCGAAAGGCTGAGAGGGAGAAAATAAGGAAAGTCTTGGATAATTGTGCAGGAAAGGATATGTGTCCTGGTAACAAAAAGTGCATATAGAGTAAAATGAAGGTAATAACATAGAGAAAAAAAGGGTACTGGTGGATTATCGAAAGGCTGAGAGGGAGAAAATAAGGAAAGTCTTGGATAATTGAGCAAGAAGGGATATGTGTCCAGGTAACAAAAAGTGCATATAGAGTAAAATGAAGGTAATGATATTGAGCTAAAACTGAGAGCAAAAAGGGTATTTGTGGATCAATGAAAGGCTGAGAGGGAGAAAATAAGGAAGGTCTTGGATAATTGTACAAGAGGGGATATATATGTTCAGGTAACAAGCAGTATGTATAGCAAAATGAAGGAAATGATATTGAGCTAAAACTGAGAGAAAAAGAAGTTACTAGCGGATTGAATCATGGCAAAGAGAGAGTAAATAAGGAAAAATTGCGATAATTGTACAGGAAGGGATATGTCCAGGTAACAAACAATATATATAGCAAAATGAAGCTATATACTAAAAGCTAAAACTGAGAGAAAAAGAAGTTACTAGCGGATTGAATCATGGCATAGAGAGAGTAAATAAGGAAAATTTGCGATAATTGTACAGGAAGGGATATGTCCAGGTAACAAACAATATATATAGCAAAATGAAACTATATACTAAAAGCTAAAACTGAGAGAAAAAAAATTACTTGCAGTTTGAATCATGGTAAAGAGAGAGAAAATAAGGAAAGTTTGGTATAATTGTCCAGGAAGGGATGTGGTCAGGTAACAAAAAGTATATATAGCAAAATGAAGGTAATGATATTTAGCTTAAACTAGTTAATGAAAGTTACTATAGTGAATTAATGAAAGGCCAACAGGGAGAAAATTAAGTAAGTATAGGATAATTAAGCGGGAAGGGATGTCTTCAGCTAACAAAAAGTATATATAGCAAAATGAAGGTAATGATATTTAGCTTAAACTAGTTAATAAAAGTTACTATAGTGAATTAATGAAAGGCCAACAGGGAGAAAATTGCTTAAGTATAGGATAATTAAGCAGGAAGGGATGTCTTCAGCTAACAAAAATTATATAAGAGGAGTGTATCAAGGCACCTCTCCTCCCGAAATTGACCTCTCTTTTGGCCACATTGCTTTTGTGTTTGTTGGAGCAGCGATTGGCGGGCTTTTTTTTACACTTTTTTTTACAGCAGAGTAAAAAAAAAAAGGAAACAAATGGGGAAAAAAAAGCCCGGTACTCACTGCTCCTAAAAAGAGTTAGAGGAGTGGCCGAAAAGTAGGTAAATTTCGGCTGTAAAAAAAAAGTGAAATATAGTTAATAATATATAACTAAGATTAATGAAAAAAAGGGATATTGAGAGGGGTAATTCGAGCCATGGATGGAGGAAATAAAGAAGGCTTAAGATTATTACTCATGAAGGACCATATTCAGATAGCAAAAGAAAATTATTAAAAGTGTAAAATCTAGAGATGAATGCTTAGCTGATTAATTCAAGGACAAAAGCGTCTTAGCGATATGGAAGGGGAAGAACGAAATGAACGTCGTGACAATTATTGAGAAAGGGATTTAGTCAGATAGCAAAATTAAATAACATCTCAACAGAGGAATACTGCGAAACGTGTAAGAAGGCAAATTAATGTTAGTATGTTATTAGCAAATGCATAAATTAACGAAGTAGAGAGTTATATAGATAAAATAAAGCTTGGTTTAGAATCTAGTATGTTTTATATAAACTGCATGAGAAACAAAATTGGGTAGAATGCAGAGAAAAATTGGTAGCTTGTGTTAGAGAAAAATCATGAAAATGTGAAATGTTGAGAAAAGTGTTTAGAATGTGTTGAGGTTAGCATGTCTTAGGGAATATCCATAAAAAGACGAAAAATAGATGTAAAGAAAATTATTTGAGTAGATTAGCGGTTAGCATGGTCAAAAGTCTACAGAGTGATACAAAAAAAATAATTACTGAGAAAAGAAAAAAATAGTTGTAGAGAAACTTATTTGAATAGATTAGCGATTAGCATGGTCAAAAGATTGCAAAGTGATACAAAAAAAATAATTACTGAGAAAAGAAAAAAATAGATGTAGTGAAACTTATTTGAGTAGATTAGCGATTAGCATGGTCAAAAGATTGCAAAGTGATACAAAAAAAAAAATTACTGAGAACAGAAAAAATAGACGATAGCTTTGAGGCCAGCATGATCTAAAGCAAATAAACAAAAAAAAATAAACCGATAATATATAAAAGGTATGAAGGTGAGCATGTCTTGAATACCAAAGTCAGAACAAATTACGGAGCTGTGAACATAAAAACACATCCCTGACACACTTTCCACCTCAAAAAAAAAGTCAAATCTGCTTTTCAATATAAACCTAAACTACCCAAAAAACGCTTTCAAGAGAGGAGAATCTGGACACCACTCAAACCTGATCTGAACCTAATTTAAATACACTTCAAACCCCTTTTTGTCTCCTTTTTATATTGAAGCAGCAAATGTTGGGCCTGTTAATATGTTTCGCCTTCATTACTATAAAAAAAAATACACGTGTCCCCTCAAAAAAAAAGGCAAATCTGCTTTTCAATATAAACCTAAACTACCCAAAAAGCAATGATCAAATTAACGCTTTCAAGAGAGGAGGATCCGGACACCACTCAAACCTGATCTGAACCTAATTTAAATACACTTCAAACCCCTTTTTGTCTCCTTTTTATATTGAAGCAGCAAATGTTGAGCCTGTTAATATGTTTCGCTTTCATTACTATAAAAAAATACACGTGTCCCCTTAAAAAAAAAGTCAGATCTGCTTTTCAATATAAGCCAAAACTACCCCAAAACAATGATCAAATTAACGCTTTCAAGAGAAGAGGATCAGGACATGTCTCTGACCTGATCTGAACCTAATTTAAATACACTTCAAACCCCTTTTTGTCTCCTTTTTATATTGAAGCAGAAAATGTTGGGCCTGTTAATATGTTTTGTCTTCAATACTATAAAAAAAATACACGTGCCTCTCTATACTCCAGCCCCCATTTGTGTCTTAGTTTAACAGAGGCGCTAAAGTAGAAGGGTATACTCATGCTAACCCGTCTAAGTGTGCTAAATGGGCAGTGTTACCAGCTCCCTTAAGTTCATTGTAACCGGGGATGTGTTGCCAGATTAGTTATAAATGTACGTGCTGCTGCTGTGCTTGTTAGGGTCTATGTAACACTGTGTTCTATGTTTCGTCTGTGTTTCCTTGTCTTTCCCTTCACCACGACACATCTCTGTTCTTCTGTTGCTCTTTCTTCTGTTCTTTTTTTTCTCTAATCTTTTGCTGTTTCTGCGCTTTCCTCTTTTCTAATATTCTGTTCTTTTCTGCTCTTTTTTCTTCTCTAATCTTTTGCTGTTTCTGCTCTTTCCTCTTTTCCAATCTTCTGTTCTTTTCTGCTCTTTTTCTTCTCTCATCTTCTGTTCTTTCTTATCTTTCTTCTTCTCTAATCTTCTTTTCTTTTTGCATTTTCTTCTTCTCTAATCTTTTCTTTCTGCGCTTTCTTCTTCTCTAATCTTCTGTTCTTTCTGCATTTTCTTCTTCTCTAATTTTCTGTTCTTCTATTTCTTCTTCTCTTACCTTCTTTTCTTTCTGCTCTCTCTTCTTCTCTAGTCTTCTTTTCTTTCTGCAATTTCTTCTTCTCTAATCTTTTGTTCTTTCTGCACTTTCTTCTTTTCTAATCTTCTGTTCTTTCTGCATTTACTTCTTCTCTAATCTTCTGTTCTTTCTGCTCCCTCTTCCTATTCTGTTCCTGCTCTCTCTTATTCTCTATTCTTCTGTTCTTTGTGCTCTTTCTTCTTCTCTATTCTTCTGTTTGCTCTTACGTCTCTGGTTCTTCTTCTGCTGATGCTGTTACTACTACTACGATAACTCCTACTACATTCCCTAAAACAACACAAACATCAAAACAAACACAAAATCTTCCTGTCATTTACATATAATTTGTCCATTCTATTTTTCTGTCGTTTCCCTCTTAAAATAACTTGTTTCTACCACTCCTATATTATATACTTCTATTTCGACTACTACTACAGCCCCTAAAACAACACAAACATCAAAATAAACTCATCTTCCTGTCTTTCACATATCGTTTATCCATTATATCATTCGCTAGCATTATTATTAGCACTAGCAATCTTAGGTTAGTTAGTCAGTTAGCATAAGCCACTCAGCCTCTCTCTCTCTCTCTCTCCTCTTGCTTGTCTAACTACCACTCCCACACAATGCCTTAGTTTCTTGGCTCTATGTGAATGATTAAGGGCCAGTTTCACAGTCCAGTATAGCAAGTTTGTAAGCTCCTCAACCAGACACAAAATACTACGAAAAATTCCTTGTATAGTGTTCAGCGTTGATATAAAAAGAAGGAAACTATAGAAAACCACACAGGAAAACTCCTTAAGGAAGAGAAAGGAGAGAAAGAGGAAGCCATGGAAGAACAGTGAAGGGAAGGGAAAGGAAAGGAAGGGAATAGAACGACTAGAAGAAAGCCTTAGTATCTGGTATCGAGTATAAGTAACGGATCATTGTGGAGAATATCGTCTGGTTTGGGCGCTTACAATGACTGTGTTGGACTGTCGAAAACTGGCCGTAAGAAGATGGAAAGGGTTGTTAAAGTTGATAGCTGCCTTGTGTCCGTGCTCGTGCTGTAAATAAGTGATGCTGAGCAGGCTTAAAGATGCTGCGATCGAGGCTAACAGACGAAAGGTTAAATGAAGCTTATACCGCGTGACGTCAGTTGGAGGACACTAAGAGAAAACTTGGAATAAAAAGGAGTAACTATGCTAAACTTTATGTCCCTTGGTGATTGCCCCTTACTCGGATATTTAGGGTTTTATACCTTACATACTTGATAAACAAAGGAGGGACTATGTCAAAATCCATGTCATTGGTATCCCCCATAACTCAGAGGAAACTTAGGATAAAAAGGAGGAACTAAGCAGAAATTCATATATGTGGTATTGTCCCTAACTCATTTATTTGGTGCTTTTTTTACATGTTTTAATACTTGGTTAACAAAGGAGGACTATGCCAAAGTTCATGTCCTTGGTATTGCCCTTAACTTAGCTATTTGGCATTTTTGTACCATTTTCTATTTAATTAACAAAGGAGAAACTATGCCAAAATTTATGTCCTTGTTTTACCCTTAACTCAGCAATTTTGCGTTTTATACTTTTTTACACATATTTAACCTTCCACGATTAACAAAGAAGGGACTTTGTCAAAATTCACATCCTTGATATCGCCCTTAACTCAGCTATTGGGTTTTTTATATCGTTTCTATACATGTTTAACAAAGGGGTAACTATGCCAAAACTCCCCTAACTCAGCTATTTGCTTTTTTTTTTATTATTTTTCGTCCCCGTTTAACCTTCCGTCTGTTAGTCTTGGTCTGTCTGTCGTCTGTGTCGTTCGTGCTCGTCGCTCCCACTAACCACTAACCCTTTGCCCGCCCCGTTCCCTTCCCTTGAATAACGAAGGTGTCGCTGGCATCATAGAAAAACTGGGAGACGACAACATCATCGTCATCTCCGCCATCGTCGCTGCCGTCATCGTCCTCGTCATCATCATCTGCGTGGTCATCATCGTCATCTGCCGCCGACAGAGACAAGCTGGAAAATGTGAGTACCCCATTCAAACTCTCCATCCTCCTCCTCCAAAGAAAACGGGCCTGGTGTTGCTCCTCCTCCTCCTCATCTTCTACCACCCCCCGTTTTCTATGTCATGTTTGTGTGAGTGTGTGCTTTGGTTAGACCTGCTTTTTGGAAGGGAAAAGTGGGAAGAGAGTGTTTGCATATGTCAGAACACCTAACACGTTTTGTCCACATGTTTAGATGAATGTTTTATATGACTTTAGATTCCCCTCTCCATGTGTTGTAGATAGAGACTGGTTTGCCTGGAGAGGAGGAAAGGGAGAAACCAGAACCGTAGAATAAGAGAAAGCCAACCATGTCACAGGCGCCATGTTGATACCAGAAAAACCGCGCGAAATTCAAATTACGACTGATACAATAGAGTTTTTTCCGTGCACTAGATATCGTCAAAATCTCAAGTTTCTAGAATACACAAAAAAACACCTGTATTACCATCAATTTGAATTCCCCGCGGTTCTTTTTAATAACAACATGGCGCCTCTGATGTAGATAGTCATACACTCTTATTCTATGGCTCTGGAAGTAACCAACCCACATGATAACATACTTAGAAACCCTATTAACAACCCATTGATCTTCTTGGGTGACTTACTTAAGTGTTTGTACATCTTTAAGGGACTGTGTTTAGTTCATCCAGGTCATGCTGTCTATAGTGCGTGTTTACCTGTGTGTGTGCGTGTGTGTGTTTACCTGTGTCGGCTCACCTGTGAATACCCTGAGCGTGAGGCCTGACGGGTAGTGTGTAGCGTGGGGCACCTGACAGCATGTGGGTGTAGTGGGTGTAGCAAGATGGGCGACACCCCCCCTCACACACCCTCATAATACCTACCTGACCTTGACTCACCTCTCGCCCCCTTGCATTACCTGTATGAGATTTGATGATGAAACTAATGATGGTAATGATGACAGTGGCAATGAGAGTAATAAAGAAAGAGATGATACGATGATAATGATGAAAATAAAAGTGAAAATAATAATAATGATACAGAAATAAGGAATGCTTGTGGAAAGAGAGGTGAGGGTTAAGACAGAATTGTGATGTTTTTGTACAGACTAACAATAAAACACACACACACACACACACACACACACACACACACACACACACACACACACACACACACACACACACACACACACACACACACACACACCTCCACTCCCCCACACCTACATCCCCACCCACCCACCCACACACATATTTACACATTCTACTTTCTCCTAGTTTAATCAACCCATGAATTTTAAACTAGTACCTCTTCTCCCCATCCTCGCTTGGTTAGACAACGGTACCAACAACATGCAGGCGAGAGAAAAGTAAGTCGATCATTTTAAGTGTCTCTTGTCAATCAGTGAGGCAGGGTTCACCTCTCTCCTTCTGTGTACCTTGATTTGTGTTTTTTTAATTATTTTTTCCTTGTAGATTATTATGGTGATTATATTTCTTTTTTATACTGGAAGAGTGAAAGAAGAGGAAGATAAATGGTTAAGGGTATAGTTTTTTTCCTCATGTATTATTTTTTACTTTTTATTCTTTTTTTTATTATATAGATATGGTATTCATTGTTAGAAAGAACCATATAATTGCACTGTATTTTCTTCTTGATATGCATGATTTAGAACTAAGTATGATAACGTAACTAATGATAAAGAGTTATATATTTAAGGAAAAATCAAAAAAAGAGAAAATACAGTTCTTGCATGGAAAACCCTTAAAAAATTGAACTGAAAACTTAGGAAAGCAAAAAAAGAAAACTGTATTCAACCCTTTTTTACGCCCCGTGATATGACGAATGAGTTTACCACTTCACAACCTCAATATTTTTCTTTCGAAGTCTAAAAGTTGAGTCGCTCCAGACAAGCCTTCGTGTCCTCGGCTCTCCCTTAGCCCCGACCTCTCTTAGCCCAGGCCAGCCCACAGCTCTTCAGACACCATATAGTTCACAAGCTCTCCCCCAATTCATTATCTTTTCCCCAGTTTATAAGCTCCACTAGTTTATGAGCACTTTCCCCAGTTTATAACCCCCCCCCCCCCCCCCCCAAGTTCATAAGCTCCTCAAAGTTCACAAACTCTCACCCATTTCATAAGTTCTCCACAAGTCTATAAACTCTCCCCAGTTCGTTCCTCAGTTCTTCAGATCCCCAAGGTTCCGAAGGTCTCCCCGTTTCCCAAGATTTCTCCCAGCTCGTAAGCTATTGAATTATTGAAGGTATTGAAGACCCAGTATTGAAGATCTCCCCAGGTATTGCTGCTGTGTTAGGTTCTGGGGTTTAGAGAAGGGAAAGAAAGGGAGAACGGAGATAATTTGATTGAAAGACTCACTGTCAATTTTAAACCTGACCAATGCACGTTTATATAAGTACTACAGAAATTTAAAGATATGGTATTCAAGCTTGCTATAATTGTCTCTTAAGTTCTTACGGTGTTTAAGCCTGACTGAGTACCAAATTATTACCTCTTTCTCTTAATTATTTAGCAAAAGAGATTCTGAATTTTAAGCTTAGCAGCTTTTCATCTAGGTTAAGCTAGTAAGTGTTGTTTTCAAAGCGTTATGGTACAAGTATATGGCACATTGACGGGTTTATCTTCAAGTTGAGTCTTAAAGTTAAAGCTTACTCTGTGCGTGTCTGGAGCGACTGTAAGCTTTGTGAAGGAGCCACCTGATCCATCCCTACATAAGCTTACCTCACCCCCTTTCTCACTCCCTCCCTCTCACCCGCCCGCTCGCTTACTGACCGCCAATCCACTCCACTCCATCAATCCATTACTCCATTTACTCACCCATACCACCCTCATTCCGACCTTTCTCCAATTCGTATGCTTCTTACCACTCCACTCCAATTCATCTTACTCCTTCACTCCATCTCCCACTCCCTCATATAGTCGTTTTTTTTGTTACTCCACGTTGTCATTCTCCTTCATTTCATCTCTCTCCCTCTTTCATGGTTCCTTGCTGATACCTCATTTAACCCTCCTCCTTCACTCCATATCTCTCTCACTCCCTCTAATGATGGCTTGTTCCCACTCCACTTCGTCTTCCTCCTTCAATCCATCTTCCACTCCCTCTCATTTTCGGGTTCCTTAGTGCGAAAATGTTGCTGTTTGCTTCAGTCTCCCCTTGAACTCCACGCTCCAACCCTTTCCCGTTTTCATTGGTCATTCTTCCTCGCTTTCCTCCTCCTCTTCTTCCTGCTTCTCGTCCTCCTCCTTCTCTTTCCCTAACTTCCTTCTCTGTTCCTTGTTTTGTTTCCTTCCTTCCTTCTCCCTCTCTTCTCATTGTGTTCTCTTCCTCGTTTCCCTCTCTGTCTCTTTCTCTTCTCCTCCTCTTACCTTGAAATCGTAAATCTGTTTTTGGTCTAGTTATTCTTATTTAACTTGGGGAGTATCTTTTTTTTTAAGTAGAGTAAAAAGAAGTGATGATTTTGCTCTGAATATACATTAAATCGCTTTTTTTATATTTATTTATTTACTTATATGTCGAAAATGTATGTAGTTTTTTTTTCCGTATCTATATCAACCGGATCTTTAATAGCGAAAATCACGTTCATTTATCCCTAACGTACAAGAACAGTAATTTATGGGCTGTATTACTTAACATTTCGTCGCCCAAGTTCATATATTTGACAAGGCTTTCGTAGGAGTTTTGGGCATATCCAGGAGTAGAGATATGACCCTGGTGGTAGCCTGACCCTTCTTCTGTACCATGAACCTGAAGAAGCACTGATTAGAAACTGACTGACCCACTCTTTGAACTTTAGAAATAGCTGATGTGAGAAGCCAAAGTGTCTTAAAATACCGAGCTATGTGTCGAGGAAGCTATAATAATTTGCCCCGTTTATGCACCCACCGTCATTTTTATCGCGGGAACTTCCTTCATTACTCCCCTGCATGCATAAACCTGTCACGATACCTTATAAAACCGCAGTAATGTCTATATACAGTGAAGGCAACAAAAATAAGTTAAACCCACTATGGCCCCCTATTCTCAAACATTTCGGACATATATTTGACAGGGCTCAATGCATTCAGGCTAAAAATCGGGCAAACAGCGTATTTGGTTTCACTCAAGGAGCGTAAGCAATAGGAGCGCTGAAGTCATCCTCAAACTTTACTTAGCACTAGTTAGACCTCATCTCGATTATGCAGTTCAGTTCTGGTCCCCCTACTATAAAATGGATATCAAGATGTTAGAATCTGTACAGAGGAGGATGACAAAGATTATTCAGGGGGTGAGAAACGCCTTATGAAGACAGGCTGAAGCAGTTAAATCTACACTCTCTAGAAAGGCGAAGGTTGCGAGGAGACTTGATCGAAGTCTATAAATGGATGAAGGGCTTTAATAAAGGGGATGTCAATAAGATTTTGATAGTAAAAGAGTCAGGTAGGACGCGTAGCAATGGTTTTAAGTTTGCGATTTAACAAAGACATAGGCAAGAATTGGTCCACCAGTAGAGTGGTGGACGAATGGAACAGGCTTGGGAGCCATGTTGTGGATGCCAATACCGTAGATACATTCAAGAAGAGGTTAGATAAAGCCATGGATGGTGAGGTAAGGTGGGGTTGAGTGTACAGGAGCTGCCTTGTATAGGGCAACCGGCCTCTTGCAGACTCCTTACGTTCTTATGTTCTTATCTTCTTTTCGGACTTAGAAAATAGATGAGAACCCGATTAACCTCCTTTTCTGCTTAGTGTTAATGTCAGTATCTTGAGTTGTTTTTTTACGCACTGTAAAACTTGCCGCTCAAATGTTATAAGGAATACCTCAAATTAGCGTTCAATGAAGAAAAGTAAGTACCTGTGAATGTTCTCGTATACTTAATCCTTTTTAAGAACAATTAATTAAGGACGTACCAGATGCGGAGGAAGACCCCCGTAGTCACCCCATTAAAGGTTTTTGAAGGCTGGAAAGATTAGACTACATATGCTGTTCTGCGCTATCATTCTCGCGGCTAATCTCTGCTTTTGCCTCCTCTGAAAAGCGTTAAAAGATAGAACATTTTAATCTTACTGGAAATTCGTGGTAATGTTGTTTGAATCATCACGGCTTGACTAATTCTTTGTACTCCAATTTCCTGTACACGTTATTAAATATTGTCAAAGAGGAATAGAAGGCCCTTAATCCTCTTGTTCCACTTTATCTCCCGCTGCACTGTTCCTTGTCCTGTCTTCCGCCTCCTCCTCCTCCTCCTCCTCCTGCTCCTCATCCTCTTCTTCATCTCCTTCTCATGTCTTTATCCGCGCCTTCAATCTTCTTTACATACATCAGCCTCGTCTAAGCTCTCATCCCCGTCTATCTTCACTCTCATATGCTCCTTCTGTGTCTGTAGCTTCCTTTTATTATTCTTCATTATTATTCTACTTTCTCCTTCTCCTCTGCCCCCTCCTTCTCGTCCTGCTCGTCCTCCTTCTCCTTCTCCAATTCCTTCAAATCCTTCCATTTTTACTCTCTTACTCTCCTTTTGTATCTCCTAGTTTCGTTTTATTATTTGTTCTACCTTCTCCTTCTCCTCTTTCTTCTCTGTCCTCCTCCTTCTCCTCGTTCTCCTTCTCCAGTTTCTTCTAACCCCTCCATCTTTACTCTCTTATTCTCCTTTTGTATCTCCTAGCTTCGTTTTATTACCTGGTCTACCTTCCCCTCCCCCTCCTTCGTCTCCTCCACCTCCATCGTCGTCTTCCTCCTCCTCCTCCTTCTTCTTCTCCTTCAAATCCTCGCCCTTTCCCCAGTGTCTTTCTTTCTCTCTCTAAGTCTACGAGGGAATTCAGCTTTTCAATTCCAGGTCCTTTACTTTTATTGTCCACAGGTCCCACAATCCCCTCGTGAAATTGTATCTGTTTTTGTTGTTGTTGTTTGTGTTGCTTTGAGGTTAATTTATGTTCCCGTTACTCTTTTTTTTCTTTCTCCTTTTCCCGTTTTTTTATTTACTTTCTGTTCCATCTCTTCTTTTCTTCCTGTTTTTTTCTGTTGCTGTTTTTTTTTCTAGTTAATCTATGTTTCTTTTCCTCTTCTTTCTTGTCTTTTCATTTTTGTTTCCTATTCCCTCTCTTCTCATTTCTTATTATGTGTACTTCCCTCTTCATGTCTTTCCTCCTCCTCCTCCTCCTCCTCCTCTTCCTCTTTCTCCCCTCATGAAATTGCTCTTCTTGTTGTTGTTTTCAAATTTATATACATTTCTCTTCCTCTTCTTCTTTCTCTTCTTTCCCGTTTTTATTCTGTTTCCTCACTTCTTCCTGTCTTTCCAATTTCTGCCTCTCATCCTCCTCCTCCTCCTCCTCTTCTTTCTCCGCGTTCTCTCTCCCCACTGCGGCATCCCTCGGTTATTCCCTTCTCTCTGTCTCTCTCTTCCTTCCTCCGCTTCCCTCGCTTATCCTCTTCATCCTCTTCCTCCTTTTATCCTCCGCTCGCTCTCCCCTTCTACCTCGTTTTTGCACTCCCTGTCTCCAAGTAACACGTGTCCAACGATATTAGAAAATGCAGGAGCTCGGCAAAGGCGGAAAATGTGGGAAAGCAGATCGAGATTGTCACAAAGCTGGCGGGGAATCGAGTCTCGTTATACCCTCGCTGTAAAGAGTCTAATCCGCTAAAAGAATCGCCTCCGAGGATTGATGTGTATATTTTGTAATGTTGGATATTACCGTGCGTGGGTTTGAGTCGTTTGTGAGTGGCTGTGTCTTTCTCTATCGCGTAAAGGTTTTGTATTTCAGTCTTTGATATTTGTTGAGTATATATGCAAGGAAAGGTCAGTATACGTCGTTGTGAGGAGGGACTGAGAAGTCGCGACGGAAAAGATGAATAGAAATAGATTGTAGGAAGTGCTTTCGTTGAAGGAATGAAAAGTATCTTTAATGCAAGATGGCGCCACTATAAACACTCGCCTGCGCCAGAACGGGCTGGGCCGACCATCAGGCCCCACCTGGAAGAAGCCTTGGGCCGACCATCAGGCCCCACCGGGAAGATGCCTACCGGCGCAATAGGCAATCAACGTAAAAAAAAAAAAAAAAAAAAAAAAAAAAAGTAGAAGTACCCCGATATCAAAAGGAAAATGGAACTGGAATATATTTAAATGTTGCCAGTTTAAATGTTGCAAGTCGCGAGGGAAAAGATGAATAGAAATAGATCGTAGGAAGTGTTTGCGTAGAAGGAAGGACTTAATGGCTGAAAAAGTACCCCGCTATCAAAAGGAAAATAGAACTGGAATATATTTAAATCTTGACAGTTTGAATGGAGCTCTCGAGGAAGGACAAGAAAAGGATAAACATAATAGGAAATGAATTGAATATTTGTGTGAGGTGGAAATCTAAACGGATTTACTACAAAACCGAGGAAAATTAAAATATAGATCTCTTTAAATCTCACCAATCTGAAGGGGGCTGTCGAGGAACTGCGAGAGAAATGATGAATAGTATAAAAAAACTGAAATATTTGTGTAGAATGAAGAAAATGGATTAACTACGAAACCTAGGAAAATTTCAATGTAAATCTCTTTAATTCTCACCAATCCGAGGAGAGCTGTTGAGGAATTAAAAGATGAATTACTGAATAGAATAAAGAGATGAACTAATATATTTGTGTAGAAAGAAGAAGAAAACGGATTAACTATAAAACCGAGGAAAATTCAAATGCAAATCTCTTTAATTCTCACCAATCCGAAGAGAGCTGTTGAGGAATTAAAAGATGAAATACTGAATAGAATAAAGAGAGACTAACTAAAAATATTTACGTTGATTGAAGAAAAAATGGACCTACTAAAATAACGAGGAAAATTAAAAGGATATCTCTTTAATTAAAATCTTGCCAATCTGAAAGGAGTTTGCGAGGAAGAGCGAGGAAATGATGAAGAAAAATAGAATGAAATATTTGTGCAGAATGGAGAAATAAACGGATGAAGTAAAGAACAAGAAGTGAAATATAAATCTCTTCTAATCTCTCCAATTTGAAGGGATCTGTTGAGGAATTAAAAGATAAATACTAAATAAAATAAAAGGAGATGGAGTGAAATATTTGCGTAGAAAGTAGAGCAAAAAAATTACCTAAAATAACCTAAATCGAAAATGGACGTCTCTAAATCTAACCCGTCTGAAGTGAGATCTCGTGGAATTAAAAGACAAATGAAAAATAGAATAAAAAGAGAAAGATTGAAATATTTGCGTAGAATTTAAAGAAAACAGATTACCTAAAATAACCAGGAAAGCTAAAATGGAAATGTCTTTTAATCTGGGCAAACTAAAGTAAGATCTCTACGAATTAAATGACAAATGCAGATTTGAATAAAAAGAGAAAGATTGAGATATTTGCGTAGAATGTGTAAAGGAAACAGATTACCTAAAATAACCAGAAACACTAAAATGGAAATATCTTTTAATCTAGCCAATCTGAAGTGAGATCTCGAGGAATTAAATGACAAATGAAGAGTTGAATAAAAAGAGAAAGATTGAAATATTTGCTTAGAATGTAAAGGAAACATTACCTAAAATAACCAGAAACACTAAAATGGAAATATCTTTTAATCTAGCCAATCTGAAGTGAGATCTCGAGGAATTAAAAGATAAATAAAGAAGAGAATAAAAAGAGATGGGCTGAAATATTTGCTTAGAATGTAAAGGAAACATTACCTAAAATAACCAGGAACACTAAAATGGAAATATCTTTTAATCTGGCAAACTGAAGTGAGATCTCGAGGAATTAAAAGATAAATGAAGAAGAGAATAAAAAGAGATGGGCTGAAATATTTATGGAGAATGAAGAACAAACAGATTACCTAAAATAACCAGGAACACTAAAATGGAAATATCTTTTAATCTGGCAAACTGAAGTGAGATCTCGAGGAATTAAAAGACAAATGAATGTTAGAGAAATGTTGAATGAAATAAAATGCTCTTAAGGAATTACGAGGAAAGTGAAAAAAAAATAAACATGAATTCCTTACAGTGTTGAAGTAGATATGAATGACGAACGAGTATACGAAATCTTGTCAATCTGATGTGCGCTTTCGAGGAAGTGCGAGAGAAATGATGAATAAAAAAAAGGCTCTTGAAGAATTACGAGAAACATGGTAGAAATAAACATGAATGAAGACTTAGAAGAGTGTGAGAAGAGATGAATAAGAAAACTAACAAGCAAGACAGACATTACAAGGAAAAATGAATAATGAATATAATAAAAAAAAAACTCTTGAACTACGAGAAAAGAGAAAAAAAGATGAATATAAATGCTTGAAAGTGTCGAACCAGAAACATATGACAACACTAATATGCAAAACAGACATAACGAGGAAAAATGAATGATGAATAGAATAAAAAAAAACTCTTGAACTACGAGAATAGAGAAAAAAAGATGAATATAAATGCTTGGAAGTGTCGAACCAGAAACATATGACAACACTAGTACGCAAAACAGACATTACGAGAAAAACTGAATGTATATCACTTTTCTTCTCCACCACGAGCTCTCCAGATATTGCAAGGGAGCTGAGGAGTGGAGGTAAAAAGCCTGATATGTTTAAGCGTGGGATGAAAGTAAGAATCCTGAAGTGCGTGTGTGTGTGTTTAGCGGAAAGACAAACAGATGAACTTACTCAACACACGGGATGCGTAAAAATGGGAAATACTTCATTATTCCTCCATTGCAGTGAACACGAGAAAGAGAGAAGAAAAGAGAGGCAAGAATAATACAAGAAGCGAAAGAGGATGACACAGAAATGTAACAAAACTAAGTAAATTATATGGAAGCAAGAAAGCATAATCCCAGAAAAAAAGAAAAAGAGATAGAAAGGGAAAAATACAAGAAAAGAAAGAGAATAACACAGACACAATAAAAACCAAGTAAATCATAAATAACGAAGCGTAACCGTAACCAAAGAAAGTAAGATAGAGACAGAGAGAAACAGAGAATCAGAGACATAGAAAGAAAACAAGCAAACAGAAAGAGAGAAAAACAAACAAGCAAGCAGACAGGAAAACAAAAACGAACAAAGAAACAAACAGAGAAAGCGAAAACTATTAAACAAACCAACCAACAAGCAAGCAAGCAAACAAACACAAACAAACGCCCATTACCTTAAACTCTCCCACCAACAAACTAAGCGCCGGGAATTATAGCACAGAGAACCAGGTATGATAACACAGCCTGCCGGTCGTCGTGGCTGTAGCTGGCCCTCGCTCCTCGGCTCTCCCCTCGCTCCTCGCTGCTCGCTCCCTCCTCTTCCCTAATGGATATGAAGCGAGGAGTGGGAGAGTTGCTGGCGCGGCGGCGGGGCGTGGAAGGTTAAGGACGCGTCGCCGTAGCTAACGTGCTTTGGAAGGGAGTGGCCGCGGCAGCCCTTTCATACAGACGCTCTCCAACACGTGTTCCGCCGCCTAATTAAGCTGGTCTCCCCTTCACGGCCTGGGAGCGCGGTGCAAGTTGGTTAATAGCGCCGAAAGGGTGAGAAGGTGAGGCTGGCGTGGCCCCCTCGTCTCTGTTTCTGTGGCGTTGTCATGCTCTCTCTCTCTCTCTCTAGACTCTACGGGAAGGGAGATAAAGCAAATTGTAAACAGAGTAGGTGTAATTAATATGCCAGAAGGGTAAGGTGAGGTTTGTAGTGCCCCTTCTGTCCGTTTCTGTGGTGTTGTCATGTGTTATCTCCCTACGGTAAAAGAGACAGTCCAGATTATAAACAGAAAAGATAAAATTGATGTCTTGTGAAATTGTAAACTCCTGGGAATGGTTAGGTTAGGTTCGAAGCGATTCTTGTATTCGTTTGTATAGTGTTATCATCTTCTCTCGCTACGGGAAGGGAGATAGAGCAAACTATAAACAAAAAAGATAAAACAGAAATGGTGTGAAACTAATATACGCTGGATGCGGTTTGGTTGGAATTTTTAAACAGGTATACAGAACCTTACTTTTCTATACCTTCAATTTTGTTTTTCTTAAGTACACCCAAAATGACCAGGTATCCATTCTCAGGTAGTACCAGACTTCACATTTAGCGAGAGTCCATTTTTAGCACGCAAGACCGGGAAAGGGTTGACGGACAGATGGTGTTTGTGGGCGAGTAATCCAAATGGGGCGAGCGTGTTCCGGAGATTTATTTAGTGCGTATTCTCTTTAAAGCTTGCGATACCTGGACAGAGAAGATTGACAGGTGTTCTATTGAGGTGGGCTACATATGCCAGGTGTGGTGGGCGAGCGAGTGCCTCCGTCCTGTGATTTAAGATGCGCGGAGAAATCTTTGCAGCTGTCTGGTTTTTATTTAGGAGAGTAACGTGGTTGTGTAGGTTTTTCTTTTAATAAATACGAAAGAAAGAAAACATTAGACCTATTACACTGTTTAAGGACGCCAAACTGATTCTCTGTGGTGACTCTACAGCGAACTTAAGAAGCACAGAAAAGTCATTACAGCTACGAAGGGTTAAGATAAAGAAGCTGTTTACGAAATTATGTCCAAAAGAGAGAACGAATTAGTCGTACTACTCCGTTTGGTGTCGTTGAACTGAGTCTCTTTGAAGCTAAATCGAACTTAAGATGTACAGAAAAGATTACAGCTACGAGAGAATGAAACAAAGAAGCTGTTCATGAAAAGTAAAGTGCGAAGGAAATAAATCATTACTCGTATTACTCCGCTAAGGGCCGCAAAACTTATTCTCTTTGAAAACTCTACAACGAACTTAAGATACACAGAAAAATCTCTATAAATGCGAGAGAATGAGATAAAGAGAAGCTCCTATGTCTAAAAAAAAAAAAAATTACTCATATTACTCCGCTAAGGGCCGCAAAACTTATTCTCTTTGAAAACTCTACAACGAACTTAAGATACACAGAAAAGTCTCTATAAATGCGAGAGAATGGGATATTCTCTTTGGCGACTGTACAGCGAACTTAAGATACACAGAAAAGTCTCTACAAATGCGAGAGAATGAGATAAAGAGAAGCTCCTATGTCTAAAAAAAATAAATTACTCATATTACTCCGCTAAGGGCCGCAAAACTTATTCTCTTTGAAAACTCTACAGCAAACTTAAGATACACAGAAAAGTCTCTACAAATGCGAGAGAATGAGATAAAGAGAAGCTCCTATGTCTAAAAAAAATAAATTACTCATATTACTCCCCTAAATGCCACAATCTGATTCTCTTTGGCGACTCTACAGCGAACTTAAGATACACAGAAAAGTCTCTACAAATGCGAGAGAATGGGATAAAGAGAAGCTCCTATGTCTAAAAGAAAGAATTAGCCGTATTTCTCAGTTTAATGCCGCCAAACAGATTCTCTTTGGTGATACAGCGAACAGCAGATGCACAGAAAAATCACTTCACAACTGCGAAAGAATGGGATAAAGAAGTCTCCATGAAGAGGCTTATACGAGAGAGAGAGAGAGAGAGAGAGAGAGAGAGAGAGAGAGAGAGAGAGAGAGAGAATTAGTCGTGTTTTTCCGTTTAAGGACGTCAAATTAATTCCGTTTGGTGGCTGAAGCAAAGGTCAGAAACACAGAAATGTTCACTATCACGCCGAGAGAATGGGATAAAGAAGCTGTTTTTGAAAGGGTTATGACCGGAAGAGAAAAAATGTTTGTCGTGTAACTAGTGCAATGCAACAATAAAAGAAACGTGACCAACAGAAAATTATGAAAAATGAAAGAGTTCGATACCCGGAAAATGAAGAATAAAAGCAAGGAAAAAATGATAGTTAGCCGGAAAATACAGAAGAAAGGTAGTGAAAAAAAATAATAAAACTAGATTAATAGATGTATATACAAACAGAAAGAAGACAGATGTAAACGAAGTAAGAATTAGGATTATAGTAAAGCAAAAAGTCATGAAAATAGGATAAAATGTACCAGGAAAACTCTACAGCCAGACAAATACAACATAAAAGAACTGCTCGTGAAAAGTATTATGCGAAGGAAAGAAAACATTGGTCGTATTAGTCGCGTTACTCCATTTCAGGCCGCCAAACTTAGCCACGAATTTAGGAGAACTTGCATTACGAAAACTTTTACCTACCAGACCGACTTGACACACCTAACACTATTTTGGCAACACTTACGTCACCGGTGTTCCTTTAACTTTTGCGTTGCGCGTGATCCTGAAATTGAACTTCAAACGCCGCGAAGAGAAATAGCATGACTGACCTTTCTTGAATGTGAGTTAAAAAAAGAGACTGGCTCGCCGTTCCTACACAGTGATGCACGACTTTGACCTTTTGTGAATGTTTAGAAGTCAAGTTATAAAGTTTGGCGTTTTGTGTGGACGGTAAAGTTAGTGATTTGTTTTTGTTTGTTTGTTTTGCGTTTGAAATATTGGAAAGAAATGACGGACGAATTTCTTACATGCGTTTTCATATTTCTCTTTATTTGTTTCTTCTTTTCTTTCCAAAATACCAACCGAATGCCCTTTTCCTCCTCCTCCTCCTCTTCCACCTCTACCTCCTCCACCACCTCCTCCTCCTCCTCCTCCTCCTCCACCTACTACTACTACTACTACTACAATTCTTACCTCCCCTACCATCACCACCACCACCATCATCATCATCATCACCAATCGCATCACCGTGGAGTTTGTTTCACTATTCACACTATTAATAAATATAAAAAAAACGTGTATATCCTTCTTCACGCACCGTCTGTCATCCCTCTTAGCACGTCAAAAGAATCCTGGACGTTGCCAAGAGAGATCAAAACCTCTTTTTTATCATAGAACTGGATCCTTTTCCTCTAGACCCGGATCCTCCTTTTAGAGTACCGGAATCTCCTTTTGTAGAATCGGAATCCCTTAAGTAGAGCCGTGATCCCTTCTTGTAGTACCTGAATCCCTCTTATAAGTAGTCCGCGTCTGTGTTGTAGTGCCACCCACCCCTTGCATTCCTCTTTTCGTAGTGAGATGAAGTAAGGCTGAAAACTATGAAGAACGAATGTCACAGTAGTAGTAGTAGTAGTAGTAGTAGTAGTAGAAGTAGAAGTAGTAGTAGTAGTAGAGGGGTCAGTAAAACACGTAACCTTCTTGAAATCAACTTAATCTCTTTAGGATACAAAAAAAAGTATATTATGTCTATTTTGGGTGAAAGAATGAGATGATTTGAGGTGACATTCTAAAGTGATGTCCCAAAAATATCCTGTGTGTGTGTGTGTTCGTGTGTATGTGTGAAGGAGCACTGTTGTTGTGTCATATATATACACCTGTGCAGCAATGTCACCTGTGCAACGTGCCATGCCTACCTAACTTACCTGTCCCGTCCTCGTCCTCGTCCTGTCCTCGTCCTGTCATTCGTTTGTGTTGTTGATCTTGGTTCTCGTCCTCGTCCTCGCATTTATTGTTGAGTTTCCTTGCTAAGAGCCGTGCGGTATTTTTTTTTCCTTTGTTTAATATTTCCCGTTTCCGCTTCTCTCTTACCTGTACTACACTTGCCTCACCTGAGTATCTCCTTTAATTACCTGTTTTACTAATACCTGTTTCTGTTTCCCTTATTTTCACTTTTCCTTTCGTTTTGTTCTGTATTTCTTGCCTTACCTGAGTATCTCCTTTAATTACCTGTTTTGCTCATAATACCTGTTTCTGTTTCCCTTATTTTCACTTTTCCTTTCGTTTTGTTCTGTATTTCTTGCCTTACCTGAGCATCTCCTTTAATTACCTGTTTTACTAATACCTGTATATGTTTCCCTTATTTTCACTTTTCCTTTCGTTTTGTTCTGTATTTCTTGCCTTACCTGAGCATCTCCCTTAATTACCTGTTTTACTAATACCTGTTTCTGTTTCCCTTATTTTCACTTTTCCTTTCATTTTGTTCTGTATTTCTTGCCTTACCTGAGCATCTCCCTTAATTACCTGTTTTACTAATACCTGTTTATGTTTCCCTTATTTTCACTTTTCCTTTCATTTCGTTCCGTATTTCTTTATTTACTTTTCCATCTTTCTTTCCCCCTGTTTAATACCTGTTTCTGTTTCCCTTATTTTCACTTTTCCTTTCATTTTGTTCTGTATTTCTTGAGTTACTGTTCCATCTTTCTTTCCACCTGTTTTCCTTCGCGTCCTTTTAATTTGATTTCTCTAAGTTTCTCTTCTCTTTACCTGTCATTGCACCTTCTCTTTCCTTTTCCTACCTCATATTTTCTTTCCATAATTTTCTTAGTCACTTCTCTTACTTTTCTTTTCCCCTCACCTTTCCTTTCCCTTCCTTTCATTACCTTCACGTCCCTTCCTTGCCATGCCACACCTTACCTTACCTTACCTTACCTTACCTTGCAACTTACCGGTGGATAGTTTCTTAAGTGTTGTGTCCTCCTTGGCGCCGCACCAGCAACCACAACCACCACCACCTCAACCACTACAACCACCACAACAGCCACCACCACCACCACCACCACCACCCCCGCCATCAGCTGTGGGAGGACGTAACAGAGGCTTGGCTAATCCCCTCCCTCTCCGCCGCCCACAGACCCACCCCCGCCTCCACCAACGCCCCCACCTCCGCCACCCACCCACGCCCACGCCCGAACAGCCGCCCATGCCTCCTTACCACCCCAGCGCACCGCCACCAGCCTCAGTCCAACCATAACAACCACCATTTTTACCACCATAATCATCACTACTATCACAGTCGCACCTGCGTTGTTCCGAACTGTAGAATATTGCACGACCTGCCTCAGCTAAGTACGTTCTGAGGGTGGAAAGGGAAGCAGTCGTGGAGAACGTGTATTTTTGTATCATAGCGTCGTGTGGCCGCCTCGTGTCCAAAGCGTTGAGGGTTACTTACTAGGCGTTTCTTCCTTAACTTAATCGTCCTTCTCTCCCTCCCTCCCGCCCGCTCAGGCTGCAAATCACGCAACATGTAAAGAAAATATAAAGGAAAGTGTAAAGACTCGGTTCACTCGCTCACTAACTTGCTCATCTCACTCTCTTGATCTTAATGACTCAATCTCTCAGCGCCAGGTTCTCATGAAGGAGCCTGGCCCTGGTGAACGACCCCAGCCCGGTACTAGAGCGGGCGGATTGTCGTTTATAGTGGCGCCGAGGTAGAATCATCTTGCTTAACCCAGGCTGTCCCGCGGTGCTCCTCTTGACTGATGGATGGACGGATGTGGGTAGCCTTCGACCACTCTACGATGGCTGAAAACTGTTCTCTGATTACGGGAGTTCTTGAAATGGAGTCTACGGATCCCCACGTCCGCATACTAACCACATAACCGCCGCCTCTTCAAACGATAATACTTTTCGGTTTGGATTGATCAGAATGAATCACAGCCCTCAGTACTGCGTTCCGAGATAGAGATGTACGGTTTTAAAGGCACTGGTCGATATATTGATCCCTTGGCGGACGGATTTCTCTTTGTCTTTCATTCATGGCAGGCTGGTGGCGATGGCTGCAACCCGCGATTGAGGAGGATAAAAGGGGAAAAAGGGGGCGGGCATACGTCAGACAGGTTCAAATGTGCAAAACGATAAAATAACAAGATTCAAGGACCATTTTAGCTTCCCCCTCAAAAAACAGTCATACTAGATACTGAAAAACTGTATACCTCAAAGCAAGAAGATTTAGTTTAGAAGTTACTTGTCTGACGAACACTCCTTCCCCTCTTTCTCCTCCTCTTCCTTCCCCTTCCTTCTTCCTCTTGTTCCTCTTCCTGTTAATAATCATCCCATTCCTAATCTCCTTTCCCCTTCTTATCATCTCCTCTTCCTCCCCCTCCTAATCCTTCTTCCGTCCTTTCTTCCTTCCCTCCTCATCCTCATCCTCCTGCTCCTCCTCTTCCTCCTCCTCCTCCAATCCCGGCACACTGGCATCTCACTCTACCAGGTAACCAAAACATTTCTCACCTTTCCTCTGCAACTCGAGCTGGAAGAGTCTTGTTGGGTGATTTTTCCTGCATCTTGCGTCACACACTTCCCCGCTATGGCTCTGGGCTGGACGTTATTGTATACCTCATTTGTTTTGTTTATAGTTGCTCTTTCTTTTGCGCTCCCCTGAAGGCTTGACTTGAAAATGAGCGAGTGAATGGATTGCTAATGAGCTTGAAAATGATGATATGCTGCCCGGGTGTGCGCAAGTTTAGTGAGATGTTTATTCTGGTGATGTTGTTTGTGGTTAATTGGTTGACTGGTTTGGTTGAGTTTGGTTCATTGCGTGAGAGAAGTGATGCGTGTGTGACTTTTGTTCTTGTTGTTGTTGTTGCTGTTGATGTTGTTTTGAGGTTGTGGAGATACATGAAGAGATGGATAAGAGGTCTAGAAGGATGGATATAAATTGCGACTTTTTTCTTTTCCTTTTTTTATTCTGCTTTTTCTCTCCTGCATCGTGTTTTTCTTCTTCTTCTTCTTCATGTCTTCTCCTTTTTCTTCTTCGTCTTCCCTATCGTTTTCTTCTTCTTGGTCTGCTACTTCTTCATCTTCTTCCTCTTCCTCATCATTATCTTCTTATTCTTGTTCTTCCTCTTCTTCCTTTCTCATTATCGTTATCTTCTTATTCTTGTTCTTCCTCTTCTTCCTTTCCTCTTTTTCTTCCTTCCCTTTTCCATACGTCTAGTTTACTTCTTTATTTCATTACTTTATTGATTTACTTTCTGGTCACGTCAAAGAAAAACAGAACCAGAAAACAAAAAGGGCCACGCGCCTCTCCATTCCTTTTCCATTATCTTTGCGTCCCCTCGACAAACCGGCGTAAAACAAAAAAGTGATAAAAAATGAAAATGGGTAAAAGGTTAACGCATAAATCAACTTCAAAGCGACGTGACAACAGAAGATAAAAGTACGTAATGAACACCGTCGATTGCACATGACATTTTTAGTACCTTTGTGTGTGTGTGTGTGTGTGTGTGTGTGTGTGTGTGTGTGTGTGTGTGTGTGTGTGTGTGTGTGTGTGTGTAGACTTTAAAATGCACACACAAAAAAAAAACGTAAAACTAGTAATTGCGACTTTTTTTTCTTTTTCTTGTTTTTTTTCTGCTTTATATTTTTTTTTTTCTTTTTCCTCTTCTTCATGTTTTTCTTCTCCCTTTTCTTCTTCATCTTCTTTATCGTTTTCTTCTTCTGGGTCTGCTACTTCTTCCTCTCTTTCTTCTTCCTCTTCATCATATATTTTTTTCTTGTTCTTTTTCTTGTTCTTTTCTTCATCTTTCTTCATCCTTCCCGTTTTCACAAGTCTAGTTTATTATTTCTCCTCCCTTTTTTTCTTCTTCTTTATCGTTTTCTTCTTCTTGGTCTGCCACTTCTTCCTCTCCCTCATCATTTTTATTTCTTGTTCTTGTTCTTTTTTTCTTCATCTTTCTTCCTCTTTCTTTTTTCTTCTTCGTCTTCTTTATCGTTTTCTTCTTCCTTTTCCTCATCATTTTCTTTCTTGTTCTTCTTCTTCTTTTCTTCATCTTTCTTCCTTCTTCCCGTTTCCACAAGACTAGTTTATTTTTCCTTTCTTTACCCATACGCCCGACGCGATTGAAAAATATATTAACGTCAACTGCGTATATATTTCGATTCCGCGCATCTTTGGATTACAAGCAAGTTTCGCGGATCATTACGTGTTCGCGGAGTCCAGTGGCAGTGTTCCTCCTCGTTCCCCGTTACTTAATTTCTTTTTAATATTCTGAAGTAAGGAAAGTATTTTGAGTAACTAACTATTAATACATACTCACAAGAATAATGATAAGAATACTTGTAACGGTGTAAGTAAGCGATGAAAGGATATATATTAACGTCAATTGCATAGTATATTTCGAGTAACATATTTTTACATCCTGAGTGAGAAGTATTTTGAGTAGCTATTTTTCATACCCACAAAAAATAATAATAAAACATGTAATAATGTAAAAACGCGATGGAAAGATATATATTGACGTCAACTGCATATATTTAGAGTAACTTTTTTTATATATACTGAATGGGAAGTATTTGATTAACTAATTCTTATACACATTCACAAAAAAATAATAATGATAAAACTTTTAATAATGTAAAAACGCAATGAAAAGATATACATATTGACGTCAACTGCATATATTTAGGGTAACTTTTTTTATATATACTGAATGGGAAGTATTTGATTAACTAATTCTTATACACATTCACGAAAAAATAATAATGATAAAACTTGTAATAATGTAAAAACGCAATGAAAAGATATACATATTGACGTCAACTGCATATATTTAGACTAACTATTTTTGTATATACTGGATAAGGAAACTAATGATTAACTAATTCGTATACACACACACAAAAAATGATAATGATAAATCTTGTAATAATGTGAAAAATGCGACAGAAAATTCATTAACCTCAATCGCGCATATTGTTAGTAACACTTTAGGCTGAAACCATGGAAGAATAATGAATGATGAAATAGCAGAGTTTGCCTTGTTACTTACCACATGCTCTCCTATTTCTCGTCTCTCTTGTCCTCCTCCTCCTCGTCCTCCTCGTCTCCTCCTCCTCCTTGGTCTCTTCTACCTAGTCATCTTGTTTTCTTCTGCTCCTCTGTCGCCTCTTCTTCCTCCTTCTCCTTCTCTTCCTCCTCCTCCTCCATGGTCTTTTGTCGTCTCCTTTCCTCCTTCTCCTCCTCCTCCTCCTCTTCTTCCTCCTCTTCCTCCTCCTCCACATCCTCCTCTATATGGAAAACATTATGCGTAACTTATTTTCCGCATACCGAATTAGGAAATCATTTTAAGTAACCTTTTCGTAATATACTGAATTACCAAAGCATTCTGAGTAACCAATTTTTACATGTCGATTAAGGGAAAGATTTCTAGTAACTTTTTTTGGCATAAGTTAAATCACCGAAGCATTAATGTTCATAATACGTAAAGAAAGAGTTATAATACGGATCAAAACAACAACAACAACAACAACAACAATAAAACTAACTAAACCGCATCAGATCCTCCAAAAAGCCATTAAATTCGCCACATCGCACGACTTTTAAAATCCCGTGAAACCGACAAGCGAACGAGACATTTTTTTTTTTCTTAAACTCGAGGCCGAAAAAAAAAACACGGAAAAAAAAACAAGAAAAGGAAGGAAGGAGGGAAAAAAATGAGATCGCGCTGTAGCATTTGAACGAAAAGTGAGTGTGTGTGTGTACGTGTGTGTGGGGGGAGGGGAGGTGTGTGTGTGTGTGTGTGTGTGTGTGTGTGTGTGTGTGTGTGTGTGTGTGTCGCCGGAGCTCATTTCGCAAGCTGCAAATAATGGCGCGTCGCAGTTCAAGGTTCAATATGGCAGCTAATGGTCGTGTGTTGCCCCAGGCTTGTTCTTTGATCTCCCTACCCTCCCTTTAACCCCTTACCCTCCCTTTTACCAACACCCATACCTCCCCCTTACCTTCCCTTTACCTCCCTTATCCCACCCCCATCGCGCTCTCTCTCCCTAACCCTTCCTTTCCTTACCCTATGTTACCTGCCATTATCCGTCTCTCCCTACCCTCTCCCTTTTATCTTCACCCTTTTCCCCTTTTCTCTCACCTTTGTTTACCTTCTCCTTCCCTTCCATACCTTCCCCCATCTCTCTTTATACTTCCTTACCTTCCTTCCTTTACCTTACCTATCCTTTTCCTTTCTTTCCCATTCGTCACTCTATTCTATAACTATCTTTCCTTCTCCTCCCTTTACCATGCTTTATTATTTTTCTCCATCATCCTGTTTTCTCTCTTTACTTCCCTCTTTCACTCTCTCCTTCTCTCTCTCTCTCTCCCCTCGCGTATAAGAGCACGATGCATGACTCTCCTGACGGTACGTGAATGTTTGCGAGTGTGTGGAGTGCATGGCGCTGATGAAATGCCCGAATTTGCCCTCTTATTAACCTCATGTTCTCCCACTTCTCGTCCTCCTCCTCCTCGTCCTCGTCTCTCTCCTCCTTCTGGTGCTTCTCTGCCTACTTATCTTGTTCTTCTTCTGCTCTTCTGCCGCCTCTTCTTCCTCCTCCTCCTCCTCCTCTTCCCCCTCTTTTGCCGTCTCCTTTTCTTCCTTTTCGTCCTATTCCTCCTTTTCGCCTTTCTTATACACTTCCATCTTCTTGTCTTTCTCCTGTTTCTTGTTCTTGTTTTTCTGCCTCTTTTTCTTCATTTCCTCTCCTCTTCTTTCCTCCCTTTTATTCCTTCCTGACTACTTGTCCTCCACCTTTGCCTTCCTCCCTTCCTTCTTTTTCCTCTTCTGCTTCTTCTTCCTTCATTTCCTCCCTCCTCTTTACTCCTTCCTGATCCTTTCTCTCCCACCTTTATTTCCTCCTTTTCTCCCTACATTCCTCCTCCTCCTCCCATTAGCAATGACCTGACCTGACCTCTGTACGTGTATGTGAGTCATGTTTAATTCGTGTTTTGTCCGCATACGTTGAATACATAACAAACTCACCTCCCCCCCTGTTTTTTTTCTTTTCTTTTATGTTTTCATCCCGTTCGGTTTTGTATTTTGTTGATATATTCTGTTGCCTTCCTATTCTGTTTTCCTCCTGTACAGATCCAACACGATTTTGATTTTGTTATTCTCTTTCTTGTCTTTCATTTGTTTGTCTGTATATTTGTGTGTGTCTGGTCGTCTGTCATGTGTCTGTCCGCGTGTGTGTGTGTATGTGTGTATATATGAATGATTCGGGGTCTGTTTGTGGTATATTATGTGAGATTTTCGTGTGAGTGACAAAGAGAGCGAGAGAGAGAAAAAAAATTTGTATGTATGTGTTCAATCCTTGCGAATTCGGGAAACAGAGAGATTTAAATATAATTCCTTAAGTGTGAGTGTATTCATGCGTGTGTATAAAAGTGT
This sequence comes from Eriocheir sinensis, assembly GCF_024679095.1. Classification (NCBI taxonomy): domain Eukaryota; kingdom Metazoa; phylum Arthropoda; class Malacostraca; order Decapoda; family Varunidae; genus Eriocheir; species Eriocheir sinensis. The sequence goes on from NC_066519.1 coordinate 17,791,698, forward strand.
ATATCTCTAGAGAATAGGTATTGTGTGTATGCGTTAGTGTGAATGCTATCCTATTCTCTGTTCACACTAGCTTCAGAGATAAGCCCCGCCCACATCAGTCTAGCAACCACCAATGAGATTTAACCTTTCCTAGCATCCACCAATCACTTTCAGGCTAAGATACAGAGGGGGCGTGGCTTGCTTGTGGGTTAACCAATGAGATACACGGAATGGGAAAGGGGGAGGAGCCTATTTACCTAGTTAATTTGAACAAAGTATAGTGAGTGAGGGGGAGGGTTTATGCTAGTGTAGGGGGGGTATGCTAGTGTATGGGGGAGGGGGATAGAATGCTAGTGTGTATGGAGAATAGGGAAGAATAGGGACTAGTGGGAGGGAAATGGGACTGGGAAAGGATGGTGTGTGTGTGTGTGTGTGTGTGTGAGAGAGAGAGAGAGAGAGAGAGAGAGAGACGAGACTGGCTGGCTAAGGAAGGGGCCGGGTGTTACAGACAAGGTGGACGAGGAACCCATCTCGGAACACCCTTCGAAGGAGCTGCCCTCATGAATCCACACTCCCTCCCTCCTCGCCTAAGTGAGTACCTGCCCCGCCCGACCCGACCCCAACCTTATCCAGTTCCTACTCCCTTCCCTTCTACTCCCTACTACCCTTCCTCAGTCCCTACCCTTCCCATTTTTCCCTTTCATTCCCTTCTACTCTTCTCCCATCCCTTTTCCTTCTAACCCTTCCTCAGTCTCTTCCCCCTTCCGCCCTTCTCCACTCCCTTCCCTTCCCATCCTTCCCCAGTCCCAACTATTCCCATCCTTTCCCGGTCCCTTCTCCCTCTCACCCTTCCACAGCCCCTTCTCCCTCTCACCTTTCCCCAGTCCCTTCTCACTCCTACCTTTCCCTTCTGCTGCAGTTTACCCTCCCTCCCTTCGTTCCTCCCCTTTTTTTTCCTCCCCTTTCCCCACCCACCTTCCCATTCTCACCCTTTCTCTTCTCATTTTCCCCTCAACTTTTCCTCTTTTCTCCCTCTTCATCCCCTCCTTTCCCTTTTCCTCCCCTTTTCCCTTCATTGTTTCCCTTTCCCTCTTCCTCCCCTTCCCTCCCCTTCCCTTCCCCTCAGCGCAAGGTTTAAAGGGCGGTCATGTTCGTGTTTTTCGTTTTATTTTCGTTTGTGTGTTGCGTCTTTTGTGTTACCCGTGTGTATGTTCGTGTGTGTGAGTGTGTGTGTGTGTGTGTGTGTGTGTGTGTGTGTGTGTGTGTGAACGGTCTTCCTGACTTCCCACTCTGTGCCTTCGGGTTTTCCTCCTCCATGCTTTCCTCCCTCTCTCCTTCCCTCCAGTTACTATCATCTCTCCTTCTTTTCCTCCCTCCATCCCTCCCTCTCTCTCCCGGTCGCGTCTCTTCGTCCTTCACTCGTTTTCCTCAACATTTGAATTTTAACAATGAAACCAAATTCTTAGCCTAGTTGTTAACGCCGAAAATCGCTTCTGTATAAAACGTGTCCAATAATAATAATAGTAATGACAATAATGATAATAATAACAGATAGCAACTGAAACTGAAAATGCATAGTCGCTTCTGTAACATAAAAATACGCTTTCAGAAATTAATAAACAATAATAATGATAATAATAACAACTGAAATCATCGCTAGACTGTTCCAGCTTGCGTTCTTTTCCGTATACCATAATATTGTTTTTCGGACAGGCATGCCAGTCGACTAAAAAAGCTCACGTGTTCGTATGATAATATATTCCAATAACCATATCACTCATTTCTCTTATTTAATCATTACCAACAACATATATGAGTCTCCCCATTAATATATCTCTAGTCTCCTTTACGCTTCTCTCTCGTATTGTGGATCTGGTGACTTGCTGTTAACTTCTCTGCATCTTCACTGCCTGCTGGTACTCGTAATCGTGACCTTTGGGAGTGGAAGTAGTAGTGTGTTCCTGTAGTCTTTGGCTGGGCTGGTGCTCGAGGTAGCTTTCCTTTAGTTACCCCTTTCATAGACACATTTTCTTTCCGTTTTCTCTGAGGGTTGACGCATGAAGGAAAATGGGAGAAGGTTTGAAATTGGCAGTGGAAGTATGCCTATAAAAATAAAAGTATGTGTTTTTTTAGTACTGTTGGTTATTTTGGGTTAATTGAAGAGTGTATTTCCGGGTTATTAAGGAAATTTTCACCTATACGTCAGCTCTCAAAGTCTTAGTGGTGTTGGCGGTACTTGGAGGGGACTTACTCTCCCCACAAGCATAGTTTCCTTTTATTTCCGTGACGGCAAATTCCTCTCCTGTCTTTTATTTTCCCTCCCTCTTCCCTCCTCCCTCTCTCCTCTGTCCCCGTGAGATGGGCGAGGGGCTCCAACCCGGGACAAGAGCAACAGGTGGCTCCCTCACGACTCCCCCGTCATTCGTCATCTCATCACTAACTTGATAAACTAGATAGAAGGCCAACCCGGGGACGCTATCTGTGTGTACGGTCCTGTTGATTCGTGTGTAAGTGTGTGTGTGTACCGTACTTTGCTGCATCTATGCCCTACCATTTTTTGGTCTTCTGTGTATTCACGATAAGGTAAAATATTTCATACTTTTTTTACGATGCAGTGTTTTTTGTTTTTTCTTACTTAGTGACAATAGATGACTTGTTTCTCTTACAGTAACGCATTTTTGCAGCTTATAAAACGAAATTATTTTCTTTTTGTTGTTGTTGTTGTTGTTGTTCTCTATGCATTCACGCCAAGATTAACTATTAGCACTATTAAGATACAGCATTTTCAGCTTAGAATAATCTTACTTTCTTATTTCTAACGGTAGCTTCAATACAACAGTACTATGGTTTCTCTTAACATCTTAACATCGTAAGTTAGTAAAGGAATAATAGATAGAATCCAACTTCTCTAAACAGTGCCGTCTGGCTAGCAAAGTACAAGTGTAAACGTTGTCACCCATCTACAAGCTAAGTAAGGGCGTGCCACTAGTATCTTGATATTTTAAGTTAGTGAACTAGTATTCAGGGAACTCTAACTCTCCTCACCGTGTCACCTGGGTTGCAAAGTACGGTATAAACATTGTGTCACTCTTCCTTAAGGCCAAGTAAGGGCGTGCTGCACCTAGCGTTCCCGGGCGGTCTCCCCTGTAGCATAGTTAATGAGTGTGTGTTTGTGTGTGTGTCCATGTGCGTGCCTGTGGCGGCTGTTGACGGGGGTCCCTGTGTCCCTTCTCTCCCCCTTCTGTTATAGCCCCGAAGGGACCTCGCCCCGCCCCGACCCCTTCTCCCCCGCCACTGTCCAACCTGTGCACAAGTGGCCGCTTCGCCCCGGCGTCCACGTGCACGTCAACTCACTCACTAGCCTGACTGACGACTGCAAGCCCCTCCACAACAATAACACCGTGACCACCCTCTCCCCGCCCTCCTCCGCCGCCCCGCCCCCGCCCCCGCCTCACTCCCTGCCTCCACACCACCTCAACCACCACAGCAACCCATACCATCAGCAGCAGCAGCAGAAACAGTACACCATGGCAAACAACCACACTAACCATAAGAGCAATTCCCACCACGTCAACGCCAAGTACACGCACCCCCTCCAGCCACACCAACAGTACCCAACCCTCGACACCAAAAGAGGCTCGTCCAGCTTACGGAAGTTCAAATCCCACAACTCACAGACGCTTCCTCGCCAAACCTCCGCAGACCCACTCCCCAAGCGCGAGGACAGAAGCCCCTCCTCCCTCTCCCACTCCCCCAACCCCCACCCCCACTCCCACAGCCCCGCGACTAACACTAACAAAAGCAAAAACAAAGCTAAAAGTTGTGACCTTGACGCAAACTTTCTCACTGGGAACTCAGGTATGTTTTCTTTATTAACTTAAAAAAAGAGTCACTGCGCATGCAAAATGTCCACAGTGTACATAGTAATTAATTGATCTTTACTAATTCATGCTAACTTGACGGATAAGCCACGCCCCTTTTCCACCTTCAATCAATCAGAGGCATTCTTGCCAAATATCAATCGTCACTTCTAACCAATAAGAATACTCAACTTATTTATCGACAGTTTAACCAAATTTATTTAAATTATTTAAACGGTGAAAGAGCGGAAAAGGCTTATCCAAACAAAGTAACCAACTAAAAATCTAATTAACCAAACCAGCCTGGACATCTTGCATCACAGCCTACTACTGTAAATAAATCATAAGTATAAGATATGAGTTCAAGTGTCACGAGAATGTATTAAATAAGCTAAATTAAACCACACGAGTCAGCCCTGAGACGGCCGGGGGCAACCTTCTTGGAGGCGGCGCTGAAGAAGGGACGAATCGCCGCCTCCACGGAGCTTGCCCTTGCCTCACCTGCACCCCAGCACGCCCTCGCCCTGCACCGCTGCTCCACCATTACAAAGCTCCTACGCACAAAACTAACCCAGGGAAACCAATAAAGACCAACCGCAATAGAAAAGAACAGAGAATTTTACCCCCGTCATACCACGAGAAAGCAGCGGCCACTCGCTCGCTCTCGCTCCCTCTGTCTGCTACTTAGGAAAATAGCCCTAAAAAAAACATGTAATCCTTTGTGGGAGGAAATTACACGACTATTCATTAAGCTGAGTCTTCCTGTGTCCGGTGAACCCCATGTCGGTCAGGATATTGCTTCAGGCAGGATCAAACTCACTCTTGTGGACAGCGATCGCCAATTGTTTGCGTGTGCGTGTGTGTGTGTGTGTGTGTGTGTTTGGGGTGCGGGGAATAGCGGCCTCAACCACAACCACGACCACCACCCATTACCACCACCACAACCATCACCACCACCACTACAACAGCTACCACCACTTCCTCTACCCCTTTAAAACCGATGCAGGAGAGGAGGAAGTAAGGGAAAGCGAGTGCAGTCGAACCCAAATAATTGTCAGCCACGTTTTGAGCGATGGAATAGAGAATGAGATGAACCTAAAGAGAATGGACGCGGTTAATAGAGTACGGTTTAGACTCTTTTCATATTACTTCGCGGTCTGTTGTAGGGATTGACTTCCTTGGCTGGCTGTTCATCATTCATATTGAGCAAGGGTAATTTAAAGAACGGTCAATGATGTGGTAATTTGCGAGTAAATGGAGTGTGTTTTAGACCGTTTTCATATTACTTCGGTCGTTTGTAGGACTGGACTTTTTTGGCTGACTGTACATTACTGCCTACCTGTGATACACCTGATTATAAATAGTCAAGGTAATTTAAAGAACAGTTAATGATGCGGTAATTTCCGCGTAAATGGAGTATGTTTTAGACCGTTTTCATATTACTTCGGTCTTTTGTAGGATTGGACTTTTTTGGCTGACTGTACATCATTACTGCCTACCTGTGATACACCTGATTATATATAGTCAAGGTATTTAAAGAATGGGTTAATGATGTAATTTCCGGGTCGTTCATCCCTTTCTCTTTTTTTTTTTTTTTACTAACGTAAGTCGAGTTAATTAAAGACTAGAACTGAAGTATTCGTTTGTTTTTCTTTTAATTGTCATTCTCGATTAAAGGAATTCCGGCTCAAAGGAGTTAAGAGAGTAATTACTGATGGTGTAATTTCCGAGCAGTTCATTCACTTCCCATTTTTAATTAACAAGAGGCAAAGTATTTATAGACGAAGGATTTGTAAGTTTGTTTTGTTCTGTAGAACTCGTGGTCAATTTTCAAAGCTAAAAGACATTGTATAGGATTTCCACAGTTTATTTTATTTTTTAGAAAGTTGATAAAAGTAACAAACCAAAACAAAACCGAATAGAAAAGAGGCCAAAAACGCGATGCTCCCGGAAAAAAAAAATGCAGCAGATACCGAAAAAGTAACTGAATTTTGTTATCGAAGCATTTTATTTTTTTGAGAGCGGTTAAAGAAGAAGACCAAAACAAAACTACATAGAAAAATGGCTCAACTCGCTGCTCCCAGAAAGAAAAAAAAATTCAGCAGATACAAAAAAAGTAACTGAATTTTGTCATCGAAGCATTTTAAGATTTTGAGGGCAGTTAAAGAAGACCAAAACAAAACTACATAAAAAAGTGGCCTAAAACTCGCTTCTCCCAGAAAAAATAAATAAAGAATAAAGCAGATGCCATAAAAAGAATCCAAGTTTTGTTATCTAAGCATTTTTTTTTTTGAGGGCGGTTAAAGAAAAGACCAAAACAAAACTACATAAAAAAGTGGCCTAAAACTCGCTTCTCCCAAAAAAAATGAAGAATACAGCAGATGCCATAAAAAGAATCTAAGTTTTGTTCCCGAAGAGTCTATCAAAGAACACTGAATAACCGTTAAAAGACACTGTTACCAAGACCCGCCAACCCTTCACTCCTCCCCGGCTCGATTCTCCCTCACCTCACAACAGTCACTCACCCACACGAGGCCGCTATTCACTCAGGGCTACTCACCTCACTAGTCTAGGGCCAATTGTAATATTAGAGAACCCCTTCACTTAACCTTGCATGCGTATGACTGCCTGACTGCCAGTGTGTGTGTGTGTGTGTGTGTGTGTGTACCTGTCTGTCAGTACCCCTGTGTCACGTCCGCTGTTTGTCCCGTGTCTGTTTTAGTCGTGGTTCAGAGCAAGACAGACAGCAACGAGACCTCCACCACGGGACGGAAACGAAAAAAACCGGGCCAAGGTAGGTCATGTGACGGTACTGGGAGGGCGGGCGGGGGGGGGGGGGGGGGGTTAGAGGGACGGGAGGTAGCGGACGAGGAGATGAAGAAACTGGAGACGAAGGAAGATGGAAGAGGAGGAGGGACCGCAATCATACCCAGCCGGTTCGAAGTTCCCAAATTGCTCCGGGTTGAAACAGGTCCCTAATCCCGACACACAGTTTTCATTCACCCTAATTAAGTAACCTGGAAGACTCAAATTGCGGCATCAGATTGAGTTATTTAGCTTCTATAATTGCTGGGCTGGAGTAGTTCCCTTCAAAACCACTTTAATAACCAACGTGGTCAGAGTACGATATCAAATTGAACCATTAAATATCTAAGTGCTCAATTGGATTCATTATATCTACAAAACACTTACTCGTATTCACCAAGAAGATCCGGTAACTATTTCTTCTTATACTCAGATTCATTATAATTGTCTACAAAAACATTTTCTCTCGTATATTAAAGCCACGATGACCATTCTTTTGTGAACTCGATTGCATTCAAATAAAAACACTTACTCATATTAACTAAGAGGATCTGGTAACTATTTTTTTTTTGTACTCAGATTCATTATAATTGTCTACAAAAACATTTACTCTCATATATTAAAGCCACGATGACCATTCTTTTGTGTACTCAATTGCATTCATATCAACAAAAACATTCACTCCAGTTTATTAAGGGGATCCGATGACATTTCTTTTGTGGACTCAAATTCATTATATCTACAAAAACATATACTTGCATTTGCTAAGAGGATCCGGTGAAAATTCTTTCGTGTACTCAGTTGGATTCATATTAACAAAAGCCTTTACTCAAGTTTACTAAGAGGATCCAATGAGCATTCTTTTGTATACCCAGAATCATTATATCAACAAAAACATTTACTCCCATTCACTAAGAGGTTACAGTCCCCATTCCTCTAATAAATAATACTCCCGCTCATGTCTTGGCTGGGACGTGTGAGCGCTCAAGCCTTGGATGCTCAGGGGCCTTGGCATCTCACACTCTTTGCTATTTAGATAACCAGTGGCCAAGGGGGGAAGCAGTGAAGCAATCAGAGCCTCGTTGTGTCACTCGAGCTGTCAGTTTCACGGGAAGCAGCCAAGACTCTCACGTGCCTCTCTCCCCCCTTCCTTCGCCTCCACGTCCATCTCCTCCTCGTCCTCCTCCTCAGTATTGGGTGTTCTCTTGAGGGTGTCTTGATGCTGTATGTGTGTGTGTACGGTGTAGGTGTTTTAGCATTGGTGTGTTGCACGTGAATGTATATAGTTTGTGTGTGTGTGTGTGTGTGTGTGTGTGTGTGTGTGTGAGAGAGAGAGAGAGAGAGAGAGAGAGATCTTGGCAGGTACACATTTGATACCTGAGCGTGTGTCGTCATGGGCCGTCGTTGTTATTGTCTCCCTCTCTCTTAAATCAATGTTCCGACTCCTCATTAAGGTTTCGAAGCAGTACGAGGCGAGGCTTCAGATGCTTCGAACACCTAAACTTCACCTCACACCTTCCACACACCCACAAAAATCCACATACTCAAAACACCACAAATTACCACACTTTAGAATCCACAAGCAAAACGAATAACCTTGAATGCTGCAAGTTAGCCACGTAAAACTAATCCCTCACTCACTCCACGCACTTGCCCTAATGAATGAAGCAAAATAACCACTAACACATGATAACAAGGCTTTAACATCACCACTACAACCTGAACCCCGAGTACGAGAGATTGCAAGGTCTTTTTCAACGCGCCAGAGGAACATCTTGAACATCTTTTGGGCATTTCTTTGTTTATGCTTCGCTCTGTGTCTCTGTGTGTTGAGCCACCGGACAGGACGCTAGTGGCTCCTTCTGTGTCCCGCCTAGCCGAAGAAAGGGGTTGGCGCGCCCTCTAAGCCGTCTCACAACCCTCCTTCCTTTCCCCAAACCCTCGACTTCATAATCCGGGAGTTTCGTCGCGCATAATCCTCTCTTTAATTTCCCCTTCCACAGGTTATGTTTTGGTCTTAATTTCCCTTATTCATGTTACAGCCTCAGTTATTTCGCTTCCGTCAGGTTGTTGAGCTTTTTTTGGAGCACCACGCATTGTTTCTTCATAAATGTTACCCCCAGCACCACTAAAGCTTCCTCTCACACGCTTCAGCTCCACGCCCCGTCAATGTTCATCTTTTGTTTTCTTTGCCTCCGCGTCCAACTCCTCAGCCCTATGTTCGCGTGCGTGTGTATGTGTGTGTGTGTGTGTGTGTGTTTGAGTGCCAGTGTGTATGTGTGTGTGTGTGTGTGTGGATGTGTCTGTGTCTGTGTTGTCTCGTGTGCTTCCCTGCTCCGTCTTGTCTGTTTTGTCATTTTTTTTGTCTGTTAATTGAATTTTCCTTTTTATTTCAGTTTCCTCTAAGCAAGATTCAGGCTGCAGCTTCTTTTACTCTATATTGTTTTATGTATGCGAGTTTAGCGGCTTTTATCTCGCAGTCAGCAGCAGTGTTTTCAAATCTCTCGCTTCTCTGTCTTCTGATGAAATGTGAAATCTTACGTGTGAATTCAGTTGCATATTTTTATCATATATTTATTAGGAAATTTACGCTTCTTTCTTTGCCAGACATGACTAAGAGTAATGATTCACTTCAGTGTTTCATTAAGCTATTTTAAGGTTTATTTGAAGCTTCGCCAGTGGAAATCGACGGTAACTTTAGCCCGTTCAGGTTGACTCGACGAATAAGCTCCTCCCCCTTCCCACTGGCGACCAATCAGCTGGCTCTCCCAAAGTCTTTCCAGTGAAACGCGTCATTTTAATTTAACTTGGAACCTTCAGATCAGTTATTAGACACGTGAATTGCAACGGAAAACGGAAATTAAGGAGTCATCATTGTTCTCTTATAAAGTATTAAGATAAGGATGAAAAGAGTAAAGTGGAGAGTGGGAGGAAGCTGATTCGTGAAGCACACCTGAACCCGGCTACGGCAACAAGCCCCCGCCCTCACGCCTCTTCTTCTCCACCCTGTTGGCCTCGGTCTTAGATCCTGAAGGCAGTAAGCCGCCCCCCACTGGACACAAGGATAACGGGGTTCCCTCTTCACCCGACGATGACGCTAACAAACAGACCTTCTACGAGAACTTACCCTTCCACGGGATGCAGCCGCCGCCCAACAAGGTAAGACACACCTGTCCACCCCCACACTTTACCTGTCCACCGTCACCCCCTCCCCCCCTCCCAGACTCATTCACTCGCCTGCTTGCTTATAAAGTGTGGTTGTTTTGTAATGATTGTTGTGTAATGTTCCTTGATTAATATCTTGTAATTATAGTTGTTTTTGTTTGTTTTGAAATCTGGGCGTTGTCTGTGTGTGTGTGTGTGAGAGAGAGAGAGAGAGAGAGAGAGAGAGCACAGCCTCGCCCATGTAGCATACAGTCCCGTGCATGAGTGTTGAGTGTTTCAGTGTCGCATTGACCGGCCGCTGAGCTTCCTTGCTTTATTTGTCCCTTTGTTCCTTTGTGTTGCGGGCGGCGGCGAGCCACAGCATCCACTAGCGTGGGTTTGTTGACCAGCGTTGAGGCTTCCTTGCTCTAATGCCAAAACGCCGCCAATTATTCATTAAAACATTCCCGCGGCGCCTTTGTGAGGGACTGGCCCGGGGCGTCGAGGCTTGTCCCGGACAGTCCAGTCCCTCGTCAATCAAAGACGAGTTTTTTCTGCTACTCACGCTGGGCCCAGCGAGGCGTACTGTGGCTCGCCGCCGCCGCTGTGTTGTGGTGTGGTTGTGACGGGGTGGTGTGTGTTGTGTGGCCACAGGACGCCCAGGACGCCACAGGCACCGCCGGCACCGCCCTTGGCAGCCGCCCGCCCAGCCAGCTGAGCCAGCAGGCCTCCTCGGGCTACGGCTCAACCCGCAGCAGGAAAGATGACGTCACACACAGCCAGCCCAAGGCGGAGGACAGCTCAAAGGTGACCGGGGGGCAGGGCAGCAGCCCCCGGGGGGACGCCTCCAGCACGGGCGTGCGCCGCCAAAACTCTGAGTCGTACGGGTCCATGAGGAGCACGACGGGGCGGCCAAAGGGGCCACTGGCCAGGACGGCGGCCTACCTGTCCATGCGTCTGCCCGGCGCCAAGAAGCGGGCCAGGGCCAAGGCTGACGAGGACAGTCACCAGATGATCGAGGCTCAGCCCGCGGCCAGAGCCGTGCCCAATCGAGCGGGTCAGGGCCCAGGCCAGACCCAGCAGCCAAGTGTACTGCCGCAGACCACACAGTTCACCTCGGAGACTCGACACACCGTCACCTCGCGGCCAGACCTCAACACCGTCACCGTGGAGGCCAGTCAGACCTCGCGGCTGACGGTGCTGCCGCCGCCCCACGCCGCGGAGGCCAACAACAACTCCATATACTATGACGGCGGCCCCCGCCACGCCGCGCCCCACGGCGCCGCCCCCGAGTACTCCTCCGACCCGCGGGTCTACGACCCCTCGGCCGGCGGCTTGCCCGTGCCGGCGCCGCGGAACGGGACCGGCGGCCGCCCGCGGCACACCTACCAGAACCTGCCCCCGCCCGTGGCCGGCGCTCAGGGCGGCGCGGGCCTGCAGCAGGCGTCCCCGCACCCCCCGCCCCAGCCTGTAGTGTGTGAGGTGTGTTGTGCTCTGCTTCTTTTGTTTAGTTCCCGTGGTAAATGACTGTCACCGCTGTCCCAGTCACTCCCTCCCCCTAGCCTCCCCCTCCCTGTAGGGTACAGGCTGTAGGCCAGGCCACCCCCACCACCCTCCTCCCCCCCCTCCCTCTCAGCAATGCCTTGCCTTGCCATCAGATAAACCAATGCATTCAGACTTTGCCTTGATGGTCATTTTCCATGAACATTTTTAACAATATCTCAGTTTTTTTTTTTTTTTTTAACTTACGTCTAATTATCTTTTTATCTCTTTTTTTCGCTTTTCCTCTTTCGCCTCCTGGCACGCAGAGCACCGGCATCTATGTTGCCACCGTGCTCGTGTACGTGCCGCGTGAGTCCCTCGCAGGTTTTTGTAACACTGCAGCCCATCTTGATCTCTTGCTTATCTTTAATCTGTGTCACTTTTGAAGTAGCTTGAAATTATTGTTGATACACGACGATATACAATAATTATGTGTGCTTCTACTAGTGTTGTTGTTGTTGTAGTTGTTGTAGATTTGTGTTTAGTTCACTGATTAATAACTCGTGAGTGTGAGAGTGTTGTGAGCGGCGTGACTAACACACTAATCCTTGGCGTGTGTTGTGCTCTGTTTGCAGAACCGAAAGACAGGCAGCTACGGATCAGCTCAGAATCCTACGCCTAGCTCCTCCTCCTCTTCCTCCTCCCCCTCCTCCAGCCAGTACCCGTCCCAGTACCCCTCCCAGTACCCGCCTCAGTACCAAAGAAACCCCTCCCTCTACAAGCAGTACCCGTCATCCACCTCGCTGAAGGAGACTCATCCTCCGGCGCCGTACACAAAGTCATCCTCTCGCCAGTCATTCTCGTCCTCCACGTATCCTCATAGACCGGAGAGCCAATCACATCCTGCCACGTCATCATACCCAACCAGCACCAGCCATTCACACAGCGCCACGTCATACCCCAACACCCAATCACACACCTCCACGTCATACCCCAACACCCAATCGCATCCATACCCTCAGCCTGTCAATAGCCAATCACACATGCCCAAATACCCGCCTGGCGTCGTGTATGCGGATCTCGCTGTGTCTCGTAATGGTCAGCCAAACCACTACAGACGAGACTTGAACACTGAGTACGCCATCCTACAGTTTAATGGGCCTGTTGTGGGCCAAGAAATCGACGTCTGAAAGGTTTGTATGGATTTGGTGCTGCGGTGTTCTTCAAGAGGGATTTCTGGGTCCTTTCTTGTTTTGTTTTTGTTGTCTCCGTTTTCTTTACGAGTGAGTTGATTTCTTCCTGGTCTATCCATCCCATTCTCTCTCTTTTTCCCTTCCCTGTGCAGAGTTCTCAAGACATATTACTGAGTTTTACATTGTTTTGCTTTATTTTCTTTCTGTATACTTTTCTCCGTTTTCTTTACGAGTGAGTTGGTTTCTTCCTGGTCTATCCATCCCATTCTCTCTCTTTTTCCCTTCCCTGTGCAGAGTTCTCAAGACATATTACTGAGCTTTACATTGTTTTGCTTTATTTTCTTTCTGTATACTTTTCTCCGTCTTCTTTACGAGTGAGTTGGTTTCTTCCTGGTCTATCCATCCCATTCTCTCTCTTTCCCTTTCCTGTGCAGAGTTCTCAAGACATATTACTGAGCTTTACATTGTTTTGCTTTATTTTCTTTCTGTATACTTTTCTCCGTTTTCTTTACGAGTGAGTTGGTTTCTTCCTGGTCTATCCATCCCATTCTCTCTCTTTTTCCCTTCCCTGTGCAGAGTTCTCAAGACATATTACTGAGCTTGGTTTCTTCCTGGTCTATCCATCCCATTCTCTCCTTTCCCTTCCTTTCTTGTTCTCAAGAGACATTACTAGCTTTGTTGGTTTCTTCCTGGTCTATCCATCCCATTCTCTCTCTTTTTCCCTTCCCTGTGCAGAGTTCTCAAGACATTATTGAGTTTTACATTGTTTTGCTTTATCTTCTCTCTGTAAACTTCTCCTTTTATTCATGTTTCTTATTCAATTCCCTCCGTTCTTGTAAGTTCTTCTCTCTCCATCCCATTTTCTCTCTCTCCCTTTCCTTTACAGAGCTTTCAAGGCATATTTCTGAGTCCCACCTTCTGCTACGTTCTCTTCTCTCGGTAAATTCTTTCTCTTATTCATTTTTCGCATTTATTTCTCATCCGTCTCATACTCTCCATTTCTGTGCAGAGTTTTCAGGGTATATTTTATCTTTTCTACCTTGTTTTACTTCCTCTATTCTTTCTGTATACTTCTTATTTTATTCACTTGTCGCTTTTATTTCCCTTCGTTTCTATCTTTTTTTTTCTTTCTTCTCCGTGATCTCGTTTCTTACCTCCCTCCCTTTTTCCCTTTATTCCCTTTGCACCCACTCCCTCTTACCTTCCTTCCCCCTTCCTCCCTTTCCTCAATTTATCTTCCTTTCAAAGCACAGGGCGTGGCTCGTAAGAAGTTAAGTAAAGAAAAATATACAGAGATGATTTTATGGATGGTTTCATATTTGTTCAGGGTTGTTGTTTTTTTTTTCTCTCTCTTTCGTGTTCGTTATTTCGGCAGGTTTAGCTCGAGAGGAAAGTCGGAGTTTATTCGCTTTTATCGTTAATTGTTATCATCAGCGAAACTTTCCTCCATCTCAACTCTCCGTAATTAGGGTTTGAAGGGGAGGGTCTTGTGTTTGTGTTAGCCTTCCCTTCATTTGCCCTTCGTTTTCCCTTCCTTATCCCTTCCCCGTCCCTCTAAGTTGGTCTGTCCCCTCACGCATACCCTCTTTACCTTCCCCTCTTTCATCCTTATATAAAGAATCTGTTTGTATTTATCTATGTTTTTATTTTCTTTCTATGATAGTTTCCTCTTCACTCTCATTTTCCTCCATTTTCACGACAGAATCACGAACTCTATTTATCTGTCTGTTTTTTCTTCCTATGATAACTTCCTCTTCACTCTCATTTTCCTCCATTTTCACGACAGAATCACGAACTCTATTTATCTGTCTGTTTTTCTTCCTATGATAACTTCCTCTTCACTCTCCTTTCCCTCTATTTTCACGACAGAATCACGAACTTTATTTATCTGTCTGTTTTTTCTTCCTATGATAGTTTCCTCTTCACTCTCCTTTTCCTTCATTTTCACGACAGAATCACGAACTCTATTTATCTGTCTGTTTTTCTTCCTATGATAACTTCCTCTTCACTCTCATTTTCCTCTATTTTCACGACAGAATCACGAACTGTATTTATCTGTCTGTTTTTTCTTCCTATGATAGTTTCCTCTTCACTCTCATTTTCCTCCATTTTCACGACAGAATCACGAACTGTATTTATGTCTGTTTTTTCTTCCTATGATAACTTCCTCTTCACTCTCATTTTCCTCCATTTTCACGACAGAATCACGAACTGTATTTATGTCTGTTTTTTCTTCCTATGATAACTTCCTCTTCACTCTCATTTTCCTCCATTTTCACGACAGAATCACGAACTGTATTTATGTCTGTTTTTTCTTCCTATGATAACTTCCTCTTCACTCTCATTTTCCTCCATTTTCACGACAGAATCACGAACTGTATTTATCTATCTATCCATTTGTCTGCCCCATTCTCTATTAATAATTTCCTCTTCCCTCGCCTTTTCTCTCCTATATTCACTTCCCCCATTCTCTTTGTTTTATTTTCTATCAACATTTATCTATCTATCTGTCTCTCCCATTCTCCCTATTCATAATTTTCTCTTCCCTCGCCTTTTCTCTCCGATTTTCACTCTCCCCCTTTTCTGTTTTCAATTATGCCCCCCTCTCTCTCTTTTTCTCTCTCTCTCTTACTCACTTTACCCTCCCTTTCCCTCCACACACACCCTGTTTTCGCTCTCTCTCCCTCTCTCTCCATTCCCCTCCCTCTCCATCCCCCTCCCTCCCTCCCTCTCTCTCCCTCCCTCCCTCGCACCTGACACCATATATCACATCGCTTTGAATGTCACTTACGCTCCGCCTTCTCTTTCCCCTTGTAACTGTATTAGCATATTGATTTACCAACGTCAGGTAGAGTCAGGCCTTCAACAGGGGGAGGGTTCGAACCATGGGAGGCTTGATAACACCACAGGTCACCCCGCCGCCACGCCCCGGCCTTCCTCCTCCTCCTCCTCCTCCTCCTCTTCTCCCTTCCTCCCCCTCCCCGGCCACGCCCTCGGTAATATTATAGAAGCCCTCGAATATAAAGTGTAATTGGGTTTGCCCGAAGTGCCATCCATCTTCTGTTGCTCGCTCGTGGAATGTTCGTTCACGCGTGTTGGATGCAGTTAGGTTTGACTCCTCGTTGGTGTTAGGGGGGGAGAGAGAGAGAGAGAGAGAGAGAGAGAGAGAGAGTAATCGTTGTTATTTTCTAGTTTTTTCTTTCTTTTAGTTTTTTTTTTTTATTAAACTACAGAAAAGAGGTTAAAATGTTTAGATATGTGACTCTTCTTATCCATTGATTTTGTTTAGCTTTTATATGTCAGAAAAAAGGAAATATATGCAGGTTCTTGGTTATTTCTCTATTAAATTCTTGGTAATTCAGCCGTTTTTAAATCTTGAACGAAATGGAATAAATTGATTTTCTTTGTTATGATTAAATTCTTAGTAATGTTAGGTATCAGAAAGACAGCAATATAGATTAGGTTCTAAGGTATTTCTTTTTCTGCTTTATACTCTGGTTATTTCTCTATTAAGTGCTTGGTAATTCAGCCGTTTTTAAATCTTGAACGAATTGTAATAAGTTGATTTTCTTTGTTTTGGTTAAATTCTTAGTAATGTTAGGTATCAGAAAGACAGCAATATGGATTAGGTTCTAAGGTATTTCTTTTTCTACTTTATACTCTGGTTATTTCTCTATTAAGTTCTTGGTAATTCACCCGTTTTTAAATCTTGAACGAATTGTAATAAGTTGATTTTCTTTGTTATGATTAAATTCTTACTAATGTTAGGTATGAGAAAGAAAGCAATATGGATTAGGTTTTAAGGTATTTCTTTGTCTACTTTATACTCTGGTGATCTTTTGTACTATTTGAAATCTTAACGAAACGAGCGTATTCGAAAAACATTTAGGTCTTTCTCTTCAACGTTAATGGTATACTTGTTCTTAGCTAGTCTGCCCTACCTCCGCGAAGCTTCATAACCCTTTCTCTTCTTCCTTCTTCGTCCCCTTCTTCGTCCTCCTCCTCCTCCTCCTCCTCCTCCTCTTACCTGACACGTGTCTCATAAACTTCTCTCGTCTTTCTTCCTCATATTCAGTTTTCTTTCGTTTTACTTTTTTTGTCCTCCTCCTCCTCCTCCTCCTCCTGTGCCTTACAAACCTTTCTTGTCTTACCTCCTCATGCACATTTTCTCTCGTTTGACTCCTCCTCCCTCCTCCTCCTCCTCCTCCTCCTCCTTGCTTTCAGGTGATAATTATGTTTCCAAAGTGTCCCTTCAGAATTTTCCTTTTTTTCTCTCTTTTTTTCCCTCGTGCTATTTTCAAGAAGACTTTTTTTTTCTTTTTTTTTTTACTTCGTCTTGAATTTCGTCGTATTTCCGTTCATTTCCCGTTTTCCTATAATATCTTCCTACCTGTTAATGGGATATTTTTCACCTACTGTTGCCATTATCTTAACTTATTATTGTTGTATCATTAGTTTCGCCGATTTTTGTTATTTTAATCATCTATTTCTGTCATTATTCTCATTTGTTTTCATATTCTTTTCTTCTTTGTCTATCTCGTTACCTATTTTTCACTCTATTTCGTTGCCTATTTTTCACTCTATTTCGTTAACTATTTTTCACTCTATTTCGTTACCTATTTTTCACTCTATTTCGTTACCTATTTTTCACTCTATTTCGTTACCTATTTTTCACTCACTGTCTATTTCGTTACCTATTTTTCACTATTTCGTTACCTATTTTTCACTCACTGTCTATTTCGTTACCTATTTTTCACTATTTCGTTACCTATTTTTCACTCACTGTCTATTTCGTTACCTATTTTTCACTATTTCGTTACCTGTTTTTCACTCACTGTCTATTTCGTTACCTATTTTTCACTATTTCGTTACCTATTTTTCACTCTATTTCGTTACCTATTTTTCACTCTATTTCGTTACCTATTTTTCACTCACTGTCTATTTCGTTACCTATTTTTCACTCACTGTCTATTTCGTTACCTATTTTTCACTCTATTTCGTTACCTATTTTTCACTCACTGTCTATTTCGTTACCTATTTTTCACTCTATTTCGTTACCTATTTTTCACTCTATTTCGTTACCTATTTTTCACTCACTGTCTATTTCGTTACCTATTTTTCACTCACTGTCTATTTCGTTACCTATTTTTCACTCACTGTCTATTTCGTTACCTATTTTTCACTCACTGTCTATCTCGTTACCTATTTTTCACTCACTGTCTATCTCGTTACCTATTTTTCACTCTGTCTATCTCGTTACCTATTTTTCACTCACTGTCTATCTCGTTACCTATTTTTCACTCACTGTCTATTTCGTTACCTATTTTTCACTCACTGTCTATTTCGTTACCTATTTTTCACTCACTGTCTATCTCGTTACCTATTTTTCACTCACTGTCTATCTCGTTACCTATTTTTCACTCACTGTCTATTTCGTTACCTATTTTTCACTCACTGTCTATCTCGTTACCTATTTTTCACTCACTGTCTATTTCGTTACCTATTTTTCACTCACTGTCTATTTCGTTACCTATTTTTCACTCACTGTCTATTTCGTTACCTATTTTTCACTCACTGTCTATTTCGTTACCTATTTTTCACTCTATGTCTATCTCGTTACCTATTTTCATTTTATTTTCCGTATTTTTTGTCATTACTTTCAACTTTTATCGTGCTTTCTCCCATTTATTTTGATTACTTCTATTTCCACCTGATATCAACATTTATCGTCACCTATTATCTTTATTATTTTCATCCATCGTCGTTGTTTTACCTATGAGTCATTATTTTCACTTATGGTATTAATTTACCTATTTTTATCATTACTTACCCATACCTCTCATTATTTCCACCTGTTGTCATTAATTCTACTTATTAGTCATTATTATTATTAACTAACTACCTCTATTCTCATCAGTTATTAACTTCTTCACTTATTGTCCTCATTATTTCACATATTATTTTCCTCATTTTCCTTCACTTCTTACTCTCCTCAATTTCATTCATCTATCATTTTCCTCATTTTCCTTCACTTATTATTCTCCTCAGTTTCATTCATCTATCATTTTCCTCATTTTCCTTCACTTATTATTCTCCTCAGTTTCATTCATCTATCATTTTCCTCATTTTCCTTCACTTCTTACTCTCCTCAATTTCATTCATCTATCATTTTCCTCATTTTCCTTCACTTATTATTATTCTCAATTTCATTCATCTATCATTTTCCTCATTTTCCTTCACTTATTATTCTCCTCAGTTTCATTCATCTATCATTTTCCTCATTTTCCTTCACTTCTTACTCTCCTCAGTTTCATTCATCTATCATTTTCCTCATTTTCCTTCACTTCTTACTCTCCTCAGTTTCATTCATCTATCATTTTCCTCATTTTCCTTCACTTCTTACTCTCCTCAGTTTCATTCATCTATCATTTTCCTCATTTTCCTTCACTTATTATTCTCCTCAGTTTCATTCATCTATCATTTTCCTCATTTTCCTTCACTTATTATTCTCCTCAATTTCATTCATCTATCATTTTCCTCATTTTCCTTCACTTATTATTCTCCTCAATTTCATTCATCTATCATTTTCCTCATTTTCCTTCACTTATTATTCTCCTCAATTTCATTCATCTATCATTTTCCTCATTTTCCTTCACTTATTATTCTCCTCAATTTCATTCATCTATCATTTTCCTCATTTTCCTTCACTTATTATTCTCCTCAATTTCATTCATCTATCATTTTCCTCATTTTCCTTCACTTATTATTCTCCTCAGTTTCATTCACCTATTACTGTCCCCATTTTCATCTATCATCGTCATTGCTTTCACCTTTTGTCTTTATTATTTTCACTTATTGTCCTTATTTCACGTGTTTTTATTACTATTTTCCTCAATTATTCCCCCTAACGCAGCGCGGCGCCACGTTATGGAGCCGCTGTGTTCTCACGAGTGATGGACAAAATCAATTAATCCATCAAATTAATCAATCAGTCTATTAATCAGCCATTATTTCCTCTCATCCCTTATTCCCCCTCCCCCCTTTGCCCCCCTTAACCCCCTCTTCCTCCCTTTGTGGACCCCCTTCACTCCCCTTCTCCTCTACCCATTCTCCTCCCCTCTTCCCCCTTTCCTCCTCTCCCATTCACCCCCATTAACCCCCTTCTCCCCATCCCCCACCTCCTTCCCCATTACCTCCAGTACCCCTTCCTTCTTCCCCCTTCACTCCCCTTATCCTCTACCCCTTCTCCTCCCATCTTCCCTCTTTCCCATTCCCCCCTTCTCCTCTCCCCTTCCCTCCCCTCCCCCCTCCCCCCTTCGTCAATCCTCAGTCCATAAATGTCGTTCACAATTTATGGCCGTCCAAACATTTATATTTTCTTCATTCTCGTCAACTCTTTTTTTTTTTTTTACCTAACTGTTGATGAGCAGAAAGGGATGGAATGTTCACTCTCTATCTGTCTGTCTGTCAATCTCTCTATTAAACTCTTCTCCCTACTGCCCAACTATTTTTCTCTACATTTTTTCTTTCTTTTTTTTTGTTCTTTGTTTTTGCCCTTGAGTTGCTTCCTTCACGGTAAAAAAAAAAGGACTCCTCCACTTGCATCTTCTTCAATCCTCTACTTTTACACTTCAACATCATCCTTTCTCTGCCTTGCTCCTTCTTCTCAAACCACTACCTTCAACCCTTCATCTTCCTTTCTCCCTTTGTCTATTGCGTCTCATCTCCTTCAAGTCTCTTCCATCACCCTTCCCTGTCTTCCTTTCTTTTTCTATTATCATTTCTCTGTCTGTTGCTTCTTCTCAATCCATTACCTTCAACCTTTCATCTTCCTTTCTCCTCTTTTCTATTGCTTCTCATCTCCTTCAAATCTCTTCTATGAACCTTCCCTGTCTTCCTTTTGTTCTCTATAAGTCGTTTCTTCTACAAGTTTACGCACCTTTTCTTGTCCTACTCATTATTCTTTACCTCTGGCCTACCGCTCCACTCCACTCAAAGTCTTTACCTGCTCCTGAATCTTCCTTGCTATCACCTTTCCCTGTCTTTCTTTCCTCCTCTTGAACTTCCAATCCAACATTCCACGCCACACATCTTCAAGTCTTTACCTGCACCTCAGTTGTCCCCTTTCTCCTTTACGTTCAAAGCCAACAGACTCGTAACTCTTAAGTCATTCCCCAGTCTCCTTTACCTTCAACGTCCCCTTTTTCTCCCCATTGTACACTATTTGGGTCTCCTACAAGCCCCTGTATTCACCTCGCCGTCTGTTTCATCCTCTTTACCCCACAAAACCCTTTCGTGTCTTCTAAAAACTTTGTCTCATCTTTTGTCTTTCTCCCGCAGCCCTTCCTGACCAGCTTGGGCGGAGGGGACATGGAGTACGCTGACGTTGACTACTCCACCTATAACTACGGCCCCATCCCCTACAAGGCAGCCTCCGTCTCCAAGGCAGAGGAGAAGAAGGCCGAGCAGGAGGCCGAGATGAAGGGCGTGCCAGTCCGCCCTCCGAGGAAGAAGCAGTGAGCAGGAGGATCGGACCAGCAGGAAGAGGAGCGAGTGAGCGAGAGAGGATCACGTGCAAAGCCGCAGGAGGATTGTGAGGAAGAGATAACGGCCGTAAAGAAGGAAATGGAGGAAAAGAAACTGAGGAAAGAACACTATTTTTTTGGAGCCGAGTTGAAACACGAGCGGTAAAAGTTCCTGGAAATGAACACCTGTGGGAGAGCGGGACGGGATACGAGGCGCAGGAATGACGAGGAAGAGAGAGAGAGAGAGAAAAGGCAGTCAAGAATGAATGGGACGCCGAAAAGAAGAGGAGGAATGGAAAGATAACACAAGAGGAGAAAAAGAGATAGAAGAATGATTAGTACATAAAGAGACGTTAAGAGCGAAAGATGAAGTTAGAATTCTGGTTACCGGATTCAATACCAACACGGAAAGAGAGAAAAGAAAGAAAGATGAAGTTAGAATACAGGTTATCGGATTCAATACCAACACGAAAAGAGAGAAAAGAAAGAAAAATGAAGTTAGAATGCAGGTTATCGGTCTCAATACCAACACGAAAAGAGAGAAAAGAAAGAGGAGAAGGATCAATACATAAAGAAACGTTGAGTTGAAGATAAGCTAAAAAATACAGGTTACTAGAATCAATACCAACACGGAAGCCGATAGAAAGATGTTGAATGCAAAGATAAGCTGAAGAATGAAGGTTTATGGATTCAAATACCTCCAGGAAAGCCGAAGAAACAAACGCTAGAGAGAGAGCAAGGTTATAGAATCAGATACCAACATGAAAGCCGACAGGAAGAAATAAATACCAGAGAAACCGAAGACTGAAGCTGAATCCCCTCCTGCGAAGTGCCGTGACGTCCTGCTGGAGGCGCCGCAACATAGACCAAAGAACACTCGGGTCGAAATCACCTCCAAGTTGCCTCCTGCCGGTGCCGCGTCGGGCTGAGCTGACCAACATCCCTCCATAATAAAGGCATCCCCTCTACCCCTCGGAGCCCGCACGTGCCTCGGCCGCGTTCTTGTAATCAGAGACACACTTGAGGCCGTACAGACGCTTCCTTCATCCCTAAAGTCAGGTAGAAGCGGCCGAGACACACGGGTGGGTCGCCGAGTCGCTGCGTCGTCGGCGAACTCCTCTTTGGGGTTCGCTTAGGCTCGGCGTGAGGGCAAGACGGGGGTGCCGCGTGCTTGTTGTTCTCACAGAGGCTGTTTTGACGTACTTTTAGTGTAAGATAAACCCAGTGCTGTTTGTACGAGCGGTAGTTCTTAAAGACAGTGACTGCACAGCGCATCGTCGAGTGAATAAGAAACAGTGATAGAACCTTTTATCCTTGAAAACCAGTGGTTGTGGGGCTGAGGAGGAGGGAGAACACGGGGTAGTATTTAGGGGTAAGCTGAAGGTGGGGCTCCATGGGTTGTGTGTGACTCCCCCTCTCCTCCGGGACTCTGCGACACCACCACCACCACCACCGCCCTCACCGCCACCACCACGAGGGCGCGCGTCTGCTGTTCTTCCATGCAGTGTACATAGTGAAGAGGCACGAGTCGGCAGCACCATTGAGGACGTGTGGGTGGTGCGGGCGTGTGGGCGTCTACCCGTTGTGGCGAGCCTGGTGGTTAGTTAGCAGGAACTGAGTTATCAGTGAGTCACTCCCCACAAGCGTCCAGTGTGCGTGTGAGCTGAAGGAAAACGGGAGCCGGGCCGCGCGCGTCACCACCTGTGTTCTTCCAGCCGACGACTTGCCAGAAGCCACACAGCCGCCGCCCCCCGACCCCCCCTACCCCTGCCAGACGCTTCGGCCGCGTTCCTTCACTATAGGAACTCTTGCCAATGGTCACCAGGTGCAGGCGTAAGGGAGGGAGGCTGGAAACACGGCGGCGCTGCGTCAGGTCCGCGCCACACTCCCGACAGCCCCTGGGCAGCAGTGTTTCCTTCGCCAGTTTCGTAGCGAGACCTTCAGGAGTGACGGACACTCTCACGCCCCGGCGTGACGTGATACTGTTAGTGCCCCTCCACCGCCCCCCAGCGGCCACCAGGGGGCGCTGTCCCACGATCTTTTTTTATCCAGAGGGGAGGGTGTTGAGCCGTACACACACACACACACACACACACACACACACATACACACACACAGGGGGAGCCAGTTACGCGAGCCAAAGATACATAGACTCAAGCCTCGAGGGTCAGGAAGGGATGACCCGCCTCGCCTCGCGCCGCCCCCGGGCACCGCCCCGAGACGCCCCGCTGGCGCCGGCGGGTCGTCCCTTCCCCGGTGCTCCCCGCCCCGCCGCGCCGCGGGTGGTGCCACCGAGTTGTTAGTCCAGGCCCGTCACAGTGCTGACCCGCCGAGCTCCTGGCGCGGCAGCCGTCGGCGGCGGCCAAGCCAGACGTACAGTTTTTGTTGACTTGAGTTTTAAGTCGTCACTCGGAGCCTCCCTGCGGGGGTCCAGCCTTGAAAGTCGTCCAGGTGAGCGGACTAGTGAAGAGTGTTGCGACCTTGAGAGAGACTCGCCAGGCCGCGGGGCTTTGGCGTCGCGCCGCCGCGGGGGTGAGGCCGCCACTCCGGCGGCCCGGGCCCAAGAGTGGCCGCACCGAATTTGAAATGAATACACACACACACACACACACACACACACACACACACACACACACACACACGAGGCGTCCTGCGGGTGATGACTGCTCGTCGTCAGTACAGTGTTCACACACACACACACACACACACACAGGTGCGGTGCGCCAGACAGGTGTGCCAGACCAGTGCCCCGCGCGGCGCGCCCGGCCTCGGCCCCCGCGAGTCTCCCTGAAGGCGGCTCGGCGCAGCTTGTACATAGCCCACGTACGTGTAGCCCGTTGGCTCTCCTAGCTTACATCATAGTCACAATAAATGTTTCTAGTTTAGTGTATAAGGTATAAAGAGAAATTGAAAGGTGCCTATTGTATAGAGAAAGAAAACGTATATTATTATTGTCGAATTTCTGTAGATGTCAAGCAAGTGTTGCACAGAAAAGAATTAAGACGTTCAAGATATACATACATTCATTTTTTAAGAGCTTTGTCTAGATTTTAATGAAGCGCTTTAGACCTCAAGAGAACGTGTATATATGTCAAACTTTGTGACCACTTGTGATAACTCATATACTATAACCGAACCCGAAGGCGGCGAGAAGGAGAAGAAGCAAAATCAATCATAAACATTCACAACCTCACCCACCCAACCAACCAACCATCCCCCCACCCCCATCTACCGCGGTGGACGAGGCCCCTTGGTCACTTTGCACAAACCCTCGTCGAGAAATACATCGCCGTGCGGCGAGAACTCGAGACTGTCAAATCGCCACGTTTCTATTCGTCCAGATCGTGCGGGCGGCGGCTGCTGAGGCGGGGCGGCGGCGGGGCGCGGCCTCTCCCGGGCTAACACCAGGAACGCCCCTTGTTCCTCACGTCCAGGCTAGCGGAGCGGAGACAGGCAGTGCCGCTGGGCCTTCCTCCGACTCAGTAGCGCCGCTTTTTTTTATAAACTATCATTTGTTCACGATTGGCATGCAGGTAATTAAAAACTAATCAGGTATTCCCTCACTATCTAAACAGGTGATTCGTGATTGTTTCCGATTTTCCGATTCGATTTTCATCCCAAAGATTTGTTTTATTAACGCAATCGGTATGCAGGTGATTAAATTGAACAGGTATTCCCTCACTAATAAGCCAGGTATTTTTCCCCCAGTTTTCCACTCTTAGGTATTTATTTACTCGTCATTGCGTGTATGGAATGATTAATGGGTTAACTTCTTGTTTTCGGAATCATTCTTTACATATCAAAATGTTATGAATCATAGCGACAGTGTCCGATTACATGGTTCGATCACTTTTTCCGTTGCTGTAGTGGATTCAGAATGTGTTCCCCCCTGTGAGTGTCAGCCAACTACCGTGTGGGAGTCCTTTTTTGATCCCCCACTAAAAAACGATGTTGTCAAGGTGTGTCAGGTATTATTACACATATGTTTTATTTCCCCTTCCTTTTCTTATCTTGTCTCGCGTCCACAAGGCAGCGAGAGGGAGAAAAGATCCTTGTCTAAGAGAGCACACTAAACGTTCACTCTAGCTAGTCACAGTAGAGTATATTTAGGATGCAGGGATTGTTATGTTTGTACAGAGAAAAGATTAAAGACTTACTGAGCCTCGGCCCGGCGACTCTGGCGAAGGCAATGGCTGATGATGGCAACACACATGACGTTCCTTTAAGCTATACGTTATTCCCATTTTTTCACCCACAAGGGAAAGAAGTGCAATCAAATATACTGTTTTTCATCACATTTTGAATGAATAACTAATGAAAGGTTAAGAATGATGCAGCCGCCCGGTTCTCGCTGTCCACGTAAGCAGATCGAGGTGAAGGAAGGCGCTGTGTTCGTAAAGCCTCGTAAAGTTTTGCCGTTGCCGGAGTCGCTGGGTCGGGGCGTAAACCGTTGCGTATCTGGCCAATCCGCTGAGCGTGTGATTAAATGAACAACTCCCGCGAGGGCAACGTGAGGCAGCCATATTGTTATTGTCCTGTTTGTCTGTTGCCAAGTTGCGAAGTGAAAAAATAATAATAATAATTATAATAATATATATATATATACCTAACTTTTTAGCAGTTATGATTTTCTCCATTTTTTTATTTGTGCTTTCCTTGGTCAGTAAGCTTTTCAACTTGGATTGGCAACGATTGATATTTTCTGTAAAAAGAAATAAAATGACTATGTCCTCGGTGTTTGTACGACCCTTGGTGTTGGTTCCAGCTTGAAGACTAATGAAAACTACCAGCCACAGCGACGAATGCATTGTCGGCTGCCCAACTCCCTAATGCAAGAGTTAACCAGCATAATTATTAACTATCCATTCCTATTACTTATAACCTTTGGAATAGCTTTCATTCATCTATATTTCATTTTTCTTGACTTGAATACTTTTAAAGAGAGGAACATCAAGACAACTCTCCAATTATCTGATCACATTGCTGGAACATCTCCCATTTTCTTTTTTTTCCATTTTCTTTTCCCATTTTCTTTTTTCCCATTTTTTTTTCTCCCAATTTATTTATTTTTTTTACTTTTAAAGAGAGAAACATCAAGACAACTCTCCAGCTATCTGATCACATTGTTGGAACATCTCCCATTTTCTTTTCTTGGGCATTTTCTTTAATCCGTAGCAGCGTTTTGGGGGCTTCCTCTGTTGCTGTGTCCTCAGCTGCCTCTGCACATCAATAGACATCATAAAAAGACAAAACATCATAGCGTACATCAACCTTTATTATCTTCCAACCACCAGTAGAGAATAAACAGTACAAATATCGTCACCTGTAAAGCCTGAGTTACCGAGAATAGTCTACCCAACAAAAAGAAAACGAGCGCTGGTCCTTCCTCTCACATGCGCCGACCCACCCCCTCCCCAACCACCGGCCGTCTGCGCCTGCGCGTGCCTCACCAGAGTGTGTTCAGCCTTCATCGAGAGTGGACTTCGTGACGGCCGGCGTGGCACAGGACTTCTACCGTGGCCAGTGATCAGTAAGTGTCATATTCCACGTTAAGGTCTGTTATCTAAGGTTATATTCGTTGTCACTGGGCTAGGATGGTGATAGTGTTTCCTTGCTAGTCTGTGCTGAGTAGTAGAGAAAATGGCGTAACGAGTCAATTAGTAAGTGGGTGGTTCGGCCGTTATGTACTATACGTAGTTTCCGGTACCATTCATGTGTAGGAACTGTTAATGCAAAGACTTATTGTTCTCTTACAAGTGTATCTGTGGATATGAGACGCAGGTAATATATACGTGTGTGATTGATAATTGAGAGGCTTTTTGTAATTTTGTTTATTTTATTTTTGCTCCGCCTCTCTTGTTACATCTGCCCTAATAATCTTGTTTACTAATTCACGTTATTACTATTACCAAAACATGAAACAGGTGTCCGTTAGTGAATGATAATTAAAAGTTTTTGCTATTTTCTTATCATACGACATGGAGTTAATTGCCTTTGTTAGTCTTTCATGCTCCTTTTGAATGACTAGTAAGTGTTAGGGTGAAGCGTGACTGTGAAGAGAGAATCAGGGAAGTGGCTTGTGATCCTTCTCTCGTAATGCCACTCGCTGTTTATTCCTGTCCGCCATATAGTTTCGGGGCTTCGAACCTCTCCCGGTAACACTTCTATCCTCGGCTATTATTACAACCCTTTGTTCTCATATTTTTCGCACTGTTCTGCTTTTCCTAGTTTCGGTTTTATGTTTTCTAAGTCTTATTCTAACGTATGCTGTATTGTATGTGAGGTGATGTTGCAGTGATGGTAAAATGAAAGTTACTGTGACGGTTGTGTGTGTGTGTGTGTGTGTGTGTGTGTGTGTGTGTGTGTGTAGGGGGGATGTGAACTAGTGGTTGACTACTTTCTCGCCCTCCTCCTCCCTTACCGTTTCCATTCTCCCTCCTTGTCTTCCCCCACACTGAGTGCTTGTTTCACCATGTAACCAACGGGCGAACGAGGCGCTCCACGAGAGAGAGAGAGAGGGAAAACGGAGAGAGATTGAAGGAGAAGGGGGATGAGGAGAACGAGGAGAAGGATCAGTGGTTAGGAGAGAGCGAAAAAAGAGATGTATGAGAGGAAAGAATAAAAATAGAGAAAGAAAACAAGATAGGAGAGTAAAGAGAGGAAGAAAGAACGAAAAAAGAAGGAAGAACAAAAAAACGGAAAAAGAGGGAAAGGATAAGAAAGAAAAAATAAGAGGAAGAATGAAAATAGAAAAAAAACAAGATAGGAGAGTAAAGAGAGGAAGAAAGAACGGAATAAGAAGGAAGAGCAAAAAAACGGAAAAAAGAGGAAAAAGATAGGAAAGAAAAAAATAAGAGGAAGAATGAAAATAGAAAAAAAAACAAGATAGGAGAGTAAAGAGAGGAAGAAAGAACGGAATAAGAAGGAAGAGCAAAAAAAACGGAAAAAGAGGGAAAGAAAAAAATAAGAGGAAGATGAGAACGGAGAAAAACAAAACAAAAGGAAAGTAGGTCACGAAAGAGAAGTGATCAGAAAACATATCATCACCTTCCCTGGCAAAGCGTTCTCGACTGAAACCAAAGAACACACGGGGAAGAATAAGCGCCATGAATCCACCAAAGGGGTTCGCGAAGGTCTTGAAAGCGTCGTGTCCTTGCCCAAGATCATGCAAAGAGAGGTATTGAAACCCACACTTAGACCCGATATTGATGCTGTGTCGGGCAAACATTGACGAAGAGAGAGAGAGAGAGAGAGAGAAAGAAAGAAAGAGAGAGAGGAATTGGAAAGGTAAGGTAGAGGAACAGAGGAAAGAAGGTGAGAAAAGATTGAAAAGGACTGAAGGAAATTTGAAGGAGAAACTAATGAAAAAAATAAAAGTGTAAGAGAGAGAGAGAGAGAGAGAGAGAGAGAGAGAGAGAGAGAGAGAGAGAATCAAAATCATTGGTATATTAAGAACCTACGAAGGCAAGAAAAAATATTAAATAGAAAATTGGAGTTCATAACGAAGCAAAAAATGTGAGCAAATGGAACAGCGAGAGTATTTAAAAAGAAGTACGAAAGAAAAAAAAAAGAGAAAACGGGAAAAAGTGGAAAAAAACTAAATAAAGAAAGATTATATAACAGGGAAAAATAGCACAAGAAGGAGGAAGGAAAGGAAAGAAAGAGGGAAGAGGAGACAGCCGGAGGGACGAAGAGGAGGGGGAAGAAGAGGGAGCCAGGAGGAGGAGAGGAAGGAGGGGGAAGGGAACGTTAATTAAGTCAATGATTTAGCGTGCGGGGGTCATTATCACCGTGACAGAGTTGACGACCACGAAATGACTGCGCCAATGACCTAGTAATTACATAGTCCATTAATGAAGGTCATCGCTACACGTCACGGGGAGGAGAGGAAACGAAATAAGGGGAAAATGAAGGGAAATGAAAGAATAGAGAAGGGAAGAGAAAGAATTAGGGAAGGGAAAGAAGGGAAAATGAAGGGAAATTAAAGAATAGAGAAGGGAAGAGAAAGAATTAGGAAAGGGAAAGAAGGGAAAATGAAGGGAAATGAAAAATTAGATAAGGGTAGAGACAGAAATAAAAGTGAAGGGAAATTAAAGGATGGAAAGGGGAAAAAAAGGATGGAAGATAAAGAACTCAAAAAGGGTAGAAAAAATTAAGGAAGAAAAAGGAGATGAAACGAATGGAGAGGAAAGGAAGGGAAGAGGATAGAGATAATAATAATAAAGGGAAGGAAGAATTGAGGGAGAGAATAATCAGCTGGGAGAGGAAAGGAAGGAGGAGAAGGGAGAAAAAGACAACTAAGAAACGAACAGGGTGAAGATAAGGGGAAATAATATCAAGGAAGAGAACCAAAAGGAGGGAAGGAAAAGGGAGAACAGAATTAAGAAAGGGAGAAATGCAAGGTAAAAGAAACGTAGAGGATTAAGTGGGGAGATGAGGATTAGGGAGACGAGGATAGATAAGTATTGAGGGAGAGGACAACCAGCTGGGAGGGGAAGGGAGGAGAGGGTGAAGAGAGGAGGTAAGGAGAGAGGGGGAAGGGGAGAGAGGGAGGAGAGGTAGAAGCGAAGAGAAAGGAGGGAGGACAGGGAGAAGGTTGGAGAGGGGAAAGGGAGGAGAGGAAGAGAGGAGAGGAGAGGGGAGGAGAGGAGGTAAAGAGAGAGGGGGAATGAAGGAAAGGGGGAATGACGGAAAAGGGGAATGAAGGAGAGGGAGTAGAGAAGAGGGGAGGAAAGGAGAGAGGGGGAAGGGAAGAGAGGGAAAAGGGAAGAGGAAGGAGGGAGAACAGGGAGAAGGGAGGAGGAGAAAGGGGAAGACTGAGAAGGGGGTAGAAGGTAAGGAGAGAGGGAGAAGGAGAATGGGGGAGAGAGAGAGAGAGAAGGGAGGGAGAGAGCGTCGTATTCTCCCCGAGGCAATATCCTGAGGGGGAAGTTAACCTAAAGTGAACTAGCAAGACCAGATTGCATATTTACATAGGTTACGTTGTCCCTCCTTACGCCCCCCCCCTTCCTCCTCCAGTAATCTCTCTCTCTCTCTCTCTCTCTCTCTCTCTCTCTCTCTCTCTCTCTCTCTCTCTCTCTCTCTCTCTCTCTCTCTCTCTCTCTCTCTCTCTCTCTCTCTCTCTCTCTCTCTCTCTCTCTCTCTCTCCTTCCCTCTCTCCCTCCCTCTCTCCTTCCCTCCTTCCTTCCTCTCCTTCCTCTCTCCTTCCCTTCCCTCCCTCCCTTCCTTCCTCCCTCCCTCCCTTCCCTCCCTCCCTTCCCTCCTTCTTTCCTTCCTTCCCTCCCTCCCTTCCTTCCTCCCTTCCCTCCCTCCATCCCTTCCCTCCCCTCCCTTCCTTCCTTCTTCCCTCCCTTCCCTCTTTCCCTCAATCCCTTCCTCTTCCTTTCCTCCTTTCCTTCCCTCCCTTCCCCTTCCCTCCCTCCTTCTTCCTCCTTCCCTTCCTTCCTTCCTTCCCTCCTTCCTCCCATTCCCTTCCCTCCCTTCCTCTTCCCTCCCTTCTCCTTCCCTCCCTTCCCGTTCCCTTCCTTCTCCGTCCCTATCCCTACCTCTCTCTCTCTCTCTCTCTCTCTCTCTCTCTCTCTCTCTCTCTCTCTCTCTCTCTCTCTCTCTCTCTCTCTCTCTCTCTCTCTCTCTCTCTCTCTCTCTCTCTCTCTCTCTCTCTCTCTCTCTCTCGTAGGATCATTAGAATATAAATTTAATGCTTTGTTTCATATTTATTGTAAAGTTTGAACAAAAAACGTAGATATTATTATTATTATTATTATTATTATTATTATTATTATTATTATTATTATTATTATTATTATTATTATTATTATTATTATTGTTGTTGTTGTTGTTGTTATCGTAATTTCCAAGTCATAAGCTAGATTAACTTCACGTGGGAGTAAGTCATTTAAAATCTCAGGTGTGTTTACTCAGGTGTGCTGCTCAGTAACTCCATTTGCATATACTATCTATTTATCCTTTTTTTATTTGCTGATTTTTCTATATTTTGCTAATCTGGTTCCTCTCTCTAATTTACCTTTGCTTTCAGTTTCTTTTACTTACCTGCAATTCCATTAATCTGTTTATTTATTTTCATTAATTCCTTTATTTTGCTGTTTTAATTTCCTTCTTTTTTCGTTTATATTCACTTATTCTTACCCGTGTCTGTTAACCTATTTGTTTTTTTTTATTTTTCTTCATTTGTTAAACTTTTCATCGCGACAACTTTTCCGTTTGTTTTTATTCCCTTATTCTTATGTCACTCCGTTTATAAATGTTTGGTTATGTTCACTTGTTTTCATATTATCGCCTTCTTATGTTTCCTCTCGTCTCTAATTCCTTCTTCTCAAATCATTTCGTTTATTTATTCATTCATTTATTGTAGATCACACCTCTCAAAACTTCCTTTCCCTTTGCTTCAGTCCTATTTTGTGCCATTTTATCATATACTCACACAGCCTTTACGTATAACATCAAATATTTAATTGTACATTGGAGAGGAGGGTGGACAAGAGACCGTGGTAATTAATGCGAGGTCAAGCGAGGTCAGGCGAGGTCAGGTGAGGTCAGCTGTGGTCAGAAAGGCTCACTCTTATTCCGTTTTGACTTCCACCTCAAGGGAATGTGAATTGTGAGTTGTAGCTCCGTGGGTCAAGCTGGGGACGAGCCGGGAAACCTTGAAGATAGAAAACGGGAAAGAAATGAAAAACGATAATGGAAGGAAAAGGAAGTGCGTGTCAAAATTGAAGTATTGCTAGAGAATGATGAAAATGGGAGGAATACACGATTTTGAAAGTAGAAAAAATGAGTATGAAATGATTATGGAAGTAAGGAAGTATGGGAGTAGGCAGCGATTATGAAAGGAAAAGAAGACACTTGTACAAACTGAAGTATTACCTGAGAATGGTGGAAATGGGAGTAAGACGCGATTTTGAAAGTAGAAAAAATGAGTATGAAATGATTATGGAAGTAAGGAAGTATGGGAGTAGGCAGCGATTATGGAAGGAAAAGAAGACACTTGTACGAACTGAAGTATTGCTAGAGAATGTTGAAAATGGGAGGAATACACGATTTTGAAAGTAGGAAAAAATGAGTATGAAATGATTATGGAAGTAAGGAAGTATGGGAGTAGGCAGTGATTATGAAAGGAAAAGAAGGCACTTGTACGAACTGAAGTATTGCTAGAGAATGTTGAAAATGGGAGGAATACACGATTTTGAAAGTAGGAAAAAATGAGTATGAAATGATTATGGAAGTAAGGAAGTATGGGAGTAGGCAGTGATTATGAAAGGAAAAGAAGGCACTTGTACAAACTGAAGTATTGCTATAAATAAGTAGAAAATAGAATGAAAATAGAAAGAGACGTAACCTTTTCTGATTGCAAAAGGAGGAAAGATAATAGATTTGAATGAGACAACTTCAGTACAACCACAGTAAAAGGAATCTGTTTGTCGGATAATTAATTAGGAAGTTACTATTCAAATAAGGGGCGATATGTACACATTTAAAAGGCGTTCAGTGTGTACAAAATAAAGATGATATGGTAATACTCGGGAAAGA
Organism: Eriocheir sinensis; assembly: GCF_024679095.1. NCBI lineage: Eukaryota > Metazoa > Arthropoda > Malacostraca > Decapoda > Varunidae > Eriocheir > Eriocheir sinensis. The sequence continues at coordinate 17,824,233 of NC_066519.1, forward strand.
TAATAGATTTCAATGAGACTTACTTCAGTACAACCACAGTAAAAGGAATCTGTTTGTCGGAAAATTGATTAGGAAGTTGCTATTCAAATAAGAGGCGATATATTCACATTTAAAAGGCGTTCAGTGTGTACAAAATAAGATGATGTGCACTACTCGATATGGATACTCGATGAAAAACAGAATATAGGGGACTAAATGCACTAGTCTGCAAAGAAAAAAAATGGGATACGAGTTAGGAGAAAAATATAAATGAAAAAAAACAGCTGCGGTTAAATCAAAATATTAAATTGTGGCCTGGAAAGAAAAAAAAAGAATGTCTCGAGAACGAAAGCATCCTCTCCTGGGCAACGGCAACCAAGCGGGGGATGAAATTTGAAATCCAGTACAGAAAAAAGAGAGAGAGAGAGAGAGAGAGAGAGAGAGAATACTAACCTTGACGGCAATATATAAGCTTGTTTACCTGTGTGCGTAGGTGTGTAGGTAGATATATAAATAGATGTTGATGTGTGCGTAGGTATGTGTAGATAGATAAATAAATATAGATAAATAGATACATGTAAGTGAATCTGTAACTGTATATGTATGTGTAATGTATCCACCTTGGGGCAGACAGGCTAGGAAGGGGGAAGGCAGATTCCTCTCCTCTGCACGGCCTTCTTACGGCAGAAACACTTGAGCACCGTGTCGCGTCCCCGCTGGCACAGGGCGGCCCCGAGCTGCCTAGGACAGTCCCCCTTGAGGCACCGGCCACCTGGGGAAGGACGCGAGACTAATGTAGCCAAACCCTCCGCCTGGGACCTTTGTTTTACCGTAGTCAGGGCTAGAGGGAGACACTGGGTACTGGAGAGATAGTGAGGAGGACTAATTAGTTCTTGAAGAGAGAATGAGTGGGATTAATAAGACAGAGGTGAATGTAGAAGTTAATAATCTCCACCTTGGGCTATTGTTTTCCCGTACTCAGGGCTGGAGGGGAGCCTGGCTACTGGAGAGAGAATAAAATGTCAGAGATTGATGTAGGAACAAATAGCCTCTAGCTGGAGTTCGTGTTTTTCCATGGGAAGGGTTAGATGATGGATGCTGGATGGTGAAAACAGAACTGACCAATTTTGAGAGGAGATTATTGAGATGAATGTAGGAGTTACCATAAGCGTGTTGTGTAAGGAGTTGCCTGATCTGTATTTTTAACTGTTGCGTCTTACTGGAGATACAGACTGAATAGGGAAATAAAAGTATCAGGGGGAGTGTTGGGGGGAGGAAGAGGAGGAAGGGAAGTGGCTGGAGGAGGAGAAAAAGGGGAATATGAATTTAAGAGGCAGCAAGTAGCGGGCTTTTTTTTTTCATTATTGGTTTCTTTTTTTTTACGCCCTTGAACTGTTTCCTCTGCTGTAAAAAAAAAAAAAAGAGAACATCCTATAGTCTGTTCCAACGAAGTGTTCCTCTGGGACCTAAGCGGCTTTTATTAGGCATTTCCTGATTAGCTGGATTCCTCTCTCGCCACCACGGAGGTTGTCACTCATGCTCCGGTGCTACATGCTTCTGTATCATTTACGTTAGCATACCTCTCATTTAAAAAATACGGTTATGGTTATGGTATACAAAATGTTAGCCTTTGCTTCTTCATCATAAAGTCTCCGTAAATATCGTGCCACGTTCAGCGTCAACAGATTGATCATAAAAAGGTTTTTCAGCAAGCTATCCACCAGACTGCACCAACTATCTAATGTCTGCAGGGCAAATAGTGTGTGACGGGCGGCGCGTCATTTAGGTAGTGACGTGGTAAACTCTACGGACACAGCCAGCCACGTTCACATTACTCCGGGCTCTAGGATTGGACAATGCGAACGCCGCGGGTCGTCTCCATGCCATACCAGTGTTCATACAGCTCTTGTCTGTTCACTTAAGTCCAACCCAAGCTGACAACAAACCTAAGCGTGATTGCAAGCCGAGTGCTGATTGGCTACTGCTATGGCTTCCAAGTTTTCTTCAACCTCTGTTTGTGTTTATCTCACGCAGCACTTTCTGCTAATCTGCACTATGCTTACTAACACGCTTAGGTTTATGTTGTCAGCTTGGGTCAGACTTAAGTGAACAGACTTTAGTGACGCTTCTGAGTCGCTCCCTCAAATTCTCTTTATGGGGTGAAACGATTTATTTCAATAGTGGTCTAACAACTCTTGGATATGGTAAGATGTTAGTGGTATACCATTTCGGAGCTGTTCATAACTTCATAGCCACATTTTTTTTTTCAAACATAATGCGAGTTCTACAATCACTGCCAAGTATAATATATCTATCATGAATAAGAGTTTAACTAAAAGGAATATCATATGAACTTTAGCACGAGAGCATGAGTGACAGACTGACAGACAAGCCATGAGAGTCAGAGAGGAACCCAGACAATCAGAAAAGGCCTTTCAAACATAACCAAAGAGCCAGAGAAACACTTCATCGGAAAGACTATAGGCTACACGGAATACTTAAACAGCAGTAGCTAGCAAGGGCAGTAAACAAAAACTACTAACTAGACCACAATAAATAGTTACCCAGGCGTGGCACACATTTCCCTCGAATGTCTATGAACTGGTCTCGGTCGCAGGCGCACACTCCCACCACCTCAGGCACAGACAGGCGACAGAAGCTGAATTTGTTAACAGCGCGGCACTGGGCGTCGTTGTAACACATGTCCCCGATCCCGCTAGCTGTGAGGGGGAAGAAGGGGAACAGAGGAGAAGGTTACGCTGGGTATAGCAAAGCATCATTCCGCCTCTGAAACCGAGATATATTAGTGATGTTCGTCGTGTGTTTTGCTTTTTGTTTCATTGAGGCATTATGTTGTTCTTGAAGAGGAGGAGAAGTAGGAGGATGGAAAGCAGATGAGGAGGAAAAAAAGGAAAATGTTTTATGTGGTAGACAAGGGGAGGATGCGAAAGTAGGAGGAGAAAGAGGAGGAAGCCGGGTTGTGTGTGGGTGAAGGAGGAGGAGGAGGAGGTAGAGGAGGCAGTTCACTCGTTTTCCTGCAACGCTAATAAAAAAAGGAAAAAGGTCAAAGGAATGGAGGTTAAGAAGGAAAACTGAAGATAAGGAAAATGGGAGAAGAGGTGAAGATAGAGAGATGAAGAGGAAGCATGAGGAAGATGGATAATATAAAAGTGTGAGGTGAAGGAAGAGAGAGACGAAAAATAAATAAGATGGAAAAACGAGAGAAGGAAAGTAAAGGATATTAAAAAACTTTAGAGCATTATAACTCTCTCTCTCTCTCTCTCTCTCTCTCTCTCTCTCTCTCTCTCTCTCTCTCTCTCTCTCTCTCTCTCTCTCTCTCTCTCTCTCTTTATCTCTTCCTTTTTTCTCTCTTCCTTCCTTCCTTCTTCTTTCCTTCTTTCTTCCTTCCTTCCTTTCTTACCTCTCCCTTTCTTGCTTTCTTCCTTCCTTCCCACCTCCCGCCTCTCCCTTTCACACTTTTTCCTTCCTTCCTCCCTCCTATCCTTCCCTTCTCCCTTCCTTCCTTTCTTCCTTCCTTCCCTCCTCCCGCCTCTCCCTTTCACACTTTTTCCTTCCTTCCTCCCTCCTTTCCTTCCCTTCTCCCTTCCTTCCTTCCTTCCTTCCTTCGTTCCCTCAAGCTCCTTCACCACCTCGGGGCCAAAATCGGCTTTCCTATTACAAATCCTCTTTATTACATCCTCATACAGGGAACACCTCGCCGAGCTTTTTGCATCATCCCTTTGACGCGCTCTCTCGCTCTTCAGCCCGGCGTCGGGGGAATGCGCGCCGCCTTGAGTGAGAGGCAACATAAACCATTTCTGTTACTCGAGCGTTGATGCTATAGGAAGGGGGGCGGTCAGCAGGGTGGTGAAGGAGAGCCTAGTGGTTGAGCTGGATGCAGGTTTTGTGTGTGCGAATGCGCTTGACACCAAAATGAGAAGAAAGAAAGCAGCAGAAACCGAGTTAATGAAAAAGTAGGCGTGATAGCAGTTTAGGAGTAGTTTAAAGCCTTTCATAGGGGTTTCAGCAGAAGCAGGAGGATGTTTAGAGACGAAAATCATAAGGAAAGTAGCAGAAACGAAGATATGGATTAGAAGCAGGCACGATAGATTGTTAGCAGGAGTTTAAAGTTTATCATAGTGGTTTGAGCAGAAGTGGGAGGTATTTAGAGAAACCGAAATCAACAGAAAGAAGTTAACGATAGAAACCGAGATGGAGATTAAAAGCAGGTGTAATATCGGTTTAGCAGGTGTTCACGGTACATTCCATGGCTTGACCAGAAGCAAAAGGGGTATATGGAATAGAGGAAGAGCAAGACAGGAAAAGTTTCAATAGCAAATTATAAACATCGGAGAGAATGACAGCAAAAGCAGGGAAGCAACAGAGGAAGATATAGAGGTTTGAAAAGCTGGTTATTGACAGGGGAAGGACCAAAGAGCGACAGGGGAAGGTGGGGGGGGGGGGTGCAGGTAAAGTAAGGGCAGACTACACAAGCTCACCGTGTATGCAGGCCAGGTTCCGGTAGTTAGTTAGTGGAGGTACACAGGTACACACAGAGTTGGTACAGACGGCGTTGGGGGTGACGACGGAACACTGGCTGTCTGAGCTGCACTGCCCGCCCAGGATCTGCGAGAGGGAGGAAAGTATAAAGATTGATATGAAGAGAGGAAAGGAGAAAATAAAAGCCATAAAGACAAGAAAAGGGGGAATAGGAAAGGGTTGACTGTGAAAAAAAGGAAAAATGGTAGAAGCAAAGAGTGAAATGAAAGTAAGAAGGTTAATAAAAAAAACGTGAAGAAAATAGAAACACGCGAACAGGGAAGAATATGTGAAAAAAAATGAAAAAAATGGCAGAAGTGAAGGATAGAGGCTAGATAGAACTGAACAGAGAAAAATAGGCTGAACGATAAAAAGAAGACAGGCAGAATTTAAGAAGGAGAAAACTTGTTAGGAAAAGAAAGAAAACAGACAAAACTAACGAAGGGAAAGACACAGACAGGAAAAGATAGACAGACAGACGTAGCCTACACTTACCTGAGTATATTCACACCCGGTGGGGCCCCAGGTGCGTGGGTATTCACACACGCACCCTCCCCCGCGGCAAACAGCACGCTAGAAATAAAAAAATAAAAAAATAAATAACAATAATAATAATAATAATAATAATAATAATAATAATAATAATAATAATAATAATAATAATAATAATAATAATAATAATAATGTGGAATGACTACTTTTGCAATATTCAACACTTACTACTACTACTACTACTACTACAACTGACCTCAAACACACAGTCGGCGTTGGAGGTGCATTGAGTCAGCGTGGGGTGGTGGTGATGCTCCTGTGGTGGTGGTGGTGATGGTGAGAAGATGGTGTTGGCGGCGGCGGTGGTGGTGGTGAAGGTGGTGGAGGTTATGTCGAAACTACCTAAGAGAGAAAGGGAATAGAAAATGTGGATATAGAAAACGAGAAGAAAAAGAAAACGAGAAGAAAAAGAAAACGAGAAGAAAAAGAAAACGATAAGAAAAAGAAAAGCGAGAAGAAAAAGAAAACGAGAAGAAAAAGGGATGAGGAAAGAGATGTCAGACGGGGAAAAGAGAAAAATATAGATAGAAGAACGTAAGAAAGGAAGGAAAGGAAAACAAATAAAGGAAATATTAAATAGAAAATAAGAAAAAATGAAGAAACTAAAAAAAAATAATAATCATCCCATTTTCTTTTATTTCCACTTCCTACGATGGATAACTTAGATAATCCTTACAACACACACACAAAAAAAAAATAGAATACATCCCATTTTCTTTTATTTCGTCTTCCCACGATGGATAACTTAGATAATCCTCACACACACACACACACACACACACACACACACACACACACACACGTACTCTGGTTCAGCGTCACGACACACATCAGTTCGTGGTGCTCCGGAAACCTCGTACAGTCAAACTTGGAGGGCCACGGGACACTGAGCTCTGCCATGGCGCCCTCGCAGCCCTCACGCGCCTGTCGAGGGAGAAATAGAAGTCTTAGGTCATAAAAAAGGGGCTTTTTTCTCATTATTTATTTTTTTTACGCCCTTGCACTGACTCCTCTGCTGTAAAAAAAAAAAAAAGCAATCACAGTATAACCAAAGTAAACAGATCAAAGCAGATATATGTAAATCAGAGTCTTGTTAAGTACCCCCTGGCGTCCATGCGGAACACTATAACACTGCGCAAAAATTATCTCCTACACACACTACAACACACCCGTCTGATCGCGGGCTGATGTACGACGCAGTGATCACGCGAGTAAATGAAAGAACCCGGCATTTCCATAATCGTTCATCAGCGTTTATGGATCCAGCGTGTAGAATAACCGTAGCTGGCGCGTGTTTACTGTCTACGTGTATCAGAAACTTGAGAGAGAGAGAGAGAGAGAGAGAGAGAGAGAGAGAGAGAGAGAGAGAGAGAGAGAGAGAGAGAGAGAGAGAGAGAGAGAAAGGAAAGAGAGAGAGAGAGACTGCTAAGAATGTCAGTCGAATAAAGAAAAGGAAGAAGGAAAAAGAAAAGGGAGAGAGAGAATGTGTGGGAAAAATGGGTGAAAGGAAGAAAGAGGTGGAAAGGAGGGAGAAATGGGTAGAGAAAGAAGAGCAGAAAAAAAAATGGGAAGAGGGGAGTGTGTGTGTGTGTGTGTGTGTGTGTGTGTGTGTGTGTGTGTGTGTGTGTGTGTGTGTGTGTGTGTGTAAGGAGGAAATGAATAATGAAGAAAAGGATGAGGGTACGAAAATAGGAAGAGGGGAGGAGAGATGGAAAGAAATGGAGGAAAGGGAGGGAGGAGGAGGTGCAAGGAAGGGAGGGAGGGACGAAAAGGGAGAAAGAGGAGTGTGTGTGTGTGTGTGTGTGTGTGTGTGTGTGTGTGTGTGTGTGTGTGTGTGTGCTAAGGAGAAAATGAAATGGAGAGAAAAGGATGGGGTGGAGGGAGGAAAGGGCAGCAGGGAAGGGAGGGAGAGGAAAGGAAGGAAGAGGGAGGGAAAGAGGAGGGCAGGAGGGGAGGGGGAGGGGGGGCAAAGGGCCGCCAAAAGGTAAACACAGTGCTGGTTTATCATGATTACGAGAAATTCTCATCAGACAAATTGGATTATGACCTTGATGGGCGGGTTTGTTTTTGCGCTGTATGTATGTATGTATATATGACTGTGAGTGTTAGTTTGTCTGTTTATTAGTGAGCATGAATGTATGTATGCAAAAATGTGACTACGTGTGTATTAGTGGATATGTATGTATGTATGTATGTATGTATGTATGCGTGTGTGCGTTTCCCAGCCATGTATGTTAGGCGATGTAGTTTGTGCAAGCAAGTTTCTGTAGACGCGGTGGAGTTTGTTTGTTTGTGTATTGATGTGTGTGTGTGTGTGTGTGTGTGTGTGTGTGTGTGTGTGTGTGTGTGTGTGTGTGTGTGTGTGTGTGTGTGTCATGTAATTTATCTTTCTCATCACTGTGCTATTCTTGGATATGAGAGAGAGAGAGAGAGAGAGAGAGAGAGAGACTGATTATAATTATGAAGAGAGGAGGAGGAAAGGGGGAGTATGTATTTATGGAAGGAGGGAGGTAAAAAGGACGTGAGGGAAAAGCGTGAAAATGAAAAAAAAGGGGGAATGAGAGTGTGTGGGAAGAAAACATGAAAGGGCAGGAGGAAAATAGGAAGATAGGAAAATAGGAAAATAGTAAAATCATCTCATAAAATAACAATAAAAAGCAGAATAAAAGGAAAAAAGAAGCTTGAATAGAAAAAGGAACGAAGAGACGAAAGAAAGAACATATAAGGAAGAAGGGAGAAAAGAAAAGGAAAAAAGAAAGAAAAAAAAAGGAAAACGAATTAAAAAGTAAGAAAAAAAGATTGTATTGAAACTAAAAGATAAAACTAAGAAATGCAAGTAAGAGAAGCCAGTGTGTGTGTGTGTGTGTGTGTGTGTACGTTACCTTCTTGCACAGGGAGCGGCAGGGGGGGAGGTGGAAGCCGTAGTTGGTACACACGGGCATGTACAGAGCGCAGAGAAACTCCCGCAGGCCCTCAGAACACCCGACCTGCAGGGGAGAAAGTTAGCACACACACACACACACACACACACACACACACACACACACACACACACACACACACACACACACACACACACACTTGTATTTCTATTTTCTTATATATTTCATCACAATTATTTTTTTTATTATCTTTGTCAATGTTTTTCGTACTTGTTTTCTTGCTTATTTACTTATTTATTTTTTTCTTTTTTCATTCTTCTGTTTTTTTGTTTTGTTTTTTTCCTTTTTCCTTCCTTCCTTTCTTTTTGTATTTTTTTTTCCTTTTCATTCCTTACATCATGTCCTTATATCATCTACAATTTTCACAACTATTTCTTACATTTACTTTATTTCCTTCTTTCCTCTCTCTTCTCTCTTCCTACTTTAACTTTTCTCTCGTCTTTCTTCCCTTCTCCTTCTCTTCCATCTTCCTTCCATATGCATTTCTCTTCCCGTCTTCCTATTTCTCCTTATTTATCCTCTTATGTTTCCTTCATCTCATCTTTCCTTCCTCCTTTACTCTCTTTTATCCTCCCCTTTCATCTTCCTTTTTTTTTCTGCCTCCCTTCCTTTGAGAATCCCTCCACTTTGCTATTCGATCCCTTCTTCAACCCTCTTTGCTCCTCCATCCTCTTGTGTTCCTCTCTCTTCCTCTCCTCCACTTCTCTCTTCCTCCTATTTCGTCCTTTCCCTATTCCTGTCCCTCCTTTCATCCTCCTGTTTCAAAATTCTCACACTCTTCGTTTCCTCTTGTCTCTTCTTTCATCCACTTCATCTCCTTTTTCCCTCTCTCTCCATCCTTCTATTCTTCCATTTATTCTTCCTATTTTTCCCGTTTTTCTTTTGTTTCTGTATCCTCTTTTCCATTCTCTTTCCCTTCTCATTTATTGTTTCATTTCATTGCTCTTCTTGCATTTCTTATCTTCCTAATCTTTCTCCATCCCCCTTTCGTTTTTATCATTATCTTTCCATCCTTTCATATCATCTCGGCTTTTTTTTCTTCCCCTTCTTTCCTTTCTCTCCCCATCTCCTTTCAATTCCTCGCTTTCCTCCTTCTCCTCCATTCCCTTCTTCCCTCTTCTCTTTTTCCCTCTCTTATTTCCCTTTCTCCCTGTATTGCAATTCAGCTCCACCTTTCTCCTCATTTTCTCTCTTTTTTTGTCTTTCTTCCCTTTGTTCCCTCTATCCATTTCTTTAAAATCTCCCTTCTGTCTCTTTTTCCATCTCTTCCTTCCCTTTCCCATTATCATCTCTTTTTCAACTCCTCTCCTTTTTCCCTTCCTCCTGTTTCCTTTCTTCTTTCATTTCTTTCAATTCCCCTTCTTTTCCCGTCCTAGTCTTTCCTTTCCTCCTCTCCCTTTTCTCACCCTCTTTCAACTCCTTCCAACCACTTCTCTTCTATTACCTTCTATGTCTCACCTCTAGCAGCGGCAGGAAGGAGAGCAGTTCATCGGAGGCCAGGTTAGGCAGCTTGTGCACTAAGGCGTCAGGCAACATAAGATCCTCGTAACCCACACCGCTGCAGGCCGCCTCTTGCAGAACTTGGCAGGGGCTTTGTTCGGGCAGCTCCGTGGAAGTGGCGACCGTGGTTACCGAGGCTCCGTTCACCCCCAGCGGCATTAGAATAAGCAGTGCAGCGAGTGTTAGGGTGTCGGGGCATCTGTATTGGGGAAAGCATGCTGTTGTAGTTGATTGAGGGACAGAAGAGAAGGGGAAAGCGGCTTATAGAGTGTTGTAAGGTGAATGCTGAGAGATACGGAGGGCAGAAAGGGAAGGGAAAAGAGCTTACAGGTTTGAAAACGGAGAATAAGATGAAAAGAGAGGAGAGAGGGAGACATAAGGAAAAAGAGGGAAGGGAAAGAAGCTTGGAGAGGTGAAAGAGGGATGCTGTAAGAGAAAATAAGAGGAGAGGAAACCATAAAAAAAAATGGAAGGGAAGGAAGATTAGTGAGTTGAAAAGAAGACTGATGAAAGGAAAGGAGGGGAGAGAGAGAGAGAGAGAGGGAGACATAAGGAAAAAAAGGAAAATTAAAGCAGCTTATAGATTTCAAAGAGGGATGCTGGGAGTAAAAAAAAAAGGGGGAAGAGGAACATGAGAAAAGAAATTATAGGAGAGGAAAGAAGGATGCTGAGAAAGAAGAGGAAAGAGGAAATAAAGGGGAAGAAAAGGAAGGAGAGGCAGCTTAGTGAAAAGGGATGATGGAAGGGGAAAGAAACGGAGACAATAGAAGAAAAAAAAAAGGCAAAGGAGGAAGAAAGAGACGGTAAAGGAGATGACTAAAGATGAAAGTGAAGAAAGAGAAACAGAAAAAGTAAACAGAGGGGATAGAAGAAAGAGAAACAGAAAAAGTAAACAGAGGGGATAGAAGAAAGAGAAACAGAAAAAGTAAATAGAAAGGGTAGGGGGGAAAGTTTAAAGGGAGAAGAAAGGAAAAAAGAGGAAAAAAGAAGAAAGCTAAGAAAAAGAAAAGACAAAGTTGAGAGAAGAAAAATGGGAAGAAATGGAGAATAGGATGAAAAAGGCAGAAAAGGATTGAAAAAGATGAATGGAAAGCGGAGAGAGAGAGAGAGAGAGAGAGAGACAGCCGGTTTCAAGGTCAGTATATCAGCTTGCTCTCATAACCTTGTGATCAAAAGGCCTCAAGTTTAAACATCGGTAAAAGAAAAAAAAAGGTAAATGCTCTTTTTCTCTCCTCCTTTTCATTCATCTCTTTCGTAACTATTTGCTTCTTTTTCTCTTCCTCCGCCTTTCACTGCTTGTCAGTTTTTTTTCTTTTCTTTCATTTATTTCTTATTTATCTTCCTATCTTTCTGCTCTCCTTTCATTCCCATTTTTTCGTTTTTATATTTATTTATTTCTGGTTTCCCCCTTTTTCCTTCTATTTTGCTTCCATTTTTCCGTCCTTTCCTCTTTTTCCTCCATTTTTTTCCAATTTACCTCTTTTTGCTCACTGCTTTCCTTCTTTTCCTGTCGTTTCATTTTTATACACCTTCATTTTCTCCTTTCCTGATATTCCATCCAGTTCTTTATTTCTTCCTATTTACCCTCTTTTCTCACTGCTTTCCTCCCTTTCTCTTCATTTATATCTCTCTAACGTTCCTATTTCATTATTTTCTTCGTTTATTTCCTTCCTCCATCTTCACTTCCCTCACCTTTCGTCCCCTTTCTTTGCCCCTAACTTAACTACCAACCTAATCCTGACCTCTCTTATAAGTTAACATTTATACCTATTCTCTCATCTCCTTATACTAACGCCTCTTTTACATTCCTATTTCATTATTTTCTTCGTTTATTTCCTTCCTCCATCTTCATTTCCCTCACCTTTCGTCCCCTTTCTTTGCCCCTAACTTAGCTACCAACCTAATCCTGACCTCTCTTACAAGTTAACATTTATACCTATTCTCTCATCTCCTTATACTAACGCCTCTCAGAACCCTTATACACGTAGGCACCAAAACAAATGCTAAATACTCTTGTTGGTATCGAATCCTTTCCAAAGCCCGTAATTGATTAAGCTGTCCCATTGGTTCCCCGTGCATGTGATATTTAGATTAATAGTTGCACAGTCGATTTGTCTAGATGGGCAGAGGTGGGTGGGGAGGGGAGGAGGTGTGGGGGAAGGGGGAGTAGGTGTGTATTGGGGGGGGGGGCGGGGGGAATGTGTGTGTGTGTGTGTGTGTGTGTGTGTGTGTGTGTGTGTGTGTGTGTCGGCGGCTCAGCGCTTGGCAACAGTAACCACCATCACCACGAGCGTGTCTGTCTGTCTGTGTGTCTGTCTGTCTGTTTCGCCTTCATTCATCCCGGAGCAAGGGGACACCACTACTACTACTACTACTTTTATTACTACTACTACTTCTACTTCTACTACTTTCTTTATCTTTTTTTATTTATTTTACTATCACCATTACCATTCCCTTTACCCTACTAACATTGACCCAATAACTACTACTACTACTACTACTACTACTACTACTACTACTACTACTACTACTACTACTACTACTATTACTTACCTCATTCCTCTTTGCCTCCATCCTCCAAGTCCTCTGTTTCCTCTTCTCTTTTTCATCCTCTTTGTTTCACTCCTCCCGCACCCTCTTCCTCCTCTTCCTCCTCTTCTTCCCTCTTCCTCCTCCTCTTCCTCCTCAGCCGCCGTCACCGTCAAAAGTCCTGATTTGTTTCCTCTCATGCTTCACTTTTGCTGCACGTGGTTGTTGTTGTTGTTGTTGTTGTTTGTATTTCTGTAGTAAAAGTTGAGTATTTTTTTATTGTTATATTTTGATTTTTGTTTTTCGTTATTCTTTTTTAATTTGTATTACATTTTACTTGCTCTTTTTTTCACTTTTTAATTTATTTTTTGTTTGTTTTGCTGTGGTATTGGTGTGGTCAGTTATCATTATTGTTATTATTATTATTATTATTATTATTATCATCATCATCATCATTGCTCTGTACGATTTCTGGACTATAATTTGAGCTACAGACACATCTCATTTCTTTCAATACACTAAATTTTCCACACACGTTTGTTTCACCTATTCGACACACACACACACACACACACACACACACACACACACACACACATACACTTCGCCACACTTCCACAAACACACCCACCCACTCGATCTTCCAACACTAAATTTTCCCCCACCGCCTCTTCCTTCCTCGCCCCGCCACACACAGCCACCAAGAGTGTGAATCTGGTACTAGTGACACCCAGAGACGTAACGGGGCGGGGATGGGGCTGGGGAGGCTTACTGGGGCCGGGGCGGGGCAAGGGTAGGGGCAGATTGATATAAGTGCATAGAGGGTACTGGGTAGAGTGTAGGGAGGAAGGGGCCGGAAGGAAGGGATAGGGGGCGGGGGTTGCACTGAATGGGAAAAGAGACAGGGTGAAGGGCGATAGGGGATATAGGGAAAGGACAGTGAAGGGAAGTAGGGGAAGGACGGACATAGGAGACAGTGGGCTGGAGGGGGCATCGAATACATCACGGCAGCAACTATAAATACAATTCGACTGAGCCACTGACGGACTGGGGCCGCTCAAGATAAGAGTCCCCACAAGAGAGTACCAGCGCCACAGGCATCACCTAAAAGAAGAAAGGAGGGAGGAGGATGGGAATAGAAGGTTATGGGCTGGGGGGACACAGAAAGGGAAGAGAACAGTGTAGGGAGGTAGGGGAAGTAGGGCATAAAAGAGATTGGGCTTGAAGGAACCACTGAAGGGAAGGACAGTGTGTAGGTGAGGAAAGAGGGGAAGGAAAAGGACAAGGAAGGCTGAGAAGGTTAAGGGAAGTACGAACAAGAAAGAGAAAGGAAGGAAGGGAAGGAAAGAAAGTCAAGAGAGTCAAAAGGTTAGAGAGATAAAGAAAAAAGGTTTGTTGACAATATGTACTGTGGAAAAATGGTTTAAATGGGCTGCGTAGAAGATATGGAAAGAGGATAGAGTATTGGGTAAGGATGAGAGAAAGGAAAGGTCAAGAAGGAATAGGATGATAATGAAATGCAGATGATAACAGGAATTAAGATCAAAGGGAAAGAATAGTCGTAGGGTGCTCAAATATACACAAGGCAGGAGGTAAGTCTGTGAAAGGGACAAGGTAGGGGTGACGAATGAAGAGAAAGGGAATAAAAACAGATATAAATGCAGAAACCAGGAACCAAGGGAGGAGAAGGAAAAGAGCTAAGATGATAAAAGATGGAGAAACTAGGAACGAAGAGAAGGGATGAAGGAAAGGTACTAAGATGACAGATACAGAAGCGGGGATAAAGTGAAGGAAAGAAGGAAGGGTAATAGAGATGCCGAAACCAGGAGTCAATGTTAGGAAAAGAGAAATAACGAGAGAAAGATGTTTGATGGAAGCAGATGAAAGAAAGGGAATATATAAAAACAGTAAGGGAAAGAGAAAAACGAGAGAAAGATGTTTTATGGAAGCTGATGAAAGAAAGGGAATATATAAAAACAGTAAGGGAAAGAGAAAAAACTAGAGAAAGATGTTTGATGGAAGCAGATGAAAGAAAGGAAATACATAAAAACAGTAAGGGAAAGAGAAAAACGAGAGAAAGGTGTTTGATGGAAGCAGATACAAGAAAAGGAATAAATTAAAACAGGGTAAGAGAGAAACGAAAGATGTTTTATGGAAGAATGTACCAGAAAATAAAAAAAATGAAAACAGAAGAAAAGAGAAACGAGAGAAATAGTTTAATGGAAGCAGATACGAGGAAAAAAATAGATACAAACAAAGAGAAAAACGAGATAGGTGTTTTATGGAAGAAGAACAAAAAAGAAGAGAAATGATAACAGCTACCCTTGATAAACTAAATAACAGCGGATATAGAGTGAAGCAGAGTGAAGTGAAATGAAGTGAAGTGAAGTGAAGGGGAGGATAGCAGAGCATCATCAGGAGGGAAAAAAGAGAAGGGGGAATGGGCATGCGTCAGAGAGGGGAAGAGAGTGATGGCGGGGATGGCGCATGTAATATAAAAGGTTATGGTGGTTATTTGGTGGTGGGTGATAGCCAATAATAACCGAAATAATGGTGTACGGCTATGCATTTTTCATTACGAGAGAGAGAGAGAGAGAGAGAGAGAGAGAGTGAGAGAGAAGAGAAAATGAAAAAAGAGAAATGAAGAAGAGATAAATTGAGAAGAGTACAGTAGAGAGAGAGAGAAAGCATGCAGGCAGACAGGCTAGCAACAGCGGCTGAGCTAGACAGAGTAATATCCGGTGTGGTATATTGTAACCGCATTTCTCTCTCTCTCTCTCTCTCTCTCTCTCTCTCTCTCTCTCATTCCTCCTCCTCCTCTTCCTCCTTCGTCACCCGTTGTCCCTCTCTTCCTCTGTTCTCCCTGTCTCCCCTTTCCCTCCTTCCCTCATCTCTCCTCTTCCTTCCTTCATTTCCCCTCACTTATCTCTCTTCTCTCCCCTTTTTCCTCATTCTCTTTTATCCTCCCTCCTGACCTTGTCCTCGTTTTTTTGTTTGTTAGTCTGTGTGTATCTTTCTCTGCTTGCCTGTACGTGTGTGTGTGTATGTGTGTCTGTTTATCTGTATGTCTGTGTCTGGCAGTCTGTCTGGGTTGCCGACCAACCTAATTTAATTCCTTGAAAGCAATACCGCCAGAACACACACACACACACACACACACACACACACACACACACACACATTTGCTTCAGCGTTGTGTGTGTGTGTGTGTGTGTGTGTGTGTGTGTGTGTCTATGTAAGTATGTATATCTGTGTCTGTTTCTTTCTGTATGTATGTATATTTGTATGTATGTTTGGTTGTGTATGTCTCTGTTTGTATGTGTTTTATGTGTCTGTCTGTATGTTTGTCTGTCTATCCGCGTGTATGTTGCTATGTAGTATGTCCGTTTGTCTGTATGTCTATGTTGATATGTGTCTTACGTGTCTCTGTGTTTGTCTGTCTGTCTCTCATATTTGTCAGCACGTAACCACCACAACTATCACCACCACCATCTCCCCCCCTCCTCCTCTCCCCTTCCTAAGCCAATAAAAATTAAGAGCCGTTGGTGACGTCAGCGGCGAGGTGTCAACAAGTCAGCCGCTGATTGGTGTTGACTCGGGGAAGCTGACGTGACACGCTCCAAGGCTAATGACGTCATCGGAACATGTGTGAGACGTGATTCTGACGCGCCGGGTTTTTAGAGGAAGGAAAGTTAGGGATTGTTAGGTTGTTTGAGTGATTTGGTTGTTGGGTTGGGTTGGGTTAGGTTGGGTTTGGGTTGAGTTAGTACTGAAGAAGGAAACTAAAGGTAAATAAGTTTCGTATATGTTGTTGTTTTTTTTAAATGAGAGAAGGAAAGTTAAGGATAGTTTGGGTTGAATTGGGTTGATTTGCCTTGAGTCTACTAAGGTTGAGTTGGCATAGTTTGGGCTTGAATCGGGGTGAGTTGGGTTGGCTTGGGTTGGGTTGGATTGGGGTTGGTCTGGGTTGAGTTAAGTTGGGTGGGGTTGGGTTCGATTAGATTAGCTTGAGTTGGGTTGACTTAGTTTGGGTTGGATTGGATTGGGTTGATTTGGGTTAAGTTGGCTTTGGGGTTGATTTGGCTCAGGATTGATTTGGGTTGGGTTACATTTTTGAAGAAGAAACTAGAGGTAAATAATTTTCACAGGTTAATTATAAAAAAAAGGTAGTAAGATGATTGTGGCAGTTGAGAGAGAGAGAGAAATACAGCTGATAAACCATTCCCTGCCTTCAATCTCCTTTCATTCCTTTCTCCTTTATCTCCTACCTTCCCTATGCTTGTTTTTTTTCTTGTTTTTTACCTTCCCTTTCCTCCTGTCTTCCTTCTGTTTCTTCTAGTTTCTTTTCCCACCATCACGTATTTGCTGTTTCTTGTTTGAGTTTGAGTTGTCATCCTCCTCCTCCTCCTTTTCATTCCTCATATTTCTTTGCTTTCCTTATCCTCATCCAATTACATGTTCTCCTCTTACTTATCCTCCGGTTTTTCTCCTCTTTCCATTTTTTTCTCATACTTATCCTCCAGCTTTTCTCATCTTCCCATTTTTCCTCATTTATCCTCCGTTTTCCTCCTCTTACCCTTTTATCAACGCCTTCTCCTCCTCCTCCTCTTTCAGTTTATCCTCTTCCTCCTCCTCCTCCTCCTCCTCCTATAATGTTATTTCTCTTTCCTTTCAATACGGCATTCAAATCTTTATCTCTCGGCTTCTCCTCCTCCCTCTATTTACTCCTATTCATCCTGCTCAACTCCTCCTCCTCTTCCTCTTCCTCCTGCTCTTACTACTCCTACTTCTACTCCTGCTCTTGCTTCTCCTGCTGTTTCTACTTTTCCCCTGCTTGGTAACAATAAGACAGAGTGTGCAGCAGCCAGCCAGGCGATGCCGTCTGCCAAAATAATGTTGATTTATGGGGGAACTTAAACAGAATCCAACCTTCTCTCCCTCTCGCTCCGTCTTACTTCGTCTCCTGCTCTCCTCTCTCTCTCTACCTCTCTCTACTTTCTACCTCATTATTTTCCTCTCTTTCCCTACCTCTCTATCTCTTCCCTTCTCTTCCTCTTCCCTTCTCTTTCTCATTCTCCTTTTCTTTTTCTCTACCTCTTCCCTTCTCTTCCCTTCTCCTTCTCACTTTTCTTTTTCTCTACTTCTCTATCTCTTCCCTTCTCTTCCTCTTCCCTTCTCTTTCTTCTTTTCCTTTTTTTTCTCTATTTCTCTACCTCTTTCCTTCTCTTCCTCTTCCCTTCTCTTTCTCACTTTCCTTTTCTTTTTCTCTACCTCTCTACCTCTTCCCTTCTCTTCCTCGTTCTCTCTGCCTCTCCCTCTCTTCCTTATTCTTCTTAATTTCCCTCCATCTTTTAATTCTTTCCTTCCTTTCGTTCCAACTTCTCTCCCTCTCTCTCTCCGTTCGCTCCCGTTCTTTCTTCTCTTTTTCTACCTCTCTACCTCATTCTCCTTTTCTCTTCTTTCCTCTTCCCCCTTTCTCTTCCTTATTTTTCTCTTTTCCTTCCATCTTTTAATTTTCCTCTTCCTTTCACTCCTCTTTTTCTACTCTCTCTACCTCTTCCCTTCTCTCTCCTTTATTCTCCCTCTCACATTTGCCTTTCCTCTTCCTCCTTTCTCTCCCTTTTTCTTCTTTTCTCCTATCTTTTAATTCTCTCCTTTTCCTTCTTTTGTTTTCTACTTAACTAACTCCCTTTTCTTCCTTTCAATCTTCCTTCTTCCTTTTCCATCCTCCCTCTCTCTTTTAATCCTTCTCTACTCCTCTTCCTCCTTCTCTTAGTCCTTCTCTTTCCTCCTCTTTTTAATTTCCTTCTCTCTCCATGAACTAACTCTCCTCCTTAATTCTTTCCTTCCTCCTCCGTTCTCCTTCTTCCTCCCTTCTTCCTCCTTCCTCTCGACCTCTGCTCCTCGCCCCTCGTTTTCTTCCTTCTCTACTTAAAAGCAGGAAGGAAGAGGAGGAAGGAAAGCTGATGATGACGAGAGGAGGAGGAGGAGGAGGAGGTGTGTGTGTGTGTGTGTGTGTGTGTAACTTCGATACTATTTTCGTTCTCTATCGTTTTCTTTATCTCATTCCTCCTCCTCCTCCTCCTTCTTCTCCTCCTCCTCTATACCTATTTTCAAGTTCATTTTCAGCTTCTTCATCTATCGTTCTCTATGTTTTCTTCCTCTCCTCCTCCTCCTCCTCCTCCTCCTCTTTTTGTACCTCCTCCTCTCTCTCTTCCCTTTTCCTCTTCCCTCTTCCTCCGCACTAAGAGGAAGGAGAGTTTCCAAAATGTACACGTCACAATTTAATTTCCCTTCAACACAAGCACCAGAGAGAGAGAGAGAGAGAGAGAGAGAGAGAGAGAGAGAGAGAATTAAATAAGCCTAAACGCATATCTCCACCTCCACCACCGTCACCACCACCACCTCCACTGTCATCACCACCACCACCACCTCCACTCTGCCACTTCCCTCTCGCCGCATAACGTATACTCAGAATAATGCGTTACTTCCTTGCACAGTAAAGAACACATACCGCTCTCTCTCTCTCTCTCTCTCTCTCTCTCTCTCTCTCTCTCTCTCTCTCTCTCTCTCTGCTGGCTCTTCTCTTAATTTATCTTTTCTTTTCTCTTTTTTATTTTCTCTTCTCCCTTTCTCTTTTCTCATCTTTCTTCTATTTCTCTTCACCACTTATCTTTTTCTTTTCTCTTCTTCACTTCTCTTTTTCTCTTCTTTTTCTCTTCTTTTCTCCTCTCTCTCTCTCTCTCTCTCTCTCTCTCTCTCTCTCTCTCTCTCTCTCTCTCTCTCTCTCTCTCTCTCTCAAGCGTGAAGGCTTTTATCCCTCCCTTCATGCATACCGGCCCTTCCCTGCTCCTACGAGGGGAGAGGATACACACACACACACACACACACACACACACACACACACACACACGGAGGCATTAGCAAGCACTCCTCCGGTTACTCTCCTCCGCTGATCAACGTTTATAGTTTCTTGTTTTGTGATGTTAGTTTCAGGCTGGGTAGGTAGCTTGAGAGGGAGGGAGGGAGGGAAGAGTTGTGAGGAGGGATTAGTCGGCGGGTTGGGTAAGGAAGCTAGGAAGGGGATAGGTAAAGGATAGGTAAAAGGTAGTCTGGATAAGTAATTAAGTAGAGGGAGGGTGGGTTTGATAGGTAAAACACATGTAGGTAAATGGGTAAGGTTAAGTACAGTAGGTAAGGCAGGTAGGTAAAACACTTAGCCAGGTAGAGATATAGAAGGGAACGCTTGCTAATTATGTAGGCAAATAGGTAACACAGGTAGATAGGTTAGCGGGTTAGGCAGGTTGGTGGACAGAACCGTTAGGCAGGTACATGGGTAAGAGGGAAGGCTCAAGTAGGTAGACAGGTAAGTAGG